>NC_067168.1:46998754-47326800 GCF_903995435.1 Acomys russatus | reverse complement strand
TGCCAGCTCGCCCAGCCTGTTCCTGTAGAACTCAGGACCACCAGCGCAGGATGGCACCACCCACAGTGAGCTGGGGCCTCCCCCAGCAACTGCTAACCAAAAACATGCCTGGCAAGCGAATCCATGGAGGCGTTTTTTGTAATGAAGGTTCCCTCCTTTCAGATGACTCTAGCTTGTGTCAAACTGACATAAAACTGGCCAAGACAGACCAACCAGGGAAAGTACAAGAAGATGCCTCCTGGATGCGGAGGCAGATGGAACACAAAGCCTCTTCCTGGCAACTAGGAAACATGTCTGTTTGGTTTATTGATTTGTTTTGTTTTTAAGACAGAATTTCTCTGTGTAGCCCTGGATATCCTGGAACTTATGTAGACCCAGCTGGCCTCAAAACTCACAGAGATCCGCCTGCCTCTGCCTCCAGTGCTGGGATTAAAGGTGTGGTACCACCCATAACCCAGTGAATGGTAACATGTAGGCAAAAACTTTGGCTGTCAGTCCACATAAGATTTTTTTCAGTCCATAAGAATTTCAATAAAATTCAAGGATTTGGTATAGAGGAGTGTTAGTTCAGAACATGGCTGTTCTGGCAAGACATGCAAAGACCTTCTAGGTCTGTGTGATCCAGCTGAAATACAAATAAACTTTTAATTGAGAAGACAGAGGCGATCTGAGTTCAAGGCCAGCCTGGTAAAGAGCAAGTTTCAGAAAGAAAAGCTTAGGTCTAGGCCTGGTGGTACATGCCTTTAATCCCAAAGGGAGGTACAATTTTTTGTAGAAGGAAGCACCCATATTTGAAAGTAATATCCTAATTGGCTGCCCGCCAAAGCCCATCAGCAGACGATGTGCCAGGGAGAGCGACCCCCAACGCTCCCCACGCCGCGCAGGCACGGGCCGCTACTTTACCGGCGGCCGTTTTCCCAGGCCAAGTACCTCGCGCTCCTGGGTTGGTCCGCGAGCGCCCTCGGCGCCCCCCGCCTCGCCCGCACCTGCGCCGCCGCCAGAAGATTAAGCCGATGCTGAGTTAAATTTGAGAGGAAGGCAGAGCAGAGCATGCCTGAACCAAGATTAGCCAATCAGCTGGGAGAGGCATTTTAGCCAGAGCAGCTGACTGAACCAGCTAGCACAGAGCTCAGAAAAAAAACAAGAAGGGCAAGAAGTTGATAAGCAGTAAGTCCCAGAAGCTGAAAACACTGTAGGCCTAGGTTAGATTGTATGGAGGCTAGAAGCTCCCAGGACTAGGCCTAGGTTAGCAAAAGCAGGCAGTTAGCCTCACAGACAACAATTGAAACAGGTGAATAAAAGTTACTTTTACAATTTGGGAACAAAAGAATGAAAGTAACACACTGACTATAAAAAATCACATGAAAGCACCATTCCAGCAAACTCTGAAAATAAGCAACGAGGCGACACCCCACTTTGTAATCAAAGCATTGCGTCTCTGGCATCTGGAATAGTACAGGCTAGAAACAGCCCCACGTACGTAAAGACGTTGGCTCTCTGGGAAGCCTCTCAAAGGGTGGCAATGAGTCTCCAACAAAGGACACCAGGACAGTTAGGCTTAAAATATTTCCAGATGGATCCAAGATGGACAAGAAAACAGAAGAGAACTTTTAAAATGACTGAAGCAAGGGTGGCCTTTTGAAAAACCACAGACTCAGGGCTAGGATTCAGCTTCAGTCCGCCTACCTATGTGTATGACGTCATTGCCTACCTGTGATGTCATTGCCTATCTGTGACATCATTGCCTACCTGCCATGGGGCGTGGGCCTGCCCAGGGCTATATAAAAGGACAGACTCACCCTCGGCCGCTCTCCCCGCCCCTCACCCTCCTTACATCCTCCCCTCTGCCACGCTCTCTCTCTCTCTGTCTCTCTCTCGCCCTCTCTCCTCTCTCCGCTCGCCGGCCCCCGTTCCTTCCTCCCCCCATTACTCATTAATAACGGCTCCAATCTAGACCGTTGCCGGCATCTTATTTTTTTTTAATTATTAAAACTCACAAGTTAGAAAGCAAAGCTTGGTTCATTTTTTACAGAGCAAAGTGAGATTTCTACACAGCAAGAAGTTTACACAAAGTACTGACAATTGAGGCCGTGGTGTGGGGGAGGGGTAGTACAAGTCTAGTCTACAAGCACCGTAGTCTCCTGACTCTCCCCAGACTAGCCTGGGACCAGTTAGCTCGCACAGTCTCTTGCAAAGAAAGCTTTCAGCACTGTGGGACTGGAACCCACCCCACGGGTCACCCGTGGGGACCGCCCCAACGGAGGCAGAAAAAGACATCCGTTTTCAGTGAGGAGACTGAGTTGGGCTGGGTGACAGAGACAAAAGGCACAATGGGAGCCCTTGTGTTGCCCCCCCCCCCCAAAAAGGAAGTACCAGACCAGAGTCCTGGCCGCTAAGCCTTCTGGGTCCTGGCCTTGGGGGCATGAGTCTCCTTCAAATGCCAACACTGCCAACTGAACTCTCAGACCGTGACACACTCCTGGGAGGCAGGCTGGAGGTCATTGCCAGCCTTACCACCCGCAGGAGTCCCCACAAGGTGAGTCTCACAGTGCCCTGTGGAGGGCCAGGGAACACAACCCTCGGGAGGCTTTGAGCCCCACATCCCAGGTCTATAAGCAGTTAATAGTTGTGGGGGGCAGGAAGCTGTCCACGCTCTGGTAACCCCTCGCCCCTGTTCCTGGGAGCAACCCCGGATTCCGGGGACTTCAGTGGAACCATTTCCTTCCTCCCTGACCTGTGTGTGTGTGTGTGTGTGTGTGTGTGTGTGTGTGTGTGTGTGTGCGCGCGCGCGTGCCCTTCCTTCTCTCTCCCCAGGAAACACGTAGGAGAAAAGCCCCTTGTGCAGGGAATCATGGGAAGTATCCTGGCCTCTGAGAAGGAGGTTTCTGGGTCCCCAGGTTGTGGTGGTTGCTAACAGTGTGAGAGAGACTGGCTGCAGACCACTCTAACTAAGTGAGCCGATTCTGGGGTTTGTGGCCAGTTGAGCACCTCCGGTTCCCACGCAAAAGTGCGGATTCTGCAGGCCTTGAGGTTTCTAGGAAGGTGCCTTGAGCCAGGCAGCTGTTTTTCTTGACTTCTGTCCAGTCAAGGTGGCATGATCCCAGCCCGGTGGCGTCTGACCACACAGCTGACCTGTGTGTGCCTTGGCTGCAGAGATTTCTGTCCCCACAGCAGAACTTGGCAGTTGAGCAGGATTCCATGCTTCAGCCCCAGAGATGAACAGAGGGGCTCTGTGCAGAGCAGAGAGTGATTGTGAGCATGTCGCTGGAGTGCCGCGCTGCAGGGGGCTGCTCCCGGGGTCTCAAGGCTCCAGGGCCTCCCTGCCCCCATCCCTGGCCAGCTCAACAGGGACTCTGTGAGAAGGGAGTGAGCTCTGGAGCCAGGCCAGTCAGGCTCTGCCAGGCTGTGACCTTGAACTAGGAATCTCTCAGACCTCAATGGCTCGATTTTATTTTTCACACTAATAACTACTGTGTGTGTGTGTGTGTGTGTGTGTGTGTGTGTGTGTGTGTGTGTTCACGTGCATGCTTTGGATACTAGGCGTGGCATACAGAGAGGCCAGCAGCCCTCCTCCCCTGTGTCCCTCATACACCTTCCCCCACCCCCACAGAGTCCCTCTCTGATTAGATCCCAGGGCCGTTTCCCCTCCCCTGTGGTCGGGGGGGGGCCGCCACTGGAATTCCAGGCACACACAGCCACACTTGGCTTTCACGTGGGAGCCGGGGGGATGAACCCGGGTCTTCATGTTTGCACGGCAAGCACTTTACCAACTGAGCTGTCTCCCAGAGCCACACACCCAGCCACCACAAACCCAACACCAAAACCCCCAGAGTAGCCAAAGCTTGGATTTTAGACCCGTGGATGAAAATGGCATTTCACAACCAGTGAGGGTGCCATGGGCTGTTCCTGAATAGTGCTGGGTATGGCGCCTACTGTTTACCAAGTTTATACCCCTCACCAGGCGCTTGTGTTGAGTCCATAAAAGGCCTCACACACAGAAGCCACTCAGGCTGGGATACTATCTGACACAGGCTGGGCCCAGAGGCAGACAGGAGGACAAGCATCCCGCTGAGGTAGCTTATGTTTTACCTAACTTCAAGACACTCCAGCCCTCGAGCTGTGTGGAACATGCACATAGGGCACGTCTTGGTTTCTTTTCCCATTGCTGTGATAAAATGCCCCTACAAAAGCAATGTAGGAGACAAAGGGCTTATCCTACCTCATGATTCAGGGGCGACGGTCACATGATCCTGTGGGCAGGACGATCCCCTGAGCAGAGGATTCTAGAATGTATACCCTAGTTAGCTATTCGATGCCTACAGTCCTGTCAGAGTATACAAACAGACCCCTGAGTTTCCTCTAACCTCAAAGGTAAAATTGCCCTCAGGGAGCATCCGAGGCCTCAGTGAAGACCCCTTGGGTCTACTAACCTGCTGCTCCCACCCAGCACTGCATGCATAGCTTCTTTGCTCTGTTCTCATAAAAGACGTCATCAGGTTGTTACCAAGTTGAAACTCGGCCTTTGGGGGAAGCAGCGCACTTCTGCTGGCTCTGCGATGCTGAGTGTCCTGTCCTCTACCCAACAGCCTCGCCGCGTCTGGTTGCAAACTGCCCGCGGGCCAACGCGACTGATGCTGATGCCAGCGCCGCCTGCGCCGACTGGAGGTGGAGCCGGGCGCCTGGCTCAGGGAAAGCACCCTGAGCACAGTGAAGGAGCACAGCACCGTGCCTGCGCTACCTGCGGCTCCAGGTGCCGGCTGCGGCCCCCCCCCCCCCAACGCAGAGGTGGCAGGCTTTGTGTGCCTGGAACTGTCGGGGGGCAGGAATTGGGGACCCAGAAGCAGCGGAGCAGCGGCGGTGCGGTGGCCACGCAGCTGGCCTTGGTGGACCTGCTGCGGCTGGAAGAGGCTCCGCACCCTCGCCAGGCTGCCTCCTCTTTCTGATTCTTTCTGCTCTACAACTTGGGTGAGTCAGGGTCCCAGACAGCAAAATGTAGGCACCTGAGGCTCCTGGGGGAAAAGCAGTTCCAGCATCAGCTGTGGAAGTGTAGCTTGGGAGTCCTTAAGGCAGCTTCCGCCCCTCAGCAATAGCTTCCCCTTGGGAAAGTCAGTTCGTGGGACTTTAGGTCTGTCCATTCCCAAATCAGGCTGTTTGTGCCATAACAGAGCAGGGGAGGGGTATAGTACTGAGAGAGTTGGCGTAGAAAGCGCTTTCCAAACTTTAAAAAACTACTCTGTGGGTTGGCCCAAAAATGCACCTGAAAGAAGTTGCTGAAAGGTCCCTTCTATGGGTGGTTTATTTAAATGTATATGTTTTTTAAGAGCTGTTTTTGTGTGTATACAGCTGGCAGTGCTGACCCACGGCAGTGTGAAACACACCTACTGGACCAACAGGTTAGACTGTTGTGTTGAATAAGCTTGTTTCAGGGTTATGGAGCTCTCCTGTAGACAGGTAGCAGGAACCTAGCTAACATCTCATGGAGACTCTTAAACAGTGCTTGGTTTGCTTCCAAAGCCCGAGGCAGGGCAGCTGTCAGAGGGACTCACTACTGAGTAGAGGGACTTCAAGTCTTCCCACTGTACGCTGAGCCACAGGGAACAAGACAGGGGCTTGAGGTTGTTGCTGCCCCCGACAAGTTACAGCGCAGGATTTCATCTGTGTGTTGGAGAGAGCTGTACTGGCAAGACCCTGAGGGCAAGTCCAGCTCTGCGGCTCTGGGATGAGGGCCTGAGCCTCCGCTTGACGTGCCCCAAGTCTAGGAGGTTCTCTGGGTTCCTCCGATAGATTGTTGGAGAATACTAACCTGAGCAGACATTGTCCTCAGAGCATCCCATGAGTTCTGCCTCCAGAAGAACCAGTAGGAGTGAGGTGGTCTGAATAGGAACGGCCCCCATAGACTCCTGCTTGAATGCTTGGCCCATAGGGAGTGGCACTAGTGGGAGGTGCGGCCTTGTTAGGGGGTGTGGCCTTTTTGGAGGTGTGGCCTTGTTAAAAGAGGTGTGGCCTCATTTGAGGTGTGGCCTTGTTAGGAGGTGAGGCCTTGTTGGAGGTGTGGCCTCGTTGGAGGGGTGGCCTTATTAAAGGAGGTGTGGCCTTGTTGGCGGTGTGGCCTTGTTAGAGGTGTAGCCTTGTGAAAGGAGGTGTGGCCTTATTGGAGATGTGGTCTTGTTAAAGGAGGTGTGGCCTTGTTGGAGGTGTGGCATTGTTAGAGGTGTGGCCTTGTTGGAGGTGTGGCATTGTTAGAGGTGTGGCCTTGTTAAAGGAGGTGTGGCCTTGTTGGGGTGTGGCCTTGTTAGGAGGTGAGGCCTTGTTGGGGGTGTGGCCTTGTTAAAGGACATGTGGCCTTATTGGAGGAAGTGTGTCACTGTGGTAGCAGGATTTGAGGTCTCCTCTGCTCAGGCTAGGCACATTGGTGTACATCTGTAATCCCAGCAATGGAGAGGCAAAAACAGAGGATTCTGGGAGCTCAGTGGCCAGCCAGAGTAGTCAGTGGCTGGACTCCAAGTTCAGGGAGAGATCCTGCTTAAAAAAAAAAAACTTACAGGGTCTGGAGAGCTGTCTCATCAGTTAAGAGCATGTTCAGCTTTTCCAGAAAACCAAATTCAGTTCCCAGAACCCACACCAGGTGGTTCACAACCATCTGAAACTCCAGGCCCAGGAGGTCCAGAACCCTTTTTTGGCTCCCACCAGCAGCAGGCACGCATGTGGTGCACATACATATAAGCGGGTAAATGTGAATATACGTAAACAAAAATAATCTTAAAAAGAAGAAACAGGTAAGATTTTTAAAATCTTAAACAAAATAAGGTGATTTAGTAGAAGATACTTTTTTCAATCATGTACCCCCGAACACACACACACACAGATGCATGCACACACACACACATGCATGCACACATGTGCACACACACACACACACACACACACACACACACACACACACTTTTAAATTTTAGCTTAACAGACGAGGAAAGAGATGCGTACGTTTAGTGGATGAGCTAGCAAATAAGTCAATATGTGAGGGAATACGAATGTGAGCAGTCGGTGGGGATGGGCTCAGGGTCAACGGAGAGCTAACATGCCAGACCTGCACCTGAGAAGTCAGAGCAAAGTGCATAGCTGGCCCACAACCAGCTTTTCTTTTGCCCTCTTTCTAATCAACCCCTCCTCCTCTTGCCTGACCAGGTTCTGCTGTGTCATGTGTTACACTGAAACCTCTTTCCATGTGCCAGCTAACTAGGGTTGTTTATTACATCTCACAGTCACAGAGCAAGGTCCAAGGGCACGGACCTTTGCACTGCCAACTTCTGAAAGCCACATAAAGCGACGCAGTGCTGGAGAGCTGGGGAGTGCCTGCACAGAGCTCAGCCTGCTGGAGCTGGCCATGGTGCTGTGGGGGCCAGTGCTGGGAGTCCTGTTCATGGTCATTGTGGGATGCCTGTATCTGTCCTTCCTGCTCAGGCGCCGCAGGCCCGGGGAGCCACCTCTGGACAAGGGTTTCGTGCCCTGGCTGGGTCACGCCATGGCTTTCCGGAAGAACATGTTTGAGTTCTTGAAGGGGATGCAGGCCAAGCACGGGGATGTGTTCACGGTGCAGCTGGGAGGCCAGTACTTCACCTTTGTCATGGACCCCCTCTCCTTCAGCCCCATCCTTAAGAACACGGAGAAAACACTAGACTTCACAAAGTATGCACAAGGGCTGGTGCTCAAGGTCTTTGGTTACCAGGGTATTGACGGGGACCACCGGATGCTGCACTTAGCGAGTACCAAGCATCTGATGGGGCAAGGCTTGGAGGACCTCAACAGGTCCATGCTGGACAGCCTGTCCCTGGTGATGCTAGGGCCCAAAGGCCCGAGTCTGGGCGCCAGCTCCTGGCATGAAGATGGCCTCTTTCACTTCAGCTACAGCATCTTGTTTAAGGCCGGCTTCCTGAGCCTGTTTGGCTACACCAAGGACAAGGAACAGGACCTGCAGGAGGCCAGTGAGCTCTTCGCGAACTTCCGAAGGTTCGACCTTCTTTTCCCCAGGTTTGTATACTCTCTGCTGTGGCCCCGGGAGTGGACAGAAGTCAGCCAACTGCAGCGCCTCTTCCACCAGAAACTCTGCGTGGAGCAGAACCTGGCGAAGGATGGGGTCAGTGACTGGCTAGGCCACATGCATCAGTTCCTGATAGAGCAAGGCATGGCTTCGTCCATGCAGGACAAATTTAACTTCATGATGCTCTGGGCCTCCCAGGGGAACACAGGGCCGACCTGCTTCTGGGCCCTGGTGTTCCTGCTGACGCACGGGGACGCCATGAAGGCCGTACGAGAAGAGGCCACCCGGGTCCTGGGGGAGCCCAGGCTGGAAGCAAAGAAGTCCTTCGCCTTCAAACTCAGCGCCCTGAAATGCACCCCAGTGTTGGACAGTGTGATGGAAGAGACGCTGCGTCTGCGTGCTACCCCGACGCTCCTCAGGGTGGTACAGAAGGATTATGTCCTAAGGATGGCCAGCGGGCAAGAGTACCAGATCCGAAATGGAGACAAGGTGGCCCTCTTCCCCTACCTCTCAGTGCACATGGACCCTGACATCCACCCTGAGCCCACAGCCTTCAAGTACAATCGGTTCCTCAACCCCGATGGCTCCCGGAAAGTGGACTTCTACAAGTCCGGCCAGAAGATCCACCACTTCAACATGCCCTGGGGCTCGGGCGTGTCCATCTGCCCCGGCAGGTTCTTCGCCCTCAGTGAGATGAAGATCTTTTTGCTCCTTATGGTTACGTATTTTGACTTTGAGCTCGTGGACCCTGGCACACCCGTGCCCCCTGTTGACCCAAGGCGCTGGGGCTTCGGCACCTCACAGCCCAGCCACGAGGTGCGCTTCCGTTACCGCCTGAAGCCCATGCACTGCACTCAGGCCTGACCACACCCTGCAGTCCAGAGCAGCACTAAACACCTGTCCTCCCGGCTTTGCGGCACCCCTGCCTCTCACCGGCATCCCCGACCTCTTGCCTTCTAGATATCTCACAGGCTTGTCATGCTCCCTGTAAGACCCCATCGCCAAGCTCCGTTTGCAGCAGGCACTCAGCCAGGCTCCTCACACCCTGGAGGGCAGAACTGACTCCCAAGCTCAAACAGCATCTTGCAAAGACTGCCTCACACCCTCCGCCTGCTTTTGCTCGACGCCCTTACTCCACATCCTGTGGGTTCAGACTCAGGAGATGTTGCTCAGTGCAGTCGCTAACTCACTAGTGCACGCCCGTGCTAAAGGCAAAGGGCTGAAGTTGAGGCTCATTTTTCGGCGTGCTTCCTGTAGCTCAGTTTCCAGACAACTCGCCCTTCATCAATTCTCAAGATTCTCTGCAGGGGCTTTGGGTCACTGTGGTCCTGTCGTCAAATGCCTCACCTCGGTGCTTTTGAAAGTGGCCAAGCCAGTGTACAGGCCGCCGGAGCCACCTCGAAGGCTGCTCCATGCCCCTGCCCCTTTCCTGCATCTTTTCCCTCGTGGCTCCCGAGACTACCGCCGAGCTGGTTCTCTCCACCAGCATGCCTTCCAGCTCCCTGTGGGGTCTCCCACCCAGCCCCTCGGATGTGCTTGGTCCTCGCAAAACTCAGCATCTGCCCCACATTCTGGGGGAGCGCTTTCTCTTCTACTCCCTGCAGAGAATGCCTAGGACCCCTCTTCACTCGTGACCCAGAGCAGACACCAAAAACCTCACCTCCTCCCTCACAGACAATCAGGCCCAGGCTTGTCCACTCAAGCCCTGCAAATGCCTCTGAAAATGTCACTTCCTGCCTTCCTCTGCTGCCATTTCCACACACACACAGGCCTGACACCTTCACCCTTTGTTCACACAATAAGTATCCCAAGGCCCCTTTCAAAAAGTGCCTCTGGGTGCCACTGTTTCCTCTTCCTGGATCATGGTCACCTTCATGCACCTGTCATTTGATGTTTGTTGTTGTTGTTGTTTTGTTTTTCGAGACAGGGTTTCTCTGTGTATCCTTGGCTGTCCTGGACTCACTTTGTAGACCAGGTTGGCCTCGAACTCACAGCGATCCGCCTGCCTTAAAGGCGTGCGCCACCACGCCCGGCGCACTTGTCATTTGAGTTGCTTCATCTCTACGCATTTTCTTCCAGGGAGCTATCTCAAAGGCAGAAGCATAGCTTTTACCACAAGCGCAGGGCCAGGTACTCCTGGAAGCCTTCTTCCGATTTCCATGTTCCCGTCCTAGACACGCCCTTGGGCCCCTGGCTCCCTGAACATTGTTTATGCATCCCAGAGCATTTGGGCTATATCATTGCTGCCACTGTCTCGGTTTCCTCTTCTTGCTCCTGGCCCGGAGCCACGCCCATCAGGGCTCTTTCTTAGGAGGTTCTGAGGGGCAAAGAGGTGAGAGGTGCAGGGATGAAGAAAGAGGGTACAGCACTTGTGGACCAGTGTGACCAGGCACACCCCGACTCTCCTGTGCCAGGACTATGGGGTCCCAGAGTCAGCAGGACCAAGGAGTGAGCCCATCAGAGTGCGCTAACCTGTCCATCTGCTTCTGCCCACCAACTCTTTATGTGTGCATTACATGGTAGAACCCTGATTTCCGGCCTTCGCGGTTGACTTTGTACTCAAATTATTTCTGCCCTTCTATGACCTCAGCATCTTGGTGCATAAAACCCCGGTAGCCTCACGGCTAGATATACTTCCCAGACTGGGAGGACAGGCAACTGCTGCCACAAGCTCTGTGGCTGGCTGGCTGGTGGGAGGGCCTGGCTGGGACTAGGACAGCCTGGGGAGCAAGGGCAGCTGGATAGGGGATCCAGGAGAAGATGTGTTAGGGATAGACACGTGTGCTGTGTGTTCAGATGCTGAGCTCTGTGCCCCAAGATCAGGTTGCAGTCTGGACATAGGACTTGTATTGACTACTATGCTGTAAACAATGCTCCCCAATAATCTCTGATTGCTTAATAAAAGGCTGGAGCCTATGACTGGGCAGGAAGGCGGGACTTGGGATTGAGTGACGGCTCTCAGGAGGGAGTATGGAAGGCAAGGAGGGTGAAGAAGATGGGGGCGGGGACCACAAGCATGTGGCAGAGAGAAGTGCTCCCCGAGGCACACTTGGAACAGAGCGAGCCATGCCAAGTCTAAGGCGGCAAGTAACTGAACATTTATTTATCTGGGTACTAACAGCATAGTTGGGTTAGGGTACCTCAGAACCTGCCCAGCATAGTGCCAAGAGTGTGTTAATAAAATAGAAAGCTTATATACACAAATAAATAAATCTTTTAGGAAATAAAATAAAATATAGTGCCTCTGTGTCATTCACTTGAGAGATAAAAGGGTTAGATTGGGGTAGCAAGCCCCATAGATATTAGGGAGCAAAAGGATGATACAACCCTGGGTCCCTACAGCTGAGCAGTGCTGCGTGTCTGCAGCCAGGGCTCCTCCAGAGCTCTGCTGACTACGAGCCTGTCTTTCCCAGGAGGTGCACACCCACATGTCACAGACACGTGACAACAGCTACAAAGCCAGTGGGCATAGAGCAGATGTTTATCCTTAGCAGATCGGTGCCCACAGCTGTATGTGTTCTCACAGCCCACACAACAGACTGCCAGGGACAGACATGGCCAAGGCTGCTTACAAGGCCCCTGGACTCCCTCACCTGGCACACCATGTCCCATCCCACCTGCGCATCATGGGCACAGAGTGAGGGACTCACTCGGGAGACCCTGGAGCTCATCAGCCTACCTGGTGTTCCAGCGTCCATCCACCATGTGCTTAGGCAAATCACCAGCTGCAGATAAGGAGTTGGTGAGCCCGGGGTCCCTCCCGACACAGAGGACCTGGGGCCCTGGACAGAGACCCAAAGGCAGCAGAGCTGGGAGAGGTGGGGGGTAGGGAACTACTGGGCATGCATGTGCACGTTTGTATGCGTGTGCATGTGTGTGCAGAAGTGCATGTGTGCATGTGGAGGCACATGGCTACTAAACTCAGACAAAAGAACTGGATGGGACATTGTCTTCCTTTTCAAGTCTCTGTTCACTAGTCACTCATTCAAAAAAGAAGTCAGCAAGAAATCAAAAAGGGGAAAGGGAGAAAAAGGGGGAAGGAAGGAGGGGAGGAGGGAAGGGGGAAGGAGGGAGGGAGGAGGGAGGGAGGAAAGGAGGGAGGGGAGAGGGGGAGGGAGGAACAGAAGGAGGGGAGGAGGGAAGGGGGAAGGAGGGAGGGAGGAGGGGCAGAAGGAGGGAGGAGGGAAGGAAGGAACAGAAGGAGGGAGGGGAGGGGAGGGAGGAACAGAAGGAGGGAGGAGGGAGGGAAGAACAGAAGGAGGGAGGGACAGAAGGAGGGAGGGGAGGGAGGAACAGAAGGAGGGAGGAGGGTGAGGAGGGAGGAACAGAAGGAGGGAGGGGAGGGAGGAACAGAAGGAGGGAGGGGGATGAGGAGGTGAAGAGAACAAACAGGAAAGCTTCTGTTCTGGTCACTAGGGTGTGGTGTAGATAGCTTGTAGGCATGTGTGAAGGAGTTTGCAGAGTAGAGTAACCGAGGCAGACAGACCTGCTCTAGCTGCAGGTGTGCTGCGCTATGGACAGGGTACGAATAGATAAAGGAGCAAGCGAGCTGAGCATCAGCCCTCACCTCTCTCTGCTCCCTGACTACAGTTTTGTGCCTGTGTTCCAGCATGTTCCGGATGCCTTTGTTCCACTGACTTCCCGGGTCACATACAAAATGAATCATTGTGGTCATGAAAATATAAAGTTGTACAACAAAGTACCTGAGATCACAAATGATTAAAGAGAAAAGGTTTATTGAGCCTCAGGGTTAGGTAGGCTGCAGCCCAAGACACGCTGCTTTGAGTTGCTGGCGGCTGCACTAGCTGGCAATGGCAGAGAGCGAGCCAGCAACGCTCAACTCATAAGCCACTAAGGAAAAAACGACATGGAAAGAGGCTGAAGCCCCGTCATCCCCGCCAAGGGCACACGCCTAGTGACCTAAGGGCCTGCTCCAAGGCCTCACCTGCCACAGGTGCCACCACCGCTCAGCAGCAGCACCCTGTGTAACTCAGAGGACGCGGTGGACCCAATCATTAAAGCTGACCACTGTGTTCTGCTCGGCCTCCACAGGGCACAGGGCGGGGCGACTTTCCGCAGAGCGAGTGGACTAACTCGTGAGGTGAGTGTGAGGTGAGTGAACTCACTCGAGCAGAATGAAGCCGCATTACAAGAGGGGGAAGCAGAGCAGAGAGCTGGGGTATGCAGAGAGCAGCAGGGAGTGGGGGGCGTTAGTAATGGAGGAGTTGGCAGGTGTCTGGGTGCTGCTTGAGAAAGTGTTGTGGGGTGCGGGGGGGGGGGCAGGATGACTAGCTCAGTCAGTAAAGCACCTGCCATACACAACCGAGGACCTGAGCCCCCCCCCCCCCCGCCAGACTGCAGGGACAACCCAGGCATGGCGTACAGGCAGGTGCAGTCTCAGTGTGGAGGGGGCACAGGATGCTCAGCCTTGTCTGCTTGGTGAATTCAAAGCCAGGGAAAGATCTGTCTCAGAAAACAAAGGTGAGCCAGGCACGGTGATGGGCGCCTGTCATCCCAGCACTCGGGAGGCAGAGGCAGGCGGATCGCTGTGAGTTCAAGGCCAGCTTGGTCTACAAAGCGAGTTCACAGCAGCCAAGGCTACATGAGAAAACTTGTCTTGAAAAACAAAACAAAACAAACAAGCAAAAAAAGCGAATGACACCTGAGAAGAGGCACATGCAGTTGTCCAGTGATTTCCACACATTGGCACATACATACTCATGAACACCTGCATGCACACGCATGCACATGTACATGCGTACGCTCATGCATACACAAAGTCCCAGCCTCATGGCACGCAAAGCTTATTTCTGTTGTGGTTATGAACTCATCCTGTGCAGACTCACAAGGTTCGTGTGACCTTTCCACGCGTGTGCGGCATGCTCTGTCCAGTTCCACCCTTGGGCCTGCCTTTCTCTTCCCTCTCCTGCTTTCAAGTGTCCTCTCTTTTGTCTTAGTTTCCACACACCAGCGAAGTAAGTGATATTCATCTTTCTAGGCCTGGCCTTTGTCACTTCATTCAACCAGAACTCTGTCCGTTTTCCAGATTCTTCTCTTTCCCTTTCTTTCTCTTCCTCCTCTTCCTCAAGGCTGGGTAATACCTCACAACATCTGTGTGGTCACATTTTTAAGGAACAAACAAATCCCTGCCTAGTGTCTGTACCAGTCTACAAAGGTCCACTTTCCTCCGTGTCCCACCAGAGTTGGTTGTTCTGCCGTTCTCGCTGCCGGTCTGACAGGGTGAGGTGGGTTGCGTTTCTGTGACAGACCAGAACGCAGAGAGCCTTTCGTGCACTTTTGAGAAATGTCTGTTCTCATCACTCACCCATTTTTTAAATTGGGTTGTTCGAGCTTACCAACTTTTTGTTCCCTGTACAGTCTAGATATCAGCCCTGTTAGGTGAAAGCTGCCTGGATTGTCGGAAGGCTGTCTCTTTTTCCTGACAACTGCTCCTGTGTGGTGGAGACTGTAATTCCATGCAGTCCGAGTGCTCAATGAGCTGTTGGCGGGCTGCTCAGAAAGTCCCTGCCTCTGACGCTGTCCTCGCTCCCTCGTGGTTTCAAAGCTTTGGCTCATGCACCAGAGTCTTTGATCCATTTTTAGCTCATCTCGGTACCGGAAGAGAAATGTGGATCTAGTTTAACCTCTGCGTGTGGATACACAGTTTTCCCAGCTGGATTGCCGAGGGGCTGCTTTCTCAGCAGCATGTGTTTTGCAAAGTCCAGATAAAGCTTTGAACTTGATGACGGACCCCAGGAAAGTCTGAAGGCCCCGAGATTAGAGTGAGAGCCGGGATGGTCCCCACCTTCTTCCTGCCAAATGTGCCCCTCTGAGTTGCTCTCCAGCTAGAGCACCCCAGTGTCTTCAGACCACACACTCTGGGTTGCTGTCAAGGGCAAGTAGCATCTTCCTACCTGAGCTACAGGAAAAGGGGCTGCGGTGGACGGAAAGCCTGCAGCTTATCCCAAGAACACTGCTAGGGAAGAGCTGCTCGCACACCACAGATGCCTTCGCAGAGCCTCACACACACTAGCTTCTGGGGTGTGGCGGTGAGTGCTGCAGCCAGCCGTGCAATGGGAGCCTTGCTCTGCAGCTCAGCTGCGTGGACTGGCTTAAGGCAGCAGCCAATGAGGACAACAAACCGGAGAACCTTGTGCCCTGAGTGAAGGTGGTGAGTGTGAAAACACAGAAGCACCAGGTGTGTAGACTGGGCAGTATGCAGGGCAGGCCCGGGGCCCTCCCTCATCAACAGGGTGAGACCTCAACCAGGACCCCAGGAAGAGAAGGAATGAGCCAGACTCCTCACAAGGGAGATGACATCGCTGGACTCCTCCTACTGGAATGAGCCTGGCAAGTGGAAGCCAGGGTGTCCTGAACCCAGAGACCAGAAGGGAGTGCACTGGAGATGAGGGCACAGACAGATCACATAGCCGCGAAGGTCTGGAGGCCAAGAGGGGCCCAGGAAGCCACAGAAGCACCGGTGATGGGAGCAGAGATCAGTGGGGACCGTTGCGGTGATCAAGCAGGGGGCATGGGGTACAGGAAGCAGACAGAGGAAGAGAATAGTGAGCGAGGATTGTGGGTAATTGAGAACACTGGAGCTACCAGCATGGTCATGCTGCCCCTCAGAGAGAGCAGTGCAATTCCCAGACTGTGGCACGGTCACGCAGGCCTAATTATTCCCCCACAGCCCCCCTGTTAGGGGAGCCATGCGCTTGCCTTTCCCCAAGATCACTCATGCTGACCATGTCACCTAGGGCACTAACCCTGCTGCTCTCAGAACAGCTAGATGGAGGGGCCTGGGCAGTGCCACATTCCTGGCGCCTTCTCAGCACCACGGCCAGGAAAGCTTTCAGGTACAGGCGGAAGCGGCGACTGGAGAAGGAGTAGAGGACGGGGGTGAAACAGCAATGGAAGAAGGCCAGGCTCTCCGTCACCTGCATTGTGTAGTCCAGACGGTGGCTGACCTCACAGCTCCCAAACACTTGCAGGTCCAGCAGCGAGTGCAGAAACATAGTGAGGTTGTACGGGAACCACAGCAGGAAGAAAGCTATCACCAGGCCCGCGGCCACCCTCAAAGCCCGGCCCTGGCCTGGCGGCCTCAGCCTGACCAGAACACACCCAATGCGGGAGTAAAAGAAGACCATGGCTAAGAATGGAAGGAGAAAGCCCAGAAGGTTCTGCTGGAAGCGCAGGTAGAGCTTCCAAATGGTTGCGTGCCCACCAAAATCTGCATAGCAGTGCAACACATTGTCTAAGGTCTGGTGGACCCGTACGAAGACCATTTCTGGGACAGATATGGCCAAGGCCATGGTCCACACGATGGCAATGAGAAGTAGGTTCCTGAGCCGGGTCTTCTGTCTGTGGAGGGATCGAGCGTGGACAATCTCCAGGTATCTGTCCAGGCTCATGCAAGTGATGAAGAAGATGCCACAGTAAAAGTTAATGCTATAGAGGGTGCTCACCACCTTGCACAAAAAGCTGCCAAAAACCCAGTGCCAGGCCACAGAGATGGCCCAGAAGGGCATCGTCACCACAAACAAGAGGTTGGAGATGGCCAGGTTGAGCAGGTAAAGCTCCGTCATCCGTCTCCGAGGCGCGTAACGGAGCAGTACCACCAGGAGGAGGAGGTTCCCAGCCACGCCCAGCACGAAGACCAGGCTGTAGACGAGAGGCAGGAAAACTCTCCCGAAGGACACGACCTCATCCTTTCTGCAGACCAGGACGGCCACATCATCCAGGTAGTCATAGTCGTAGGCAGAGCTGTTGCTCTCAGAAGCGGTGGTGGCCAGCAGCAGTGGGGAAGCGATGGTGGGCATGGCTGAAGCTCTGCCGGAAACAAAAGCCACAGGGAGGGCCTGAGGAGAGGACAGGGTGGGTAAAGTGCCTGCTCAGGCAAACGTCCCCCAGCACCCCCAGCAGCAGGCACATCTGTAACCGTGGGACTCCTACAGTCAGAGACAGAGGCCAAAACAGCAGCGGCTCATAAGTCAGCCAGCCTGCGCCACCAAAGAAGAGACCGGAACATGGGTTTGGCCTCTGACATCCACATGTATGTTCTCATGCTCACATACATGTACATGTGATCACACGCAAACACAAAGATTAAAGAAAGGAGCCTAAACCATGAGAGGCTGTATCCTCTCAAACAACCCATCCTTCCATAAGCTGAGGCCTTTCTCGATGCTGTGGCTAAACACTGGGACAGCAGCCTGGGAGATGCCCCTCAGCATGCACAGCACAAGCTGAGGGAAAGTGCAGGTAGACTCCATATTCTCCCTGGGCAGATTAAGGGGAGCACTGTCAACTCTTGAAGGATTTTTAATATGTGGACACGGGGCAGCCGGAATATGGCCTCTGTCACCTTGTGGGTTTCAGTGGTGTATGGGGTGGCACAGTTGGCATATACCTGGTCTGGAAGTTTCTAGTACAAGTCTCCAGGAGTGTAGCTAATGGCCAAGCCAAATGTTCCCAGAACGCCTCTGATATGAAAGCAGGGCAGATACCGCATAGAACATGAAATTTAAGGTTGGCAGTTTCCTCTAACCCAGCTATCCCCCAAGCAAATGAGTCTTCAGTTTTATTCAACAAGTTTCTATGCACAATAATGGAGCAATCTTGGTCTCCATTGGTCCTCTGAGCTAACCTAGCTACCTCCCAGCCAAAATCCTCAAGACACGTGAACTTTATGGCTTTCTCTGCTCCAGCTGTTTTTCCATCCTCTCTCCTTGACCTCTCCTCGTGCTGAACACCTCTTTACCCGTCTCCTCGTTAGGAACAGAAGTCCAGCCCTATTCTGTCTTCTGCACAGTAACTGGCTAATTAGTTTTACTGACAAATCAGGAAACAAATTGGGAGCAATGTTTGCACAAACCTGAGACAGGAGATTCTTAGAATAAGCATTACAATGCCATATCTGGGTTGCAACCCCAGTATGAGGACAGAGAAATCAGCATTTGAATAATACAGGATAATATTTACACATAGCAGAGGACGGGGTGAAACAGCAATGGAAGAAGGCCAGGCTCTCTGTCACCTGCAATGTGAGGTCCAGACGGTGGCTGACCTCACAGCTCCCAAACACTTGCAGGTCCAGCACCGAGTGCAGAAATATAGTGGGGTTGCACAGGAACCACAGCAGGAAGACAGCTATCACCAGGCCCGCGGCCACCCTCAAAGCCCGGCCCTGGCCTGGTGGCCTCATCAATTACATTCACAGTGAGACAAGGAGTTCAGACTAGAACAGAATCAGCAACTCAGCCCAGTGCCTTCAAGTTTGGCCCAAGAAACCACCAGTCAGCTCTTGATCAAAGAGACAGAAAGCACAGAGACAGAAGCAGGTAGAAACAGCAGGTTCAAAGCAGTCAGTCCAGGATGCCCAGGGCTACATAGGGTTTGGTTTAAAAACAAAACCAGATTTTTTTTAGAATGTGGGCAGTCTCTGCCAGCTGACTGCTGTGCTCCCTGCATCCCCTTTCCATTGTGACAGGGCAAGACAGTGCAACAGAGTCCTCCATCTTGTTTTCCTGCTGAGGCCATTTTAGGCCTGAGTAGAATCTAATCTCCTTGATGGAGAATCTTGTGGAAAATTACCCAACTCTATTCTAGAAGCCTGAGGTCAAGTTTTCCCAGCTAGAAGCCCCCTCCCTCCAGACAACTGCTTAATCTTAGCTTCTGTTAAACTGCTGGCTTGCATAAAGCTCCTCTCCCCCCCCCTCCTGCCCCCCCACGACTCCTGCAGCTGCCAAGTGAGATGCCAGGGTGTGGGTTTTGCCTTCAGAAACCCCTTGTTCTGAACACTCAGTGCTACACTTAGGTCCCAAAAGCCTGAATGTGGTCGTAGCCAGCTGAAACAGACTCTCAGTCGGCTATAAACTGAGTCTGGGTGGCCTTCTCCAGAGAGTTCCTCTTAACACCATCACAGACCAATCCCCCAGTAACCGCTCAGCAGTTCTGTATATCTGTGTCACTCTTCCCCACACCAAGGTGTCTGATGTACCCTCTCCCAACCAATCAGTGTGGCTGGATGTCCATGGGACCCTCACTTGCAGCTGTCCCAGGGTTATTAATGTCGAGGGTTCTTCAGAGCTGTGGCAGGGATTCCTTCTTTGCCTTGTCATACAGGTGTCACCTTTGATCAAATCTCCTGAACTATATTTAAAGCTTGGAGGTTTGTGAGGTAGCTGTCAGGCGCCGGGCTTCCCTTATGCTCACAGCATCTGCTCTCTGTGCCCAGCTAGAGAGCTGAGGTTTCCCACTCTCTCTGCTCACTTTCCAGTTCTCCTCCTTGTTATACTGAGTCCTCTCCTGTGGGATTGTGGGAAGGGTGCTTCTCCCTGGCTCTGGTGCGAATCTGCCTTCAGGCTTTTAAAAATATACACAGCGTGCGTAATCATCTATGGTCACTGCGCAGAGCAGCAGTTCCCCAGCACCTCCTCTGCTGACAACATCCTCGCCCATCCACCAGCCTCTCCCACGCCTGCTCACCTCTCAGCTTGTGTGAGGAGACCCGCGTGTGCACACGTGCATGCATCTGGTGGTTCTAGTCTCCTGCTACTTTCAGACTCTGTGTGCTGCTGGCCATGGCGGTGGGGCACTCCTCCTGGGCCTTGGCTAAGCTCAGGGCACGTGGTGGCTACCGTTGCTACATCCCTGAGGCACGAGCCTCTCCTTTCTGTGCATCCAGACAACAGGGTTTTTGCTGTTCTTGGTTTGGTTTGGTTCTTAAACCAATCCTCAGCTCTGCAGCCCTGGCTGGCCTGGAGCTAGCTCTGTAGACTAGGCTTGCTTTGAACTGGCTCTCGCTTTTTGTCTTTTTGATATTAGTCCTTCCTGGAGTCATGTGAAGGAGAAACATGTTTTTTGTTTAGATCACAAGTGGCGGATGAGAAAAAGACATGTGAGAGAGCAGGTGATGCTTATCCCCTTAGAAGTCGAACCACCGTGGGGGGAAGATTGGTTATTAACCAGCTGAAAAACATCCTTGAACAAATTCTGAGAGGAGGTATAAAAATGAGCCAAAACCAAGAGGCGGGGCCTTGGGAGACTTGGGATAGTTTTGGCTGTTCATCGCTCCACTTTGAGACGCTCCTAGAGAGAACGGCTCGAGGGAAGGCTTTGGGGCTCCTGGCTCCTGCTGAGGTTCCGGGTTCTGGTTGCTCCAGGTTCCAGCAGAAGAAATCCTGCTGATTACACCAGGAGAATTGTTCCTCGGAACTGATATCCTTATGGTTTCATTATTGTATTCTTTAATCTTCTTTTCCTATTGTTCAGGTTACTCGGGTTATATGTGAGGCACTCACAAGTTAATAAGTTCGTTGTAAAATATATCTGCTAACAAAATTGAGCCTACAGTGGTGTGATTCCACAGTAGCCACCAGTGTGGTGGTTCCTAATGTTAACTCCCGGGGACACAGTTGAGTGCACTACTGTCCACTGGGCCAACGTCTTCGCCCTCTTCTCTTTTGCTTGTTTCGCTCTGTGAGCTTTGATTACTTTTGACTTTGACCTTGTTGTGTAGCAGGGTGTCACCTGATCTGCCTACATCCCCAAGCACGGAGATTGCAGGCATGGAGTGTTAGGCCCAGCTAATCATTTGCTCATTTTATTTTGTTTGTTTGTTTCAAGACAGGGTTTCTCTGTGTGGCCTTGGCTGTCCAAGACTCGCTCTGTAGACCAGGCTGGCCTTGAACTCACAGCGATCCGCCTGCCCCTGCCTCCCGAGTGCTGGGATTAAAGGCGTGCGCCACCGCACTCGGCCCCATTTGCTCATTTTAAAATCAGACAATGCAGTAAGGTAACAGTGTTCGTCCTTATGTGCTCCTGGTATTAATCCCTCGTCGGATGACTAACGTGTGGGATCCCTGCAGGTCCTGATGAGCCTCTCCTTGGCAGCGTCTGCTTGCTCAATCCCACCCCCCAGCTCTGGTTTTGGCCTGTGCTGTTGATGTCGTGTCTAGAAGCCTCCACCCATACCGAGGTACTGAAGCATGGGATGGCATGAACTGTGGATGAAGTGAACTTAACGTTGTGCTCAATGCTGTGCACAGTTACAGAGATAGAAAGGGGTGTGTGAAGGTGACCTGATGACATCTGATGGTCATCCCACTGACCACCAGGGCTGACGTGGCCTATCTGGCTGGCTGAGCGGGTGCACCCTTCCTTATCCCCTGCCCTGTGTTGTCTCTCTCAAAGCTACATGCTTAGCCAAAGAGGGTGACCTCCCTTTATAGAGAAAGATGGCTCCCTGATCAGGGATGCAGGACTAGCTTCTGATCAGGGATGCAGGACTAGCTTCACTCCTCTGATCAGGGATGCAGGACTAGCGTCTGATCAGGGATGCAGGACTAGCTTCACTCCCTGATCAGGGATGTAGGACTAGCTTCACTCCCTGATCAGGGATGCAGGACTAGATTCACTCCTCCTCTGATCAGGGATGCAGGACTAGCTTCACTCCTCCTCTGATCAGGGATGTAGGACTAGCTTCACTCCCTGATCAGGGATGCAGGACTAGATTCACTCCTCTGATCAGGGATGCAGGACTAGATTCACTCCTCTGATCAGGGATGCAGGACTAGATTCACTCCTCCTCTGATCAGGGATGCAGGACTAGCTTCACTCCCTGATCAGGGATGCAGGACTAGCTTCACTCCTCCTCTGATCAGGGATGCAGGACTAGCTTCACTCCTCCTCTGATCAGAGATGTAGGACTAGCTTCACTCCTCCTCTGATCAGGGATGCAGGACTAACTTCACTCCTCCTCTGATCAGGGATGTAGGACTAGCTTCACTCCTCCTCTGATCAGGGATGCAGGACTAGCTTCACTCCTCCTCTGATCAGGGATGCAGGACTAGCTTCACTCCCTCTTCAGGGATGCAGGACTAGCTTCACTCCTCTGATCAGGGATGGAGGACTAGCTTCACTCCTCCTCTGCTAGAACCCGGAGGTAGGAGCCTTTATGCACAACACATTGCATTGCTCACCTGTGAGGAGGGGCTGTGGGGGGGAAGACAGAGGAACAGGGCAAAGATGTGGCCCAGTGGAGTCATGCTGAGCCACTTCAGAGGGGCCGGTGGGCTGGTGGTGCTAATGGACGCAGAACACACAGCAATCCTCCTGAGACTCTGTATTTTGTTTCCTGTTCTCAGATTCAACTGGTCTAGTTTGCATTCATATTTATTTATGTTCTGGTGGGTGGGAATCTCACTTCATAAGAGGTTGGAGTTGCAGTGATCCTCCTGCCTCACCTCTCAAGTGCTGGGATGCCGGCATGTACTGCTGTTACTCAGCTTTATAAGGGGATTACATGGGTGGCTTTACCTCTTCACGGATGTTGCGGTGTTCTCCCTAGTTCTTTCTGGTAGCAGTACTGTTTTTACTTTATAAGAAGAATTTTGAAAGAGTTGTTGGCTCAGGGGGCCCACAATGGGACTCTGAGCATCTATGAGGATGGATAACTAAAGTGGGCTGGGAGCATCGCCCCTGCATGGACCCTGGAGAACGCCCTCTCAGTCAGCCTCTGCCCCATCCTTGGGCTCCTATCTAATAGCATGGGGCCAGATGTTGGTAAGTCTGGGAAGTTTTCTCTAGGACCCAGCCTCTCTCCTGGCCAGCCTCAAAGGTGGCTCTGTGCCTATCTCGGTGAGTTCCTATTCCTCTCCTGTGCATATGGCCTCTCCTGGCCTCGAGTGCCTCCCAATCCTGGGCTGGTGTATGGAGTTGAGCTGAGGAGGGGTGCAGGTGAGGAGAACCCTTCTGAGGCTCAGGACTTGTCAGCCAGGATGCCAGTAACCGCACTCTGGCTGCTCTCTGCACCCCCAGCCCTGGCCTTGATCTTGACCTGATTTCTCAAAGTCCCTGACTTTTGCTTTAGCAAATATGCAACCTAACAGATGCTTAGATCAAAGTCAGGGTCGGCAGCTTTAGTCTGGTCCAAGCCACTTCTGAAGGTCTCCCTCCCCCTACTGCACTCTGGGATGTTCTCCAGGTCCTCTGAAGCAACAAGCCTCTCCCAACACTTGGGTCAACTTGGCAACTGTGTCCCTATGCGCACCACGGGCGGATGGCACATGCCTTCCTGGCCGCTGTGCAGTCCTGTGGCTCATGAGAAGGGCTGTAAGCACTGCTCACTTTTACTTCCCTTGCATGCATTTGGTTTCTCCATCAGAACCTTGAGAAGAATGTGTTGTTCACACCTTAGTGTCAGTTTGCAGGTAGTAGAGTGACTCTGCAGAGAAAACTTGGGGACCCAGAGAGTCACCTATGGGCTTCCAGTCAGGGCGCTGGCAAGGTCAACTTCAGCTAAGCATCCCTCTCAAAAAGCTGGGGGCACAGATGCAAGAGTCTGCAGGGCAGTGACGTTGCTACATGTAGGGGCTGGAAGGGTGCTTGCCTAGCATGCGGGTTTGACCCTCAGCACTGGGTGGGTGTGGCGGTGCACACCTTCAGACGCTGAACTCAGTATGTTTAGGTGGGAGGTTCAGAAGACCAGGACCATCTTCAGCTACACAGGAAGTTCAAGGTGAGACTGGGGTACACTAGACCCTATCTCACATAAAGTAAAATAAGATAAAACCTCCAAAACCAAAATCAAACAAACAAAACACAGTGCTATCCACGTGGTGTGTGGCCTTGTAGGCAGTGCCATGTGAGCTTAATTTCAGGGAAAAGTGACTTTGTGGGCCATGCCACGTGACCTGAGCCCTCTTGGAACTTCCTCACAGGACACTCAGGCAATTACAGTGACTCCTATGTTCCAGAGGGTGGGACAGGCATGCTGAGGTAACACCCGAGGGTGGGACAGGCATGCTGAGGTAACACCCAGTCCTGAAGCCTTGAAGGAGCTGGATGGATTAAAAACTCCAAGGGGAAACACCCTCTCTTAGCCTGAGGTCCCCTTCCAACACACTAAGCTTGAATTTGAAAGACATGGCTCCCACAGCAGGAATTTTATTCCTGTGCAACTCAGGCCAGAGAAAGCTCAGGCGTCTAAGACAGCCCTGCAGGGTGCAGCTGACATACGGATTTGGCAGACAGTCTGTGAGTTCTTGTGCACTGACCAATGCTGCAGTCAGTGACAGGAGACACAAAGTGTGTGGCAAATGTCACGGTGGGGTTTTCCCCATGCTTGGATACCCCCACATTCAACTCAAATTGCCTGTTGAACCTTTATCCGAGTCACAGATTCAAACCCCAGGACGGGAGGCATCCCTCCTCCCACAGTCCCCAGCCCCCAGCCAAGAGCTCTTAAGGACCAGGCCAGGTAGGGAGGTCCGCCAAGCACTGACCTCTATCCATCCCAGCAGAGTGTCCTGTGGATTACATAAGCCATGAATGTGCAAACTGTTCAAACAAACAAGACAAGGCTGACCTCACAGCTTCTGGATTGTAAAAGCCGCTGATCTGGTCAGTGCTAGTGGACAGTGCCTCGGCAGGCTGGCGCGGGACCAGGAACCGAAGCCACGACTTATGCACCCCACAAAGCCACCCTCTCCATGCAGCAGCCCTGCCCAGCCACCAGCACTCACACAAGGTACTCCTAAATGGCCTTCCTTCCTCCTCTGGACACAGAGCTGTTTCCTCCTAAGCCTGGGGGCTCCAAGGATGACAGCTGTGTCTCCACGACTCCTCCGTGCACAACGGCATCAGGGTGACATTACCAGAATGGTGGGAGTCTGGGCGCTGTGGCCACCTCCTCTCCTCCCTCTCTCCACTCATCTTTTCCTTTCTGGGCTTATTATTTCCTCCCAGGCACAGCTGGGGCCAACTCTGCCCCCGCAGCCTCAGGAGCCCGTGACCCGGAGCATGACCAGCACAGAACCACAACCTACCCCTCCCTTCCCTAGGAGGCTCCCTGATGGCTTTTGGGATCCCCAAGCCCAAAAGGGCCACTCTTGCTCGGCCTCAGGTGGCCTCTCTGCCCTCAGCCTGGTGTCGTTGCATTCTTGATCTCACTCCTGGCCCAGCCATAGCTGGAGACACTGGGACAGCCCCAGAGACTAGCTGCAGAGCATCCTTTGATCTCAAAATAGCTACTCACTGGTGCCTGGCACCAGAAGCCCGGATCCAGGGATCTGGGGGGGGGGGGGGGGGCAGATCTGGCTCTCTCCTTCCTCCCTCTATCAAGGGCTTGGGAGAACATCAGTTATGAAGTTCTACCTGCACGTGTGACAACAGCCAGCAGTGACACAGCACTTGCTACCGGCCAGGTCTGCTCTCAGGGCGCCTCAACTTCTCCTTCCTGCCATCTCTGGAGCAGCCCTAGAGCAAGTGCACTTTTCTCTGTGTGAGGGGACCAGACGCAGAGAGGCCAAGAAACTAGCCAGGCACGCAGCTGGCGTCAGCTGAGCTGGACTCACTCCTGGAGGCCAGGCTAGCCCCTGAGCGGACAGAGCTGGGGACGGAGCTGGAGGTAGAGAAGGGATTGGCTGTTACACTGCTCCTCGTTAAGCAGCCTCCCTGGGAGGAGCTTCAGGGCTGGCGGCTCCAGGATGGGAAGACAAGTCCAACACCCACGGGGCACAGGAAAGGCAAGCACCGCCTCTGACATGACAAGTCAGTGAGGGGGCCTGGAGTGACCCCCCCCAGGGGCAGGACCATTGGAGGTCCTTTAGAAAGGTCCAGCCAGCCTGCAGACAAAACCCAGGCTCCATCCAGGCCCCTGACCCACACCAGTCAGTTTCACTGTCCAACCAGTTGGCCATACACAGCTGAGGACTGGTTCCACCTGCCATGTCCCTTGCAGCCACTCCTGAGCCCTACCAGAGAGCGGCCAAGAGAGTCACTGTCACAAACGTG
Organism: Acomys russatus; assembly: GCF_903995435.1. Taxonomy (NCBI): domain Eukaryota; kingdom Metazoa; phylum Chordata; class Mammalia; order Rodentia; family Muridae; genus Acomys; species Acomys russatus. Next base: position 47,300,966 of record NC_067168.1, on the reverse strand, counting down.
CCTTCTTCATCTTTGCCGAGGTCTGACTTACAGAAGGGTCAACCTCTGACTCGAACCCAAGGCACGAGGATCTGTGGAGGTTACAGAACTGCCCCGAGGGACTGAACTGAGATGGAAAGTGACACTCCCGAGGACACTGTGTAAGAACCCAGCTGCTGCCCAGGCCACAGCCCCCGCTACAGCCCGTCCTCCTACAGAAGACACAGGCTCCTGCCGAGACACTGTCTGTGAGTCCCTAGCCAAAGGACTTCCGGGTGCCAGGACCTCTCACTGGGCAGTGAGTTCACATCAGGGGGTGCTGGTGGCCACTCGCCTGGCCGAGGGTTTGTGCTGTCAAACCTCCCCAGCCTCAGAAAGGTGTAAGAGGGCATCTCACTTCTGCAGCAGGGTCCCGACTTCCTCTCCTCACGGCCATACTGGTCTCTAAGTGTCTGTCTGTCTGTCTGTCCATTGAGTTATAGCTCTTCTAATAACCTCCTAAACCCCTACAATCTGCCTCAATATTCCCTTATGCCCACTTTTAAGACCTTTCACTGGCTTTGCACAGTCTATACATACAGACTCAGACAGAGTCTACCTGGCAACAGTGACCTTTGTGGTGTCTCCACGGGGCTAGGTGCTCCCCAAGGCCCTTCCACCCTGTCCTGGCTGCCCTTCCTAGGTCCCTTCAGTGCAGCAGGTGTTGTTCAGGTTCCACAGGACATGCAGAGCCACGGTGCACGCCACACAGAGCTGCCCGGAGCTCTGGCCTCCATGGCCAGCTCACTACCCTTAAGCTCTGTCCCTGACGGTCTCACCCTGTGAGCTGGCCTCAGACTCGCTACCCTCCTATTTCTGCACCCTGAGCACTGGCATTACAGATATGTGGACGCCACACTCTCCTTTTTTAACATGTTATTTTTTTTTTCTCCCTCTTCCTTTTTAAATTTTATGTTACCTAGGTGGATATTTTGCCTGGATGGATGGGTGTGTGTACCACACGTGTACTGGGTGGCCATGGAGGCCAGAAGAGGGTGTCAGAACCCCTGGAACTGGAGTCACAGGCAGGGGTGAACTACCACTTGGGTTCTAGGAACTGAAGCTAAGGCATCTGGAAATGCCTTTAGCCACTGAGCCATCTCTCCAGCCCCAAAATGTTATCTTTCTTGATGACTAAAACAGCATACGGAGAGGGGGCAATTCAGCCTGTAAAGTGCTTACTTCCCAAGTTTGAGGACCTGAGTTGGGGCTCTAGAACCCACATAAAAGGCTGGGCTCGGTAGCATGCCATCTTAATTCTAGTTCTGGGGAGGCAGAGACAGGACGACCCTGGGGACTCATTGGCCAGCCAGTCTATGCTAATCAGCAGGTTCTAGAGCAGTTTAAGACTCTGTCTCAAAAAAACAGAAACAAAACAGCCAATAAAGCAGGCAGATGGCCACTAAAGAACGACACCAAGGTTGAGCTCTGACCTCCACAGGCACATGCACACACAAACAAGTAAAAGTAGGGTGACTGCTGTAAAATGTACTGTATATATACAAGAGGAAAGTTAGAAATGCTGCCAAATCTCTCCACGCCCCTCCCTGGCAGGTAAGGACAATTCAGCATGCCTGCCTGCCTGCCTGCCTGCCTGTTTCCTGCCACTCTGTCTGCCGCCACAGCTGGTCTAGGAAGAGCTGCTTAACTTGTCCCCAGCACCACAGGGCCTCTCCACTCACCCGAGCCCCGAGGCCCCATCCCATGTTCCCTGAGCCTGCCTTTCTCAGGGTTTCCGGGTTTTATAGAACCGGCTGCAGCGCTGACACCGCCAGGGAGCAGCCGTGCGCGCACAGAGCAGCCCTCAGTTGGGAAAGCAGGCACTTCCAGGCAGCTCTAGCCTCTTCCCTGACTGTTTCTTTTTAACCTGTTTGGTTTGTTGTTTGTTTTTCATCTCCCCCACTGTCATCTTTTTGAGTTTAAAATGAATCACCTCTCCCATCCCGAAGGGCCGAAAAACAGATCAATGCACTTTCCAAAGACTGGGGGATCCCAAGACAGCTATGAGCCACACATAGGTTTCTCATCTGGAAAACACCTTGCCTGGGACTGCTGAGCTGTTTAAACCTAAAGCTTCATGTGGGAACCCCAAAGATGAGCTGAGGGAAGTCACTGGACCCCTTTATTTTCCTTCTCTCAGTGTGGTCACATTGAATGAATCTTTCTCTGCTTTTTACTACTGTCTCTCTAACCAGCTGGGAAGTGGTGGCCGAGCCTGGCTTAGCCAGGGCCCAGGCTCTGATTCTAAGTCCAGCAAGAAGATAGTGGATCTCAGAGGAGTGGGTCCCCGTCCTGGCGGGGGGCGGGGGGGGGAGGCCCCGAGGCCTGGACCCGCAGAATCCACAACAGCAGGGTCCCAAAGAAGAGGGAGAGAGCTCTCTCCCTGGAGGAAGACTGCTCCAAGCCTCCCTCTCTCCCAGCACTGGGGCCGCGGAAGCCACAGAGCTCACCCTCCCCAAGCACTGCCAGACTCACTTGCCTGCGGACATCCACCGGGGACATCCACCGGAGTCTGGAGAGGGCCCAGCGGTTGCTGCCTCTTCCTCAGGGACGTGGGGCGCGAGTGTGACTCTCAGGCCACACATCCTGGTTTCCTGGGGTTGGGGAAACATGCTCTTCTCTGGTAAGTCCTCCCTTCCGCTGCAGCCAGCCAAGCTGTAATGGCTCCCACCTCGGGACGGAGTGCTCCAAGCACAGCCCAACGACTCTGGGTGGCACAGTCCTCCATTTCCCAGTGGCTGAGCTGCGCACACGAACTCAGCCTTGCAGCTCATGTTCAACACCCTGGCCACCTCGCTGGTCTTCCCAGCCCCACCCAGCGTTCAGCTTTGTCCATCGGGGCCTCCTTAGTGGGATTCCCCCACTGTGCTGTGTCTATGCATATGGGTCAGCAAGTGGCAGCCTCATCTCCCAGGCTCCCCACGCCATCTCGCCCGCCTCTCACTTCTCCCACTGCCTCATGGTGGTTTGCTAAGCTGTTCTGTGGTCGGCTCCCTTGGCCGGCTGGGGACTCTCCTGCAATGAAGGAATGCCTGGATGACTGAGTGAATGGGTGTGGGCGTGCAGTGCACTGCTAGCTTACACTCAGCAGTGGGTGGCTGGCTCCTCTCTCCTGTGGTCCAGGACTGAGGTCTCAGCACCTCCTCCAGGCCACCAAGCTCCACGCAGTTGGTGCACTGTTTCGTAAGTGCTTTCCTGCCAAAGGAGCTATACCACACAGCGCCTGTGTGACTGGCCTGCTGCTTACTCAGAGCTGGCCTTGCACCAGGCCCACACTCACCAGCTATCACCTAGTGGTGACGTCTTAGTTGGCTGAATGCTGAGACAGGTCTCACATAGGCAAACCTGGCCTCCTGCTTCCAACTCACTAGCCCTGGGCTTCTGTGTGCACCGGCACAGCACAGCCATGTTGCTCTGGAGAAGGAGTCTCACTTTGTAGTCCAGGTGACCTTGGACTTGCTACGTGGCTCACGCCCCCTTTGAATCTACCATCTGCCTGTCTCTGGGGTTACAGCCTATGTTAGCGCTGGGCTTGGGGTGGGGTTGGTCCTTCAGACAAGACAAGTGAGCATGGCTTTAGGTGCTGCCTTTCTCTGAGTCCACAGGGCACCAGACTGGAGGGCGGCATCTGCTAGGCTTTCCCTCAGACAGAGCACCAAGTCTTCCATGAGGCTAAACAGTCATCAGTGCTCCTGAGAATAAGGCCCAGGAAGTATTCAACAGGAGCCCAGAGCCTGCTTCCCTCCCAGAGAACAGCTGAATTTCTAGGGCCTGGGCTCCTTCACCACTACCACCCTCTCTTTTCTTATCTTAGAACTATTTTTAGGAACAGTGCTCTTGAATAGACGGCAGTCCCCAATGTGAGGGTCAGGTCGTCACAGCACAGAAATCTAATGACTATGAGCCATGAGCCACACTGTCAACTCACAGATGCCACCGTTTGGGTACAGCTTGAACATGTCCCACATGAACATGTTCTGGAAGTTTAGTCTCCAGAGTGGCTGTGCGAAGGAGGAGGTGGGCCTCAAGGGAGGCAGTTGGGTCATAAAGGCAGAGACCTTAGAGGAGGGTGGGGAAGGGTCTCAAGCGTGGGTTGTTACTAATTGTGTTCAGTTGTCTGGGTTGTTGCTCTTGCCTCCTGCCTAGCCAAGTGATGGGCTCCCAGTACTGTAGCGCCATCTTCCTTGACACTTGTCACCAGAGTGGGTCAGACACTGGCCCCCTACACTTGAACCTCCAGAACATAAGCTAAGTCAACTTCTTTAAAAATAATATACATATGCATATATACACACACATATATATATATATTGTATGTGTGTGTATGTACACGTGTGCATGTGTGCATGCCACAGCACACATGTGGAAGTCAGAACACAACTTATGAGACTCAGTTTTCTCTTTCCACCATGTGGGTTCAGAGGTCACTCAGGCCATCAGGCTTGGGGCTTGGTGCAAGCATCTGAGCCATCTCACTGGTCCTGTTAGAGGAGCATGCCGTGGCCGTCTTTCCAACTGTCCTGCTGATGGCTGAGGACCCCACACGGCACTTGCTGAGTTTCCCTAGTCCCTCCACCCTGGAACAGCACCATGGTCTGGCTTTGTCTTGACTAGCCTTGGAGATTCGAAGGAACCGGGTCATCTGTAGAACTTCGTGTTCCCACAGTGACTTTACCTTTCTTCCCCCTTTATAATCAGCAAGCGCCTGTGGACTGCTACTCACAGCTCAGGCAGATGACTTGTTTCTCGTCACAATGGCTTTAGGTCCGCTGTTCATACACATTTCCGATAACCACACTGGCTGTGGTGTTAGCCAAGTAATGACATTCTTTGGCCAGTGGTCTCTCTGGGTGTGTTCCTGGAAGTTTACTGCAGAACCATAGAAACCCTCCTCTTTTTCTGCAGATCATTAGAGACTGGGTCATTTCTTTGCTTCTGTGACTGTCATAATTTAGCTTGTTGGCTCCCCTGCTTAAATCAATACACCTGCATCCTGACTAGCTAAGATGTGGTCAGAGGCTGCCATCTGGCCGGTGTGTCACTTCTCAGCTGGGACACCTCAAATGGAGCGCAGAAAAACAGCTGGGGAAGCTCACAGCCTGCATGGGCAGCCAGGTTCCCAGGGAACCACCAGAGCCCCTTCCCAGCAAGTCTGGCCTTTCCCTGAAACTGTAGGGTGCAGGGGAGTGTCGTGGCCCCAGAGACAGGAAGGAAAGAGCTACCTGGCCCTCAAGTGAAGCAGTGACGAGCTCATAGGAACTAGAGAGTGAACTCTGTAGCCTGGGTGGTACCTAGCAATCCAGCTGGGTGGGGTCGATGGCCTGGCTAGAGGGCTCAGGAAGGACGAGCTACCTCTTGGAGGGCAGATGTACCCTAAGCAGCAGAGACACTAGACCTCGTCTTCCCAGAATCCCCCTCCCTAACACAGTCCCTGCTCGCTGAAGCTCCGTGAGGGTTCATTTGGATCTGTCCACCTTTATGAGGTGCCTATCTCCTGATGTCTTTGTTCCGTCTCCTTTTTTCTGACACCGGCCAGAACCTTTGTAGGCTTTTTGTAGAGGACCAGGGCTTCCGTACTCTCTCTAAAGCTCCCTCCTGGCCACACGTCTGACCCCTATGCGGGCTTGACGCAGATGGGAGACTTAACACAGAAAGTGAGACTCTTTCCCTCTCTCCTTTCAGGCAGCTGCTGACATGTAGGGCTCCCCTGCCCTGGGGAGCTGGAAACTGTCATTGAGCTTCCCTTTGAGCTGCTCTGAGATTCCTTTTATTAATGAACTAAGGAACCTAAGAAAAAGCCCCAGGCTTTCCCACACCAGGCACATGGCCCCGGGCCTTCCTCTGCCCTCTGATCACACATCCACCTTCCATGCCCTGAGACCTTCCGTTTCCATCAGCCTCGTGCCAGCCTCCGAGTGACGACTAAGAAGGCCACATGGACAGCTGCAGTGTTTGCCCCAAATCCTTGCCGCACTGAGAGGAAGGCACTCCACCCCGAAGATGGTCACCAGCTGTTTCGCACCAGCCATAAGGCCAGCCAGTGAGTCCAAACTGGAGCTCAGACCAAAGGGGTGGGGGTGGGGCTGGGGGTGGGGGTGGAGGCAGGGGATTTTCTCTTCTGCAGAGCCTAGCCTGTAAACCCAGGAGCCTCTGTCTGTAGTCAAGCGTCATGTCGCCCAGCACCTAGCTCCAGCTCCCTCTTCTCCCCTCCTAAACTCTGCAGGCCTCCCTGAAGCCCCTGTTCTGATTCCTCTCCAGGTCTGGGACGGATGAGCTATTATTCAGGTGTATGTCTGACTCCCTACAAGGCCACAAGTCACCTACGGTCAGGAGCCTTCTTCCTCTGCACAGCATGCCTGGCACTGTCCCCATGCGGGGCTGTCTGTGATTTGCCACCATTTGCCTGCGCTTGGCCGAGGAGCTGGCGCTGAGCCCTGGTGGGACCTGCCTCACTCTCCTTTTCCCTGTCCTTCTGGGATGAGCTCAGTGCATCCTCACTAGGCACATGAGGGATCATCTGGTCCTCCTCCAGGGTCCTAAATGCCCTGCAGAAAACCCTGAGTGAGGGCCCACCCTTACTCACCGTGATGAGATGCTGTCTGCTGGCTACGGAGTGGCCCTCTCTGGCCTTCTGACTTGAGTGTCTCTTCGGCACATCCGGCCACAGGTGGAGCTCTGGATTGCAGAAAGAAAGGAGTTGCTTCCACTGATGGGATGAAGTGTAACCCTTCTCACAGTCCTTAGTCTCTCGTCTTGGTTCAGTTTTTTTTTTTTTTTCTTTCTTTTTTTTCCTTTGTTCATCAAAACACCTCCCAGAACAAGGGAGATGGTTCAGTGGGGAAAACTCTTGCTGTTGGAAGACCCCGCTGTTTGAGGCTGCAGTCCTCCAAGCCTGGATAGCCACTCTGAGCTCAGGCTAGGTGGAGGACTCCCTCTCCCCAGCAGGACGTCCTGCTCTCTGCCTGACCTCACCTGGAGAGTGTTTTTAGACATAGATGCCCCTAACCATGCCTGATATATGGCCTTTGACACAGTTCCCTGCTAGCTCTCCCTGCACCTATAGGAATATTCGGTACTGTGTTCCCGCTCATATGATAGGAGCGTGCTGCCAAGTGTAAACCAAGCATCCTTGGAATTTCTAGTTCCAACCACTTACGTACACCTATCCTGGGAGTCCCCTCCCACTCCCCAAGGGCTAAATAGTCTTTGTCTTCCCCAAGTAAAGTTGAACTATGTGGTTCCCAGAGGCTCTTCCGTTGTGCCCGAGGCCTTCCGAGTCCTGTGCCTCACCTTCTGTCTTTGTGGGCTGGTGACTAACAGCCCCCCAGGGAAGAGGAGAACCATGCTGGCCTTCTAAGCAGAAGGACCTGAGTTAGATACCTAAAACACAGGTTAAAAAAACAAAAAGGCAAGCAAGGTCCAGCGTGCTTGCAATCCCAACAGTGGGGAGGCAGAGAACAAGTGGCAGCTGCTGACTCGCCGCCCGCCAGCCTAGCCTCTAATGGAGAAGCCCCAGGCCACCGGGAGATCCTGCCTCAAAATTGGGTGGATAATGTTCCTATGTACCCACATGTGCACACACTACAAATGCCACTTAAAGCTCTTAGATGGACATTCTACGCTAGAGATCTCGGGATAGGCCGTGCTTCTCTCAGAATGCATCACCAGGAAGCAGAGAGGGTAAGTCACCCCACTATACCCCTCTTCTCACTATCTCTGTGGCTGTCCTGTTTAATTCTTTGCTCTTCCTCTTCCCAGACCTTCCAGATCAGGTCTCGTTCACTCCTCCAAGACAGAACTTCCCACTTGCTCCCTTGAAGACCACCCCAACACTGCACCAACCAGCTAGAATGCACACCTCTAAACCCAGAAAGGAGGATTAGGGGTTTGGAGTCATCCTCAGCTACATAGCAAGTTTGAGGATAGCCATGGACCCTGTCTCATGGGGACTGGAAAGATGACTCAGCAATTAAGAGTGCTTGTTGCTTGCTGTTCCAGAGGACCTGAGTTCAGTTTCCAGCACCCACATCTGCTGGCTCACAAAGTCAAGCTGCAGAGGATCCAATGCCCCCTTCTGGGACTCATGGGTATGGGCACTCACATATATAGACACACACACACACACACACACACACACACACATTCCAAAGTGTGCTAGGGCAGATTTTTGGATCACATTACCGGCTGCTATCTGGGGCTCCTCTGGACACCTCTTTGTCAGTGCACCAGTGAAACAGAGATGGCCATGGTAGCATCTGTACCTGTCAGCAATCACATCCTAGTTTTGGCTCTGAGAACCTGGCCTTAGGCAGCTGTGTGCTCCCCTGCAGAACAAAACACCTAGGCAGCCTGAAGCAGGGTCGCACCAGTGGCTGCCAGCTCTCAGCTGTCAGCTCCTTTTCTCTGACTTGTTTTTAATGCTCTCAAGGCCTCTGGGAAATGAAGACACTTGTAATGAGAATTGTGTCATTTTGGTTTCTTTTTAAAAGTACAGAAATATTATAAAAATATGTTTTCATTCTAATCTCAAATGTGGGGCTATGAGGCTGCTTCACAGCAGCTGCCTAAATTTGCCTCGTGCTCTAACAGAGGAATGGTTTTGCCAGCTGCAGATAGTTTCTGTGATTGTGTGACGTTTTGGATTCTGGGCGATTTTCAGGCAGTATATAAATGCTAGAGGCTTGACGGGTGCGTGGCTGGCTGGTGGCTGGATGCTGTTGTTGGCCTTGGTTGTTGTTGGTAGTAGTTGGATGCCACTGAATGATGTTGGGGATGCTGTTGGGGATGCCATTGGATGCTGTTGCTTAGTGTTGGGGATGCTGTTGGTTACTGTTAGGTACTGTTAATGCTATTGGTTGCTGTTGGATGATGTTGGATGCTGTTGGGTGATGTTGGTTGCCGTTGGTTGCCATTGGGTGTCGCTGGGTGCTGTTGGTGGCAGTTTGTCAAGTAGTCATGTACAAAGAAATGAGAAAAGGAAATTTGATATCCTGACAGTGAAGAGCAAACTTGCCCAGGGTTTCAGCACCCCTGATTGACAGGAAGTAGTCTAGTGACAGTGTTGCCCTCTCTCCCCTCTCTCCATTTTTCTATCCTATCTAGTACTAGGGGATTAGAAGGGGGAAGAAAAGGGAGCCCATAAAGTAGCCAATGCTGGCTGCGGACACTGTGGCTACTGAACTGTGAAGAACAGGAAAAGGACTTCACCATCTCACCACCTGACCACACAAAACACAGCTCCCTCCTCACGGAATCAAGTAAGAGCAACTGTGGCCCAGGAACATGGATTCAGGATGTCACAAATACAGTTTAATGAACTGTTACAAACAGTTACAGAACAAAGAAAGTCATAAACAAGGGACTTTTCAAACAACTGGGTATTGCATAGCAGAGAAATCTCTACTGTGGGTCTCAGACACTAGCCGGTAACATTCTTTGTTCTTAGCTATTGTGCTAGTTAAAGCCAGAGGGCATGTTCAGTTAATACATTTCAAAAGGATTAATCTGACGGTCACACAGATGTTAGTTCGAATGCAGAGGTGGATGGTGAAGGGCTCTTGCAAGAGCTAAGAATAGTCTAAGATAATTTAGCTCTGGATCTGCAACATTCCAACTCTCCATTAAGTTTTTATCCTCGAGAGCCTGTCCTGAGCAAGAGCCCAGATGAAAAGATAGAACAGTAGGCTTTACATTTGCTCAGTATGTGGGCTGGAGGCATGCTGCTTTAAGGATGCAGGCATACGCCTTGTCTACTGCCTCAGCTCTGTTTTAGGAGGAGGACTACACCCAGAGAAATGAGATCATTCAATGACAGGTCTTGGGTCAGGACTTGACTGCTCCCAGCCACCCCCTCAGCTTCCCTCCAGCTGGCTGTCTGCACCCCGTGTCCTAAATCCTGTGCCTCTGCATGCTGCGAGTGCATGTTTGCACATTTTGTTCATGCATGGAAGCTCCAGGCCTATTCTCATCACTCTCACCCCTATTGACCGAGGCAGGCCTCCCACTTGAACCCAAGCCCACCAACGCAGGAAGTTCCAACTTGCTCCTGGGAGCTTGGCTCTACTTTCTGAGTGGTGACACTTCCTCCTGTGACCAAATACATGTGAAGAAGCAACTTAAAGGAGTCTGGGCTCAGGGTTTACGAAGGGATGCAGTTTATCATGGTGTTAGGGTGGCTGGAGCCGGAGGACACAGTGTGGCAGACAGTGGACAAGAAGTAGGGCTTAGCTATCAAATCTCAAGCCCTGGCCCCAGTGAGATTCCACCTCCATATCCAAAACGAGGCCTCCAGCACCCCTACATGACTCAGTTGAGAAAACATCCCTTTCTGTCCCCTTCCACACCATGTTGGGGCCACTCTAGCTGCTCTACCCAGATCACAGTGCACAGGAGATGGAGAGCAGAGAGACTGACAGGGCATGATGTGCCTGGGGCAATCAACTGGCTGCTGGGAGCAGGGGTCTGGCAAAGGGACATGACAAGACAGCTGTAGACCACTCAGGCAGTGTGTCCTGACTCATTTCCCTAGAAAATACGCATGAGGGAGTTGAAGGGCTCTTGACATATCAAAGGGCTCTGGAACACTTGTTCAGCCAGCTCTTCCAGCACAAACCTTACTGAACCACCCAGCTGACTTCATCTGCTTCAGAGGTCAGAGGTCCTGGCAGGAAGGCTGCAGGCAGCATCGTAGTACAGGCACAGGACAGGAGAAGCAGAATAAGCGAGGGGAGCTGGCCTGCTGCACACACAGCGGGAAGGGTTTTCGATGCCGCCCCCCCCCCCCATTTGTGGCGCACCTGGAAGAACAAATGTTTCCCAAAGCATAGTCCCCTGAGCTCCAGAGCACATGCCGCTGTTTTCTTGCCTCATGTTTATAGAGTTGGCTGTGACTCTTCCCCTACTTTCATAAGCCTCTGCTGGGTGGTGGCCTAGGTTTTGCAATGCTGCCAGGAGCGTATCCAGAATGAGGGTTGAGGTGATATCTGGCCCTTTTCAGGATTCTACGCGCCTGCTGTCAGCCTCTGTGTCCCGTAAGGCTTACAGAAAATGCTGAGAACTCCCTAAGGTAAAGGTGGCTCACCACTCCTAACACAGTCATGGTACCAGCCACCCCACCATGGGCATGCTGTTTGACACGTTGTTGTGCCGCCCGTGGTACGTGACACGGTGTGAACTTTCAATTCTAGCCAATGTGTTCCATCTTGAAACCTAAACACTCAGCCTTACTAACCCCAGCTTATGGAAGAATCGTGGAAAACCACAGCTTTGATGTTATCCCCCAATGAGATATGAAAATAAAAACATGCTTGTCCATGCCTCACCTTAAGTCGCCGAGTCATCAGCCAATTCCCTTCACAAAAAGGGGCTCAGCCAGGGCCCAGTCTTGCTATCCGTGGAGCAGTGGCGATGCCTCAGACAGTGAAGTACTTGCCACACAAACGTGGACACCTGAGTTAGGGTTCCCAGCACTCAGGTAAAAAGCCAAGTGTGGTGATGCATGCTTGTAATCTTAGCTTTTGGAGCAGGCTCCCCCTGTGCAGCCCAGGCTGCCTGGGAAGGGAGGGTGGTATCACCCTCTTCATGACTATACGCTGGGGACATGTCAGTCGTGCCTCCTTAAGAATGAAGAACTGGGGCACAGAGACAAAGGAGATTTGCATTAGGGTATGATGGTACCAAGTTTTCAACAACAACAACAACAAAAAGCGTGACCAAGCTTGTGTGCCTAACTAGTAAGTAGGCTTTACTGTGCCCCTGAAGCTGAGATTTCTGGTGCATGAGTTATGGGAACTTCTTGGTCTCTTCAAAGGAAAGAACTCAATAGAATGACATGTAGTTTTGAGCAAAATTTTACTTAGCAAAGCAAACACTGCAAAGAGAGATTGGAGTGATCTTCTCCAAGGCATGGAGCTACCCAGTGGGTTCTGTACTATGAATTTTAAAGTCTTTTTTTTTTTTTTTTTTTTTTTTTTTGTGGGGCAGGTAGCATACTCAAGGAAACTAGCCTGAGCACTTGTTCTGCCTTCACCTCACAAGTGCCAGGGTACAGGCCTGCAGCAGCACCACTCTCAATACTCCCCTGACTTCTAACATCAAAGGTCAGCCCCTCAAATGTATCCATAGATGGTCCTGGTGGGGTATTTCTTCCCATAATCCTCTGGAGAAGCCTCCAAGAGGATGTCAAAACCACAACATAAACAACACAATGAAGTTGAACTCTTGTGAGGACACAGGCCCTTTGCTAGTGCACACGGGTGGGAGGAGCCTGAGTTCCAGCAGCAGCCGGAGCACCCTGACTGCAGCCTCTGGGTGTCTACGCACAGGGGCGAAGGCAACATCAGGAGACCCAGCCCCCACGGCAGAGCTGTGGCCCCTTGCTTCCTCACAGCTAACTGCTTTGAGCCTGCTCGGGGCCTGTGGGTTAGGACCGTGAGGCTGTGCCATGAAGGCTGGGGTCAGAGTTTACAATAGACTGACAGGCTGCACAAACAGGAAATGGGACTTGGGCTGTCAGGAGGACTTCCTTTTCCCATTTCCACCCTCATGCCTTCTACCTAACACAAGGGCTCACGTGTCTGTCGGTCTTGCTTTATAGGTCATTAAGACTTTTATCATAGCCAAGAGACACTGCCCTTCCCAGACTGGGGCTTCTGTAAGGGAGCTGTGTCTTGCTTCCCTGCGTTACTCTGGGTCCAATAGCTCAGTGGATATACTGAGGCCTCAGGAAGGGTCTGGCATCTTGTTGATTAACAAGCACCCAGCACTCAACATTAGCGGACCGGCAGGTTTCCAGTGACTCGGCAAGGGAGTAGCTAAAGGCAAGGGAGAAACATTGGAAGTGACTCAGGAAACCTGAACCGAGGGCTCACAGACCCTCCAGAGGACCCACCCCGGCATGCAGGAGGTCTGGAGACTTGGTGGAAGGAAGCAGAACTATCCCTCCTCATCACCGCGTCAGTGGGAACACGACCCTGACTTCACTAACACTAAAGCTGCATTTCACACCCCGTGGTAACAGGCATCACTCATGACTTCCTGGAAAATGTTTGCTTCCCAGAACTACTGATAAAACGTGAATTTAAAATACTAATCCACATATACAGGAGCTGGGAACAGCTGGGTGGTGGGGGGTGGGCAAAGTGCATTCCGAGAAAGCATGAGGACCTGTGCTCCTACTGCCAACGCCCACATAAAAAGCTGGGTGTAGGGGGCTGAGAGATGACTCGGCAGTTATGAGCACTGGCTGACCTTCCAGAGGACCAAGATTTGAGATGCCCAGCATGCACATCGTGGCTCACAACTGTCTGTAACTGTAGTTCCAGGGGATACAGTGCAGATACACATGCAAGCAAGACATTCAAACACATAAAAATTTAAAATTGAAAAAGAAAAAAAGCTAGGTGGAGTGGCACACATCTGTAATGCTGCTGCTGGAGAGACAGGCAGATCCCTGGAGCTTGCTGCCACCCAGCGGCCGGTGACCACCGTGTTCACTGTGGTCACGCAGACACAACACACAGTGCACCAGCTTTTGTTTTTAAGTTGTAGCAGTGGAGCCAGGTGTTGTGAAGCTCACCTATAATTTCAGCATTCGGGATGTTGAGGCAGGAGAATTGAGAGTTCAAGGCCAACCTAGGCTGTACAGTGAGCACCTGCCTCAAAGAGCTGACAAATGTATATGTCAATATGACCGGCACTCCTGGCTGTTTTAATAGACTCGGTGACCACATGTATTTTATTCCATGCGTTTTAAAACCCAATTATGAGAGAGCCTTATAAACATCACAGCTTTCCAGAGGAGCCATGCATCAGTCTGTGGGGAACATTAGTCTAGAGCTGGTTTTCAGAGTCAGAAAGACCTGATTTCAAACCTTAGCTCTGTCATTTACCTACTAAATGATATGAGCCTGGCAGCCCCTGAGTAAAGATTTTCAAACACAGGCTGGGCTGCCTGTGAGGGTTCAGGGCCTGGGGACAGTAGCGGGGTAGCACACCCGCTCCTAACCATTCGCTGCCTTCCCCTTCAGAGATGCCATGTGGCATCCTTGGTATGACCGAGCCCAGCTCTGCTTACTGAGGCAGAGAATCTGGTGACCTAGACCTTCTAGGAGGTGTCTGACAAGATCTGTCACTCAGCCTTCCCTTCCTGGGAAGAAAAGGTCCACACTCAAACTGAGTGTCTGGTATAAGCCTACAAGGAGGCAAAGTGGCTCTGACTGAGAGAGAGGGTGTGCGGTTGAGGGCTCCCCTACCACAGGCTGCTCCACAGAAGTGAGTCCCTGGAAATCTATGAGCTTGTGCACCTGCAGGGCATGAGAGAACCAGGGGAAATGCTTGAAAGCTGTTGGGGAAAAACCCCAAACAGGCCCATCCTGCACTGTTCTTACACAGGCCTGCTGACTGGGCGCATCCCTGGGCTGCAATGACTCAACCAAAATACTGTATACCCTGAGTTGTCTGTGAAGTCTTCATGTGCAGGGCTCTGGCTTCCAGGCTCTGTGTGTGAGCAGGGCAGCTGAGAGTGCTGACATGCAAAGCCTTGCACCCTGTCAGCTTCCTGTGCTTGGATAAATACCCAGAAAGTGAACGCGCCCATTGTGCCCTGAGTTGTTTTGATCACGTTCACGTCCACTCCTACCCCCCAATCTCTCCCAGGTGCACCCCTACTTTCCATCCACTCCCAAAACACCCACCAACTTGTTTGTGCTGCCCATAGACTCATAAACATGGGGCTATCCACAGGGGCTCCAACCTACAAGGGCCACGCCCTTGAAGAAAACTGCCTCCGCCTCTACCAGAAGCAGCCAGCTGTCCACAGCAACGCAGTTATGGGGTGCGTACTACACAGCGCCTCCAACTCCAAGACAGAATGCTGACTGGCTTAATCTTTCATGGGTTTTGGGCGGGCAACAACAGCACGGTGAGCTCATGACTGTGGTCCCAGCATGTGTACAAGACACTGTTTCAAGCCAGTCTTTCCCGACCTTTGCTCCCAACCTTCCTCCTCAAGGATCCTTGAGCTCTGGAGACAGAGTGTGCTATAGATAGCCCACGTGTGTCTAAGCATCCCACAGACACTGGCTTTCCACACTTTGGTCAGCGTCCACTGCGGGAAGAAGCTTCTGTGCTGGGGAGTGGGCTTTCGCGTCTAACCCTGATGTTCACAAATCCATAATGGTGAACTTCAGAGGCCGTTTGAAAGGCAATGCTGCTCACATGACTGTGGAAGAGATTGCTAAGGGCGGTCGCGGTTCCTGCACACACTCATTGTTGAAACTTTCTGTTAATGCAGAGTAACTTTAAGGGGAAAGACTCGCGGTTCTGTTCTGTGCGGGAAGGCGGGAGCTTTCCCTTTGGCATCCTTCTCCTTACAGTCGAACCATCCACTGTACAGTCAGTAGATGACTGTGAACACACGTGATGCAAACAGTCCTCTGTTTCCCTGGCCCTCAGAAGCTCTCGTTGTTGCTGCTGCATGTCTGTGTGTGTGTGGTGTATGTCCACATGCGTGTGTGGACGTTTGGAGGCCTGAGGTTGCTATCAAGTGTCTTCTTAGATAATTCTCCACCTTGCTCCCTGAGAGACAGTTTCTCACTTAAACTCAGTTCTTGCTAGCTCTCAGGTGACAGGAAGCCGCCACACACACCCTCCCAGCATTTTCTTGGAGGCTAGGTGAAAGGTCTTTGATGGGGGCTCAGGGAGCCACAGAATTGATTTCTGGAGAGAAAAAGTCACCAGTGCCATAAACAAAAAGGCAGACAACAGTGCAGTGTGCTCTGAGGACAGTTCAGGCCCCAGTACCGGACACACATCATGGCAGTGGCTCTGAGGAGAGGAACTAGGACCCCGTGACAGGAGTGAGGTTCTCTCTTCCCTTCTGAGGATGGAGGAGGTTTGACAGCACAAGCCTGCTGCCAGGCTCTCGGATTTCCAGGCAGAAGGCAGGGAAGGGGTTGGAGGCAGGATGCGCGGCCACCTTGTGTAAACTCGGCTCAAACTCGGTTCTCCTGTTGACTAGAGTATGTGGAGCCTGTGTTGTCTGTGAAAGCAGGGGCCGCTGCAGGCCTGTGGCCCGGGAAGCAGCTAGGTTCTGACATGATGTTTTTAAACTCAGGACCTCTGACCTCTGACCTCCAACTCCTGCTCTGCAGCAGGTGCTTTGCCCACTGAGCTACCTCCTAGCCTTCAGAGGCTGATTCTGGCATGAGTGGGGCAAGAGGTCAGTGAACACCCACTCTGATTTCCAAGTTCTTACATTCTAGAAATGGAACTGAGCAGCACATGGATTATAGAAGCAGAAACAGTGTGTAAAAGAAAAAAAAAAAAAGAAGAAAAAAAGAACCACTTCCAAGGGAGGCACTGGGACCTGGGTACAGTAAGAGGCTCACTGGCAAGACTGTACAAAGGATGGGGCAAGGCTAGGGAGACACTCAGCAGCTAAGGACACTTGTTCTTGCCAAGGATCCGGGTTTGGATCCATCACTGGATGCTTGCAACTATCCATAACACCACTGTAGAGAATCTGACCTCCACACATGCATGGTGTACACACAGTACACACACATATGTAGGCAGAATACCTATATACATAAAAATAAATGCTTCTGAGCTGGGTGGTGGTGGTGCCTGCCTTTTATCCCAGCACTCCCAGCAGAGGTAGGCTAATCTCTGTGAGTTCGAGGCCAGCCTGGTCTACAAGGGGTGTCCAGGACAGTCAAGGCTACATGGAGAAACCTAGTCTTGAAAAACAAAAAACAAAACAAAACAAAACAAAACAAAAAATAAATGCTTCTAATTTTTTAATTTAAAAAAGGATGGGGGCCTGTTTCCATGCCTCTCTGGCAACTGGTCACATGGTGAGGGTGGGGTGAGAGGGCCTCTCTAGCTTAAGGCCTGTGTCTATGGTCTGGTCCATAGAGTTCTGCTGCCCAGCCGATCCCCGGTATATGGCTCCCAGGCCCAGAGAAAGGGCCACTCCCATAGCTCTTGGCTGGGCATAAGGAAATCCCCTACTCTGAGAATGGCTACCTCTCTGTATGAACCAGTGGCTGAAATTGGTGTTGGTGCCTGAGATCCCCATAGTGGCCTCTTTGTGGTCCTCAGAGTGTGAGAGTCCCTAATGGAAGAAGAGCTGGAGGGGGCCTTCCGGTCAGCACAGTTCATGAGGTGACCTTACTGAGGAGACTGGAAGCCCTTGAGCACCCCAATGTTGTACAGCTGAGGGATGTCAACTGATCTTGACGTCAAGGTCACCCTAGTGTTTGAGCATATAGGTCAGGACCTAAGGAAATACCTGGAAAAAGTGCCCCCACCGGGCTTGCCCGCCGAGACCATTGAGGATCTGATGCATCAGTCTCTAAGCCGCCTAGATTTTCTTCATGCAAATTGCATTGTTCACCAGGACCTGAAGCCAGAGAACATTCTGGTGATACGTAACGGGACAACCAAGCTAGCTGACTTTAGTCTTACCTGGGCCACCTACACTGACTGCCAGGAGCATCCTGGTCTTACCTGGGCCACCTACACTCAGTGCCAGGAGCATCTTGCTCTTTAGGCCACCTACACTGGCTTCCAGGAACATCCTGGTCTTACCTGGGCCACCTACACTCAGTGCCAGGAGCATCCTGGTCTTACCTGGGCCACCTACACTGACTGCCAGGAACATCCTGGTCTTACCTGGGCCACCTACACTCAGTGCCAGGAACATCCTGGTCTTACCTGGGCCACCTACACTGACTGCCAGGAGCATCCTGGTCTTACCTGGGCCACCTACACTGACTGCCAGGAGCATCTTGCTCTTACCTAGGCCACCTACACTGACTGCCAGGAGCATCCTGGTCTTACCTGGGCCACCTACACTGACTGCCAGGAGCATTCTGGTCTTACCTGGACCACCTACACTGACTGCCAGGAGCATTCTGGTCTTACCTGGGCCACCTACACTGACTGCCAGGAACATCCTGCTCTTACCTGGGCCACCTACACTCAGTGCCAGGAGCATCTTGCTCTTACCTGGGCCACCTACACTGACTGCCAGGAGCATCCTGGTCTTACCTGGGCCACCTACACTGACTGCCAGGAACATCCTGCTCTTACCTGGGCCACCTACACTCAGTGCCAGGAGCATCCTGGTCTTACCTGGGCCACCTACACTGACTGCCAGGAGCATCCTGGTCTTACCTGGGCCACCTACACTCAGTGCCAGGAGCATCCTGGTCTTACCTGGGCCACCTACACTGACTGCCAGGAGGATCCTGGTCCTACCTGGGTCACCCCAGCTGCTTCACAGTGCCTTGCCTCTGTCCAGGCTGCAGTTGCTCCAGGGCTTTCTGGTCTCTGAAGTGCATACAGGCTTTGTCCTAACATTCTGAGGTATTTGCATTTTGTTGTTTTTCTATCCTCAGAATTCCTCTAGAGCCTTGTGAGTAATCCAGATGTTCCCAGAATTTCAGGATCAAAGTCTGGGCTCTGGCAGTCTCAGTAAGGTAGGCTCAGCCACCCATCACCAATATGCCGATTGAAGAGTCACATAATAGTGAAAAGCAGAGGAAGGAGATTGATTCAGTGTGCGGCTGCATGGGAAGAGGAACAAATAGAGACCCGCAGTGGCCCTGTGTCTGTACCCAGGGTGCTGACAGGAGGCTGAGAATGTGTGCCTGTGTGCACACGTGGACGGCAGAGGCAGGTATCAGCTGTGTGCCTGTGTGCACACGTGGACAGCAGAGGCAGGCATCAGCTGTGTGCCTGTGTGCACACGTGGACAGCAGAGGTAGGTATCAGCTGTGTGCCTGTGTGCACACGTGGACAGCAGAGGTAGGTATCAGCTGTGTGCCTGTGTGCACACGTAGACACCAGAGGCAGGCATCAGCTGTGTGCCTGTGTGCACACGTGGACAGCAGAAGTAGGCATCAGCTATGTGCCTGTGTGCACACGTGGACGGCAGAGGTAGGTATCAGCTGTGTGCCTGTGTGCACACGTGGACAGCAGAGGTAGGTATCAGCTGTGTGCCTGTGTGCACACGTGGACAGCAGAGGTAGGTATCAGCTGTGTGCCTGTGTGCACACGTGGACAGCAGAGGTAGGTATCAGCTGTGTGCCTGTGTGTACACGTGGACAGCAGAGGTAGGTATCAGCTGTGTGCCTGTGTGCACACGTGGACAGCAGAGGTAGGTATCAGCTGTGTGCCTGTGTGCACATGTGGACGGCAGAGGCAGGCATCAGCTGTCTTTCTCAGTTGCTCTTTCTCTACCTTATTTTCTCTCACTGACCCTGGAATCGACCCAGCGTGGCTGGCTGGCCAGCAAGCCCCAGGGCTCCTCCTGTCTCCACTTGCCAGCGCCAGCATTCTGCCACCACAGAGCCTCCGTATCAATTATGTCTACTGCAGTCAGAGTGTTCTTGTGATCTCAGGGCCATGTTAAGTCTAGCAGACAGAAGGAGCTCCCTGTGGAGTTAGGGCAAATGACACAGAAGCTGGTGTCTTGCCCTCCTGTGTCCTAGTCCCAGGTGTCTGGTACCCTGAGACCTCTAAGACCGTGATTAGGGCACTTGCCTCCAGGCTCAGCTTTGTACATCACGCTGGGGACCCAGACTCAGCTTCTTTCTCCCAGAGGCTCAGGTTTAGACAGAAGGCAAGCGCGGTCCTGGCTGGTAAAGCCTGTCACGCCTGGGCTTGCTTCTTCTGTGGGGTGAGCTGACTAGTTGTCAGAGGCATTGTGAAATCTCTGTGGAGACATGTGCGCACACAAGCTCCTCCTCGAGCTAGCACCAGCACTTGAAGCACTCCCTGCCCCAGCATAGGATTTCTAGGGGAATTTTCATTCTTCTGGTCATTGTTCACAATCTCACAGCCAAAGGAAAAGACAAGATGAACCTGTGCCCCTGCCAGGGTAGTTACAGGGAGGGCTGTGGTCAAGGGAAGGACAGAAACACTTTGCACTGGCTCTTTCTTGGACTTCATTGTCACAGAGCCTGTATCTGCTAGAGCTACCTAGGAACTCCGAATTTAAGTGACTAATTGATAATAAGAAATCAGGTCACTAAGGAACATCATGGGAGCTGCAGAGTGGCTCAGCAGTAAAGAGAGCTCACTGCTCCTGCAAAGGACATGGGTCCGACTCCCGGCAGCTACATAGTGGAGCTCACAGCCCACTGTAACCCCAGCCCCATGGGTGGCCTCTTCTGGTTTCCTTGGGTACCTGCATGCATGCAGTGCACAAACAGATAAGCAGGCATGTGCACACACACAGAGCGCGCGCGTGCGCGCGCGCGCACACACACACACACAGAGCACACACACACAGAGAACACAAACAGCTCCTCAGGTAGGATGAAGCTGCTGCAATGAGGGTTGGCAGCTGCTGCGGCCTGAGCCCCAGGCTGCTCCTGTGCTCCCACGGCTCTGCCAAGCTGCTGCGGCCTGAGCCCCAGGCTGCTCCTGTGCTCCCACGCCTCTGCCAAGCTGCTGCAGCCTGAGCCCCAGGCTGCTCCTGTGCTCCCACGGCTCTGCCAAGCTGCTGCGGCCTGAGCCCCAGGCTGCTCCTGTGCTCCCACGGCTCTGCCAAGCTGCTGCGGCCTGAGCCCCAGGCTGCTCCTGTGCTCCCACAGCTCTAGAGATGATCTCAGATCCTGGAAAGGCTTCAGGCCTCTTACGCTGGTTACAATATTTTACTTAGCTGTACTGAGTGCTACAGAGTCGATGTGTCTCGTGGGAACTTTGGCGCTAGTAAGTGGTGTGTAGTTTGTGATTTATACACAAGTTGGGAAAATGGTCCCATAAAAGAGTTTTTTCCAGAGAGAAAGACCCCTGGGCATTCTCCTAACTATATGGCTGTCTTGGGCTCCCCGAAGGTAAGCAAGCCAAGTTTGCAGAGGACCTCCACCTCCTAACAAGCCAACCATCCCTTGGAGGATGTGCCCCCTGCTTTTCCAACACCGGAGAAGAGGTGAATTGCAAAGCCATATGCACAGCAAGAATTGGTTTTCTCACATCCCTTCACCCAGTCCTCCTTAAGGGAACGCTGGGCTTGGATGGGCAGGAGAGGAAGAGAAGACCTGGAGGACCAGGGCCCTTTCATAGAGGCAGCCAGTGCAGAGAAGGAAGGTGTGGTGTCCAGGCAGCCCCCTCACACCAAGGCCTCCTTAGCTGTCCTCAGGTCACGGTGCTGCTGGGTGCGTTACAGGGCGGCTGCTTTTGGTCAAGCAGTTCTCTTCATCTCCTTTAATGCTTTCACTGAAAAGGCAAGCTTCTTTCACAAATCCTGTAGGCTGAACTGCATAACCAAGTCTCCAGAAGCTTCTGTGCTAGGAATCATTGTCTAGGTCTCAGCCACCAACACCTGAGGCCCTCTCTCCTTGGACACCTGCTGACCACACTGGCCAGGGAGTCAGGCAGGTAGTCTTCACTCTCCAACTGACAAGCCCTGGAGAGCCTGGGATGAGAGGGGCATGCCTCAATGTAATAGAGGTGATAGGTAGCAAGGCCACAGCCAGCATCCACCTACATGGAGAGAAGCTCAAAGCATTCCCACTAAAACAGGAACAAAACAAGCCTGTCCGCTCTCTCCATACCTATCAACATGGTTCTTGACGTCTCCGCTAGAGCAATAAGGCAACTGAAGGAGGTACAAATTAGAAAGGAAGAAGTCAAAATATATATATATTTAAAGACGACTGTCTACATAGTGACCCTAAAATTTCCACCAGGAAATTCCTACAGCTGATAAAATCTTTTTTCAAAGTAGAAAGACTCAAAATTAATACACAAAAATCAGTAGACTCTGCTAGGCAGTAGTGGTGCATGCCTTTAGTTATAGCACCTAGAAGACAGAGGCAGGTTGATCTCTGTGAGTTCGAGGCCAGCCTGGCCTACAGAGGAAGTTCTAGGACAGTCAGGACTACACAGAGAAGCCCTGTCTCAAAAAACTAAAGAGGGAAAAAAATCAGTAGACTTCTATATACAAATAACAAATGGGCTGAGAAAGAAATCAAAGAAATAATACTTTTCACAATAGCCACAAGAAAGAAAAAATACCTTGGGGCTAACACCAATCAAGCAAATGAAAGATTTGTATGATTAAAAACTTCAAGAAACTGAGGAAAGAAATTGAAGAAGGTATCACAAGATGGGAAGATGCCCCATGCTCATTGGATCGATAGGTTTAATAAAGTAAAAGCATCCATTCTACCAAAACCAACATATAGACTCAATACAATCCCCATCAAAATTCTAACACTTCCTCATGGAACTTGAAAGGACAAATTTCAGACTCATATGAAAACACGAAAGAAGCAAGTAGCTGAAACAATCCTGAATAATGAAAAGAACTGCTGGAGACATTACTGTCCCCAATCTCAAACTGTACTCCAGGGCTATAGTGATAAAATCAGCACTGCACTGGCATAAAAACAAATGTTGGTGGACAAAATTGAATTAAAGACCCAGACATAGGTTTACATACCTATGGACATCTAATTTTGTTTATAAAGAAGCCAGACACACATACTGGAAAAAAGACAGCATCTTCTCAACAAACGTTGCCAGTCAAACTGGATGGCTGTTTATAGAATTGAAATAGACCCACACTTACCACCTGCACAAAACACACTCCAAATGGGTAAAACAGCTCAATGTGGGCTGGAGAGACGGCTCAGCGGTTAAGAGCACTGGCTGCTCTTTCAGAAGTCCTGAGTTCAATTCCCAGCACCCACATGGCAGCTCACAACTGTCTGTAACTCCAGTTCCACAGGACCAGACACCCTCTCACAGACATGCATGCAGGCAGAACACCAATGTAAATAAGACACATAAATTATTTTTTTTTAATCTCAATGTAAGTCCAGATGCCCTGAACCTGATCAAATAGGCTTGAGCTCAGAAAAAATTCTCTGAACGGAACACTGACAGCACAGGCACTAAGAACAACAGTGAATTAGTTAATGGGGCCACATGAAATGGAAAGGCTTCTGTACAGGGAAGGATGCCATCGTTCCGGCAAAGTGACAGGCGACAGGATGGGGAGAGTTACCAACCATGCATCCTCAGGGAGCTGACAGCTAAGACACATGGAGAACTATGGGGGAACTAGACAGCAAGAAAACACGTAAATCCATTAAAAGTCAGGGTCCATGTCCCAAAAGAAGAAACACAAATGACTGAGAAACACTTAAAGAAATGTTCAACATCCGCAGTCATCAGGAAATGCAAATCAAAACTACTTTGAGATTTCATCTTACACCAGTCAGAATAGTCGAGATCAATAAAACAAGCGACAGCTCATTCTGTTGAGAACATGAAGGAAGGGGAACACTCATGTGTTCCTGCTGGGAGTGCAAACTTGTACAGCCACTTTGGAAACAAGTATGGCAGTTCCTAAGAAAGGGGGAAGTAGCTCTGCCTCAAAACCAGTTTCACCACTCTAGGGCGCATACCCAGGACCTTACATCACATGGAGAGACTTAAACACAGGACCTTACGTCACATGGAGAGACTTATACACAGAACCTTACGTCACATGGAGAGACTTATACACAGGACCTTACATCACATGGAGAGACTTAAACACAGGACCTTACATCACATGTAGAGACTTATACACAGGACCTTACATCACATGTAGAGACTTAAACACAGGACCTTACGTCACATGGAGAGACTTGCTCAACTGTGCTCATTGCTGCTCTAGTCATAGTGGCCAAAAACTGAAAACAGACTACATGTCTGTCAGTGGATTAAAAACAAGGCACATTTATTCAATGGAGTAGTGTTCAGATGTTTAAGACATGAAATCATGAAATTTTCAGGTAAATGGGTAGAACTAGAAAAAAATCATCTTGAGTGAAGCAATCCAGACTCAAAACCACAAATATGGTGTGTATTCATCGCTTTTGTGTGACTGTCAGCTGTTCAGGCTTTCGATAAGCATGCTACACTCCATATAACTGAAGTTATGTATGAAGTTAGAGGTGGCAGTGAGGGCTCAGTCTTCAGCGGATGAACAGAGTCTGGGGCATTGGCATGGGAGGCTCACACAGGGAGGGGCAGCTACAACTAAGGGCCTCTTGAAGATCACGTGGAAACTGGATACAGTAGAAGCTCCCTAACTCTGAGCACACATGAAGGTGACACAAACAGGATCATCAGGTAACAGGGGAGACAAAGCCTCACAGGACAGTGCTCACCCAGACAACGCTTCCAGTTCTGAGAATGGGTTACAGCTAACTGAGTTGTTGGCCAAAGGGCCCCATGAGAAGGCCCAAGGAACCCAGGGTTTGCCAAGGCTTGTCATAGCTCTCCACGAGCCGAGGCAGGGCCCTATTGCTGAAGACACCTAAACAACTCACTGAACATGGAGAAATCAAGATGGTATCTACACAGGGTTTTCACTCCTGCTCATGTGTTCATGATTCTAGAAGGTTCTCTGTAGGCTACCAAAGGAGAACAGTAAACACCAACCCAGCAATAAACCTTTTGATCTACAATGGTGACCTGCCTGAAAGGTACACTAATGCAACAGTGACACAAGGCTTGTGGGGGTAACCAGCCAATACCTGATTGAATGAAGGCCCACTCCATGGAAAAGAGGCCATCCCTGAGACTGCTTAGGTGGCCAAGAACCTGAGACTAGTAGGCAGTGATGCAGCAGAAAACCAAATACTATTGTTCTGCTAAAGGAACATAACATTAAAATGATATTCTGCTGTACTCGTGGATCAGTGACTTGCTCAGCCATCATCAGAGACTTCCTCCTGCCACAGATGGGGGCAATACAGAGAACCAGGGCCTGACAACATGCAGAGTGAGAGTGGGATGCCTATCAAACCCCTGAGGGCTCGGGGCACCAATGGATAACCATTCACAAATGGAAAATCAGTTTTTTCCACAGACCCAAAGAAGCAAAGTAACAAGCAGGGAGAAGGGTCAGTGCTTGACTCCCACTCAGAAGAGGAAACAGAAAACACAGCACAAGTGGATGAAGAGAGTGAAGAGAGGGCACTGGGTAGAAGACGGTGTGCGGAGGGAAATGAGGGTGGGATCAGATGTGGGGAGAGTGGGGGGGGTGTGGAGAGGGCTGGAGAGAGAAGGGAAATCAAGGGAGGGGCCATCTCTGAAACAATGGAGACCTTCGACAGGGTAGGCTCCTGGGGGATATGGGGATAGCTCTAGCTGAGCCTCAGAGTAGTGGAGTTTGGGGGAGGGCGGCCACCTTCCACAGGCAGAACTAGTGGAGGGAGGGGAAAACCAACACAAAATTTACCCTACCTACAAAAAGTGCAGGGATTAAGAGAGAGCAGAGATTGAGGACTGTCCAAGCAATGACTGGCCCATCCAATGGTAGAGAGCCAACCCCTGGCACTATAAACAACACTCTGCTATGTCCTGCAGACAAGAGCCTAGCATAACTGTCCTCTGAGAGGCTCCACCCAGCAGGAATCAAAACAGATGCTGAGACTCACAGTCAAACATGGTGGAGCTTGGGAAGTCTTATGGAAGAGTGGGGTGGGAAGACAGACAAACCCTGAGGGGACAAGGGCCTCACAAGAAGACCAGCAGAGTCAACTAACCTAGGCCCACGGGGCCTACAGAGACCAAAGCGCCAACCACAGAGCATGCGTGGTCTGGACGTCGGCCCCCCCCTACACGCATGTGTGGTCTGGACGTCGGCCCCCTACACGCATGTGTGGTCTGGACGTCGGCCCCCTACACGCATGTGTGGTCTGGACGTCGGCCCCCTTCACATTGGTAACAGATAGGCAGACTGGTCTTCATGTGGTCCCCTAGAAAGTTGAGTGGGCCAGGGTGGGTGTTTCTGACATAGGCTTGTTGCCAGCTTTTGTGGGGGCTGTCTCTGACAGAGACTCGTTGCCAGCTTTTTGGGGGCTGTCTCTGACAGAGACTTGTTGCCGACTTTTGGATTATTTCCCCCTAGCAGAGCTGTCTTGCCTGGCCTCAGGGGAACAGGATGTGCTCAGTCTTGATGTGACTTCATGTGCTGGAGTGGGTTGATATGGGGGGGGGGGTCCCCTCCTTCTGAGAAAGGGAAGGGGAGAGGGTTGAGGGGTGGGGCCAGGAGGAGAGGAGTTAGAGGCCTGCATTCAGGGTGTAAAGTGAATAAATAAATAAACTTTTAAAAAGTAAAAAGAAAAATCTATTTTCAGTTTTAAAAATGTAAGTCTAAAATGCTTAGACATTCCAAACTACAGTTAAAACTGTCATTCTATTGGACCAAATATGTCCCCCATGACAAATACATGAGAACACCAAATATGCAAAGTCCCTTCTCTATGCATACAAAAATGCAACGCTATGGGATTTCTTTTCTTAGGCATTAAATGATGAATCTCTTTTTTGTGGCTAAAACATTTCAAAAATTATAGTCTGTAGTCTCGGATCATTTCAGAAAATCACAGGTTTTAAGACACTTTGGTACATTAACCCCAAGTTAAGCAGAATAAGAAACAAAACACTGAGAACTGACTTTGGAGAGGTTGGAGCTCCTTTCTTCACAGAGTACACTGGTTTTTGAAGTCTGCAAAGGGGAGTCACGTGTAAGAAAGTGAAGACAGCCCAGGCAACCAGGAGGGTCCATTTCGGACACTCTCCTGAAGCAGCAAAGCCTTCCTGGAAGAACGCTGACCCTGAACGCAGGCGCAGCATCACTAACAGCCAAG
Organism: Acomys russatus; assembly: GCF_903995435.1. Taxonomy (NCBI): domain Eukaryota; kingdom Metazoa; phylum Chordata; class Mammalia; order Rodentia; family Muridae; genus Acomys; species Acomys russatus. The sequence continues at coordinate 47,274,279 of NC_067168.1, read as the reverse complement.
AGAGGACACAAAAGCCAGACATTGCAGCCAGCCACCAGATGGGCAGTGGTCGGCCTGCGTTACAGCTCTGCTCCTCTAGGGGGTGCTGCTGCTCCACACCTTGTATACTAAATGTGAGAGGAATGCAGACAGAACTTTCGGCTTGGTTCCTTTTTGAGACAGGATTTATTTCTTTGTGTAGTCTTGGCTGTCCTGGAACTAGATCGGTATACCATGCTGTCCTAGAATTCAGAGACCTGCCTGCCTCTGCCTCCTGAATGCTGGGGTTAAAGGTGTGTGCCACCACAGCCCACTCAGAGGAAATATTAAATGAGATTTGCCACTTTTAAGGGCTGCACTGCAGAAGGCAGGCGGGTATTGCTCATTAGTCATGGGATAGCGATCTGCACCCTTGGCTCTATACTAAAGGGTCACGTGTCCTTTGATATAGACAGGTACCAGGAGCCCTCTTCTGTAACTGTCACACAGTCAGACATTAAAGCTCTTGAGACATTTAGCAGAAAACATATGTGTTGGCTATTAGACTCCCTTTGTTAACTTTGCAGACTTTGTTAGTTGCAGACTAAGTTTATATACTTTGTGGGTGGGGGATGGGGATGAAAGGGGGGAGGTGTGGGAGGAGGGCTGCCCTGAGGAGCTCCGGCAGCCAGGCTGGGCAGCTTCAAGTTTTGCCTCTGGCCTCCCCCTCCATCCTTCCCTGGGTGCCCCATCTTCAGCGCCCCTGAGTGCCACTCCCTGTGGTCCCTGAAAGGGCTGCTGGGATCTTTGGACGGTGCTGCTGGCCTCTCTACCCCTCCGGACAGCAGCACCTCAGGACTCCAGAGCTGCTGAGGCTAAATCTCCACAGCCAGGGACCAAGATCAGACACTTGGAGAAACTGAGATGCTGAAGCCACGGAGAGAGCAACAGCGCCTGAGGCCTCAGTTATGGCTGCTGCTGATAGGGAACTCAGGAGGGGAGGCGTGTCCAACTGCAACTAGTCTGTGGGCTCCAGCGCCACCTCTGTGGCAACAATGTATAAACTAGCCATTCTTCTGAGGCAGGGAGCTTTACATGGTCTGGCACTGTCAGCCGGGAACCAGGACCAGGAATCTGACCCCTTAGTGTAAATTCATAGTTTAGTTAAGGAAAGTTGTTTTCCTCAGCTTATAGTTGAAGTCTGAGTAAACCCCCTGACCCATGAGGTAATAGGCCTGTACCCCACACCCCTCTGTCATCATAATGGTATTTCCAGTATCTGCCACCATGGCCATCTCCAGCCCCTTGGTGGGACCCTTCCCAGACCTATGCTAATTTTAGGTGAAAAAAAAAAAAATCTAAACAAAAACTCACCAGTCCCTAAGCTCCCCCAAGGTCAGGACTTGAAATCCCACCAATCCTCACTCTGGAAATTTCTGCCCTAGAAAGCTCCACCCCCTAAAAAAAACCCTATATAAAGGCCGTGTCTGCCTAGTTCTCTGCTGTCTTCTCCTGGGAGCAGAGGCAGCCACTCCTGCATTCATCCCTCCAATAAATCTCTTTTAAGAGATTTGCTGCCTGGTGTGATTCTCTCATTGGAAGAAACCAAGAAGCCCAGAAGAGAAGGAAAGAAGCCAGGCTTAGGCTTCTGAGCTCCTCAGCTCAGCTGGGGTTGGGGAAACCCTCCCTGGGAGCTTCAGTGCCTCTGCTGAGGAGGCCTCCCCTCAGAGCTGTGTGGTCCCTGGGCTCCCGGGTCTCGGGGTACCCTTCTGTTGGGACACTGTTCCACCTCAGAGCTGTGTGGTCCCTGGGCTCCCGGGTCTCGGGGTACCCTTCTGTTGGGACACTGTCCCACCTCAGAGCTGTGGGTCTCCTGGACACCTTCCCATCTGAGCCAACAATAAGACTTCACTATATTCACAGGGGAGAGAAACATGGATCCTGAAGTGAATTCGTGTTACAAAAGGTATCTGAAAGCAGATGATGAAAACCCAAATTTAAATGCACCTCCTGGCATTTGTTTAGTAGAACGTCAGCGTCCTTAGACGTCCTAGTCTGTGAGTTCAGAGCACCATTCTTGTTTTGCTTTTTACCTCTTAGACGCTGGGGAGTGAATGCCAGGCCTGTGTGCGCTAAGCGAGCGCTCTGCCACTGAACTACAACCCTGGCCCAGAACTGAGCCCTGAGACAGGAGTGTGGAGGCTGGCTCCCCCCTCCCCACCCCCACAGAACACAGCCATTGAGGACAAACCCTATGCTAAACTTCTCCTGCCTCTCCTGGGAGCCCCCGGGGCACTCTGTCATGGAGAGAAACATTCTCAGTTTCTGTTCTGTGTCCTTTCTGCCTCTTCATTGGCAAGACGAGGAAATAAAAAGAATAAAGCTGTGGGGCACATGCAGGAGGCTGGTGGTCAGAGGCCTCTCCCTAGCCACAGCTCTCAGATCCTCATGCTGAGGCAAAGCCACTGCCCTCCCGGTTTCATGGTCTTCCTCATGTAAAACTGATGTCACTCCAACCCTCGAGTTCTGTGACAGGCCAGTACTTACTAACAACCTGACAGGCTCTAGAATCATCTGCTTCCTGACTGCAGATGCAGCGTGATGCACTGCCTCGCTGTCCTGCTGCCATGCCTTCCCTGCCATGGGGACTCTCCAATGCGCTGACTCCAAACTGTGAGTTCAAACAAGCCCTTCCTCCCTTGAACTGCTTCCTGTCATAGCGACAGGAAAAGATTAAATAAACGGGAGAGAGCTGGCTAGTGCAGTGAGGACTGAGGAGGGGACAGGAAAGAGAGAAAGTCACAGAAGCACAAGCTCTCACTTGGCCTCCAAGTTGGGCATAGGTGAGCATGGCTCACACTGGCCCACCCCATAATACCCACAATAATGGCCAGCCTCCTCCCCTGACTTCCTTGAGGAGAGAATCTCTAAGAACATACAGGTAATTACTTTAGACCTGAGCTTACCAGGGGGTATTGCCTTGAGTACAGAAAGTTACATGGATAACGCATTTGCACCCAGTGAGCTAATCTGTTTGTAGAGCTAACACACCCACATGTGTCAATTTTCCTGGGCTTTGACTCTTCCAAAGTCCAGCTGTGCCACAGCCTGGCTACCACCCTACGCTCCCTCTGTGGCACTGCCCCTCCTCCGGTCTCCCCTTCTCTCCACCCAAAGCTCACCCACTCTCCTAACCCACTCAAGCCCCCCTATCCCTGGAGATCTACTCGGAGCCATCTCTAGTGCTCTGACTCCTGATGTCAGGTGGCCACACTGTCCTCTCCCAGAGCCTTCTGTCCTCAGCTAGCTGCCAATAAATGCGACCATGATGGTCATCCTGAAGGCCACTCACGCTGGCCACACTCACAGACGGCATGCGCCATCAATCATGCCCTCCTCGTTACTGCGTGCGTGCGTGTGTGCCACTAAGCATGCAGGAGCTGTGCTTCGTAATAAATTCACCCCCAGTGTTACAAACAATAGCTGACATCTCAACACCCTGCACACTGGTAAGAAGCCTCCGGGAATCCCCCAGGGAGCCCAGCCATAATCAGTCTTTGTCCTGAATTAGAGAGCAAGTGTCAAGTTGGCATGTGGGACGCCTGTGTCTCCTGCCTCCAACACTTCAAGCATCTGCATAGGCAGCTTACTAGACCTATGAGAACAAAACATCTAGGAAATTATTCTTTCTCCAGGAGTGATGGCAAACACCTAATAACCCCAGGATTCGGGAGGCTGAGGCAGGAGAATCTTAAGTTTGAGGCCAAGCCAGGCTACAGAGTAATACTGTGCCTCAAAAAGGAAAGGGGAGCAAGAAGGGGACCAGGAGGAGGCGGCAGTTCCACTTGCTTCCTCCAGAAAAGGTCCTGAGGGCCCCACGGCCTGACACTCCTTACCTGACAGCCAAGGGCAGTGTCGGTGCCCTCTGACCTACCTCTCTGGGGTTAGGGTTTATGGCTGCTGTGCTTTCCTGTCCCTACTGACTCGCTATAGATTCCTGCCAGCAAACATCTTTTATGGAGAAGATATGGGTGTATGGTGGCTGATGGGCAATTCACCTTTCCCCCATTGCCCACTGGCTGGCACACAGCTAATCGCCCACCTCCACCAGGCCCTGATAGAGAGCTCTGGGGCCTCTCTTTGTGGAGGAGAGTGCTCAAGCACAGGCCAGTGACCAGCAGGCCCTGAGCTGCTTCCAACCTCACAATTGTGGGTTCCCTTCCCAGGCCTAGGGAGGAGGGACAAAGGAGACAAGCTCCACTCCCATTGGTCAGATCCTGCCTTGAGAGTCTCCAGGACAGATATCTTGTCTTAACTAAATGGTAGGTTCCATAGCACCTACACGTACCTGGCCTCTGTTCCTGTCTCCATGGTGTTTAGACCACAATTCAATAGTCTCTTGCATCGGTCAGCTGGGACTCTCTGACTCCTCCCCTCTACTGGTGGGGCCCTGGGAAACTGAGGTCACACGGGATGTAAGCAGAAGGGTTGAAGTGGCCTGAGACAACACAGAATGCTAGGGAAAGGCCTCTACACAGAAGAGCTCAGCTGGGACAGCATGTGGATCCTAAGGAATCCAGACAATGCTGTCCGGAAATGGTGGTAGAAACCTTAGCACTGGTGGGCTGTGTCTCTAAGCAACAGCCCCACCTCCTGGAGGAAACACAAACTGCAGAGCACACCAGCGCAGCCTCCCTGCCATGGGACCTGGCAAGGCAGCAGGCAAAAATTACTAGTGCATCTTCGTTTGCTGCTGTTTTGACACCTGAAACCCCTAAAGCTCTCTCCTGACGGGCATTAAGCACAGTGGAAGGACCCAGAGAGCATTCCGCTCTGGTCAGGCAGCAAGCCTCGCCTCTCTAGTCTACCCTGGCAGCAGAGGCATCAGCACAGGAGAACCACTCAGGGTTAGGGAGCCACCAATTTGGGTGAAGTATCTGTTTGCATAATCCACTTTTCTCCTAGAGCTGTAAAAGTAATTGCTCATTCATCTCTGGGAAAGGGGACCATTACTGCAATTTGGATCCAATTTAAATGTCAGCTCCGTTTATGAGGCCTCACTTCATTACGCTGTCAAGGCAAACAGATGGTGCCTCTAACCGGAGTGAGGGCAGAGTGGTGTGGACGGCGCGGAGATCAGTCAATAGAGAGCTATTTGCACAGCCATTGAGTGAGGTGCTCCCGGCTAGAAGACGCGCCTCATCCAGAGAGTGAGCAGAGTATAAACAAACCTGAATCCCTGCTGAGGGAGAGTTGGCATTGTAGGCAGAGGAGGCGATGGTGATCAGGAGGGCTCAAGCCCACTGCAGGCTGGGAGTAGGGCACACACCCATAATCCCAGCACGTCAGAGCCTGAGGCAGGTTAGTTCAAGGTCAGTCTGGCCTTGAGTGAGATTCTGTCTCAAAAGAGAAAAAGGGAAAGTCCAACTGTAGCTGCAGTAGCTGACAGGGCAGCCAGTGTCAGCACGCAGCTGCTCAGACAGTCTGGAGTACTCGGCCAGGGTTCAGGATTCCGCGGGAGCATCTGTGTGCAGGACACGGCAGGGCCTGTGTGTAGGACACGGCAGGGCTTGCGTGCAGGACACGGCACGGCAGGGTCTGTGTGCAGGACACGGCAGGGCCTGCGGGGCCAGGATCGTGGCCACAGCAGCAGTTTTAATCCTGGGCATGTGTAAAGGAGAAGCCACTCATAACCACGGTCCTCACGGCGTGTCCATCCTGGTGCAAGCAGGGAACAAAGCTGTTTACGGGAAGTGCCGTCTCCCTGAAGACTTCCCTGAGATGGAGGCTTTTCTTGCAGCATAGTCTCCCACCTGTGCAAGTGCAGATTATAAAAAGAAGTCATTCTTTTCAGTTATGGTTATTAAATTACAAGCCTTATCATCTAAAATGTCAATATATAGCCCATCTTCACCTGAATATTTAAAAAGGAAACTCTGCCGACATGCTGTCTACTGGGAAAACGGTGACAAGATATGGATTAAGTGTGTGGTATAAAATTATACCCATTTTTACAGTACTGAGTGTTGAATGTGGAGCTTTGAGAATCACTGGCCAAGTGCTCTGCAGCTGAGCTACAGCCGCATCCCACCCAGCTGTATTTCAGTTTTAAAAGACTTTGATATTCATGTGTGCATATTTGTGCATATGTGATATGAGTGGGTACACATGCCAAGGCACACATGTTGACATCAGGGGACAAGTCTGTGAGGTTATTTCTCTTCTCCCATCTTTACAGTTGCCAGGTTTTTGTGGTTCACCAGTGCACTCTTTAATTTTTGTCTCAGTCTGGTCTCAGTGCTCAGAAAGGACTTGAACTTGCCATCTCCCAAGAAGAAGCCAGTACCATAGACTGCACACCAAACCCAAAGAAATATTACATGAAGTGCGTGATGTGTATGTACTGTAACCCAAACATAAACATCTGCAAATCCAGTAAAAAAGCAAGAGACATGCTTAAAACATGCACTGTACCTGTCCACCCTGCCACCATTAACTCCAAAGAAGCAGGGTGCAATCTGTGGTGAAGTCAGGAGGCTGAGGCAGGAGGATCACAAATGACAGCAATTCAGAAAAAAGGCCAGATCAGAAGGAGTTGAGGAAGAGATGCCAGGGACTGTTTCTTGTGCCCATGAGCGGGGAGCACAGGCTACACCCGAGACTGAAGGAGACCCACTGAACGGCGGCGTTCACAAGTATAGGTCCCGAGTGTGATGGGCACAGGGAGCAGGCTGGGTGAGGAGGACAGGGATGCCTTTCTCCCCAGCCACGGTTTGTGAGAAAAAGAAGAATCAGACAGGTGTGGTGTGGTTATCCCAGCATGTGAGAGGCTGAGACAGAAAGATGGCGGCCTGCAGTACAAGAGACAGCATCTCAAACTAATAACAACAATAATCGTAGTAATAATAATAGTAATAATGATAATAACACTAGAGGCTGGAGAGTGGCCTAGTTAGGAGGCTTAGTTAGGAGCACTTGCTGCTTTTCCGGAAGACTGGAGCTTGGTTCCCAGCACCCACCCCACGTGGCTCACAACTGACGACAACTCCAGCTCGAGGGATCTGGTATCTCTGGTCTCCTTCGTCTCCTACACTCATGTGCACATACACACAGAGAGACATGCACATAATAAAAGATAAATCATCCTTAAAGACTATAATGTCCTGTCCTCTTATGCTAATCTTCCTTGTCAACTTGACTGGCTTTAGAACCACCTCAGAACCCGGTGAGGCCGCTCCAGGTGTGTCTGTGAGGGTGTGTCCAGGGGGGATTAACCAGAAGCTGGCCTCCCGCCCAGGAAGAATAAAAGCAGAGGGAGAAAACCAGCAGAGTGCGGGCATTCACCTTCCCTGGTTTCTGTGGTGCAGAGAGTGCACTGCTTGTGAGCGCCCCTGTTGCCATGAACTCCAATAGATAAACCCTAAAGCTGTGAACCAAAACCAATCCTTCCTCCTTCGGCACGGTTATGCCAGCGACACCAAAGTATCCTTACACATCCCAGCTCTGCTCTTGCTGCTTTTTTGTTGTTGTTGGGTTTTTGTTTGTTTGTTTTGTTTTGTTTTTTGAGACAAGGTCTCTCTGTGTAGCCTTGGCTGTCCTGGACTCACTTTGTAGACCAGGCTGGCCTCGAACTCACATCAATCCTCCTACCTCTGCCTACCAAGTACTGGGATTAAAGGTGTGCGCCACCACCACCCGGCTGCTCTTGCTGTCTTATATTAAGGTCACTTAGGACATTTAATTCAATTTTATGAGGTGTTCATTTAAAAACAAATAGTGTGTGTGTGTGTGTATGTGTGTGTGCACTGACCCATGCAAGCAAGTGTGAAGGCCAGAACTTAATGTCTTCCTCAGTTGGGCCCCACCTTATTACCTAGACTGGGGCTCTCACTAAAGCTGGAAGTCAAAGTCTCAGCTGGACTGGTGCATCTGCCGGTGCCCATCGTCTCCAGCATAGCGTTGGGCTGCTCATGTGTGCCTCTGCACATGTGGGCCTCCACACATGTGTGTCTCTGCACATGTGGGCCTCTGCTCCAGCCTTTTCACTTGGGGCTGGGGTCTGAGCCCAGGCACTCCTGCAGGCACAGGAAGCACTCTGCCCACTGAGCTGTCTCTCCAGCCACTGACGGGCCATTATGTTAAGGAAAAGGTTCAAGTTCTAAGAAGGTAAGACCGCCTTCAAGATCAGGCTTCTAACAGAAATTCTAGTGATCTCCAAACACGTATGTTTTGATGCCATAAACGGTAGCAATCCTGGGCCAAGTGAGCCCCAAGCTCCACACTTTTTCTCACTGGCATTCATTGGATATTCTACTGCCCTGGATAATAGCAAACTGTGCCAATGCATCAGTGAGTAAGGAGATTCAAGACTAAAATACCTAAAGTGTAATGTTTGTGCTCAGGGTTACATAAACACATAAATCCTGCTGCCCTTTTGGCTACGAATGGAAACATTTTCTACACAGCTGACTGAAAGCAGAATATAAAAATAAGAGATTATATAAACTAGAGATAAAGTCTGCCTTTTCTGCACTTCTCCGCCAGTATACCAAACTACTTAAAAGCACCCTGCATTTACAGTTTTTACGCACATCTTCAATAATCAAAAGAAAAATTAAAATACAAATCTTACAGACAAATGAAACTGTCTATTGTGTTTATAGGTTAGATAGGTAGAACCTAAAGGAATACAGATGCGCGTGCACACACACACACACACACACACACACACACACACACGCACACACATGCGTGTGCGCACACGCACACACAGGAAGAAAGAAGGGGGCAGGCAGAAATGTCATAACAATGATTGTATGTACAGCACTTATAACATGCCAGGACTCATTACGGCTTTGCGTGTCATTTAACACTTAGCTGCCAGCAGCACCCTGTCGCAGATGAGGAAGCAGCAATGTGGAGGCAGTCTGTGAACCTTGTATTGCTGGACAGTGTCCACACAAGACTGGACAACCCAGGCTCTTTTCCAGTCCATTTTACTCCTTTGCCAAGAACCACAAATGCTCTCTGTTCCTGTCAACATCCTGCCTGGACACCCAGAGAAAATCCTATCCATTTTAGGAGGCAGGCCAGGGTCTCACGTAGTCCAGGCTGGCCCTCCTTAAACTCGCTGTGTAGTCAGGATGACTTTGAACTTCACTCTGCTGCCTCTGCCTCTTGAGTGCTGGGAACCAGCACACCCAGCCTATGCCGTGCTGGAGACTGGATCCAGGACTTTGGATGTGTTAGCCAAGCAGTCCACCAACTGAACTGCCTTCCCAGCCCCTCCTCCGTGGATATTTATCAGAAGAGTCTCATGTAGCCCACAGTGGCCTTAGGGTGCCCTAAAGTCCAAGCCCACAGGGTTGCAGGCGTGGAACCACCTCACCAACCCTGTCCAACTTCTTCAACAGATCTAAAGCAAAGTCCTCCCAGCTGTGGGCTTTCCTGAAGCTGCTCCCCATTCCTCCGACTCCGCTTTTTTTTTGTTTTTTGTTTTTCGAGACAGGGTTTCTCTGTGTAGCCTTGGCTGTCCTGGACTCACTTTGTAGACCAGGCTGGCCTTGAACTCACAGCGATCCGCCTGCCTCTGCCTCCCAAGTGCTGGGATTAAAGGCGTGTGCCACCACGCCCGGCTCCCGACTCCGCTTTTCTCACAGTGTTTTTCTTCCCACTCACAGGCTCCCACACACAGCTACAATCCCACGGTTCCCTCCGCTCTCTGCCAGTTTGCTCTGTAAGAAGTACCTTCTGGGTCTCTGCATCCCACTTATCCAGGCCCCTCCTCAGATCTGGTCTTATAGAGTCTTTGCTAAAACTTGGCACACTCAGGATGGTGTGACCTTTGACCCTCTTCCCTGTACTGTGACAGCTACTTAAAATCCCACCCAAAGCACGCACAGCCTTTCTTTGCTGCCATCTACAGACCCATTTCTTCAACCTACTCTGATGAACTTAGTTCCAGGAGGAACTGAGTCCTTAAGTTTAGAGTCTAGTACGGTTCCCCTGAACCGTCGCACGTCTGTACTCCCCATCAGTGGTCAGGTGCAGTGATTTCAGAAGGTCTGACACACACTTAACACAAACAACCTAATATCTTAAAAGCCTAAAGGGACAACTGAACTCAGAAGCTTCTCTCCCTAGGACTGTGTACAAGCAGCTGCTTGGAGCATGAGCAATGGGAGGCTCTCTGAAGAGGGGACGAGAGCAAGGCTAGAAGGTCCCCCTGTGACAGCTTTCCTTCTACAAACAGGTAGATGAGCTGAAGTGATTTACGGGAACCTGTGAGGTAGGTTGAGGTAAGGTGTTTGTAGCTATGCCCAGTGACCCAAGTTCCAGTCCCAGAATCCATATAGTAGAAGATACAGGTTGTCATCCGACTTACACACACACACACACACACACACACACACACACACACACACACACACACACACACACATGAATATACATTTCTAGTGAGGAGAGCGTGATGATGTACCTTCTATACTTCTTATCCATTCACCTGAATTGTGATAGGTATCTGTCACTGTTGTGTCATGGCGTGAAGTCACATACAGTACAACAACCCTACTGAGTCTCCTGGGTGCTCAGGGGCAGTGAACTTGCTTGGCCCCAGGTCCCATCTCTAACACTGCAGGGGAAACCCAAAATCTCCTAAATCACAACATTGCATTTCACTGCCTAGCAGAAAGGTCATTTATCACAGCAGTGTGTAACGGGGCCTCATGTAGTCTGGCACAAACAGAAGCTGTCCCTGGTCATCACAGCAGGCTTAGGTGCAGCGGGCACTTGTCCCAATACTGGGGAGAACTGAGGGGCAAGCATCACTACCTCACTGCAGTGACTCCTCCTGCTGCTCCAGGCAGCCTAAAACAGCAGTGGTGGAATGGTGGAGAGGAGAGTAAAGGCATGTGGGACCAGAGGGACAAGTCCCTGCGTCTGTCTCTAGAGTGGGTGACATGGAAGACCAGCCGTCCTTTAACACTGCCCCTCAGCAGCCCTATTTAAGCAGACCAAAGCTGGGCTTGGTGCTGCATGTCTGCAACCTCAGAATTGGGCAAGTCCAAAAATCAAGGACATCTTGGACTACATGAAAGTCCCAGCCTAGCTTATTTTGACTAACTCTAACGTTTACAGCCCTGTTCACATGATGTAAGTGTTTATTTAACAACTACCTTATTACAACCAACCAAAGTTTGAACCAAAGAAAATCGGAAGCTGCCAGTCCTTTCTACCAAAGTTTTGTGCTGCACAGGTCTGAGCACATGACCTTGAACGGGTTCCCAGAGGCCTCAATTAATTATTTAGTCTGCCTGTGTGTCATCTAAACCAGACATTTAAATTCTCAAAACTGGTGCTGCCATAAAAAGAAAAGAAATGGACTGGACAATTTTAAAGAATTTAAAAATAACTAACATAATCTAAATCTTTACAAAAATACAGAATGTGTTCTTTGAAACATTTCTTAATGTCTATATTTGTCTCTCTGACAGTATAATCCTTATAAAGTATATCTAGTTCATGATTTTTTAAGGTGACTGCCATACCAAAATGTGCAGTCTTTATGTGTATGGGCGCTTTGTCTGCGCAACTCCTGTGTGCCTAGTGCCCATGGAGGCAGGAGGAGAGCTTCGGATCCCCCGGAGAGTGTGAGCCACCGCATGGGTGCTAGAACTGGCACACAGGGAACCCAGGTCCTTTGGAGGAGTAGCTCTCAGCCACTGAGGCATCTCTCTAGCCCCACAAAGTGCAGCCTTATGACAGTGCTCCAACCGGGCCTCGGCTGTTGCTCACTTGTGTACAACCCTCAGGGAGAGGACAGGCCAGTGACATATCAGGGCCTTCTTTCAAAACAGAGAGAGTATGAAGTTGGTTTACAACTAGGTCGCTTTAATAGCAGCAAGTTGGTCTCAAAGTGATTTTCTATTTCCTACCTTCCTTCCTCCCTTCTTTCTTCCTCCCTTCTTTTTTCTTTCCTTTTCTTTGTGTGTGTGTGTGTGTGTGTGTGTGTGTGTGTGTGTGTGTGTGTGTATGGGGGTGTTACACAGGCCTTAGTACAAGTGTGGAGTTCAGAAGAGAACTTCTGAGAGCCCTGGGGACTGAACTCAGGTCACCAACTTGGTGGCAAGTACTTTCATGCTCGGAGCCACTTCACCATCCCTCAGTTTGATTTGTTTTCTCCCGAGACAGGGTTTCTCTGTGTAGCCTCTTGGTTGTCCTGGAACTCACTTTGTAGACCAGTGTGGCCTCGAACTCACAGAGATCTGCCTGTTTCTGCCTCTCAACATGTTGGGATTACAGGTGTGTACCACTGCTCCCAGCCTCAGTTTGATTCTTAATTCAGGATTGTAATCAAGTACCAATAAGCTCATTTAAAAGCTGCATCTATTCTGCAATTAAAAAAATTAAGATTTTGTTTGTGCATGTCTGCATGTGCACTTGTGGGGGGGCATTAGATCCACTCGAGATAGAGTTATAGGCGTTTGTGAGCCACCTGGTGTAGGTGCTGGGATTCAAAGTCCACTCCTATAATAAAGCAGTATGTGGTCTGTCTTGGTCAGAGTTCCATTGCTGTGAAGAGACACCATGAGCACAGCAGTTCTTATAACGCAGAACATTTAACTGGGGCTGCCTTACAGTTTCAGAAGTTTTGTCCTTTGTCATCATGGTGGGAAGCGTAGCAGCATGCAGGCAGACAATGGTGCTGGAGGAGCTGAGAGCTCTACATCTGGATCCTTGGCAGGCAGCAGGAAGAGACACTGGACCGGCCTTGGCATTTGAAACCTCAAAGCCCACCCCTCATGACACACTTCCTCTTCCAAAAAGGCCACACTTCCCAATAGTGCCACTCCCTGTGAGCCTGGGGGATGGGGGTGGGAGGGCAGGGGGTGGGAGGGGAGAGATACTATATTCATTCAAACTACCACATGCTTTTAAGCACAAGCCATCTTCCTATTCCCCACAAATGGTTTTAAAGCATGCTCAGAATGGAGGAAATATCTATGCTAATTTTCTGTCACTTTTTTTTTTTGGCGGGAGTGGGGGTCAATACTGGAGATTGAATCCAGGACCCTACACAACACAAACTAAGAAATTGCTTTGCCACTGAGCCAAATCCCTATTGCTTGTGTTTCAGACAGTCTCACTCTGTAGGCCAGACTGGCCTCCACGTCATGATTCTGCCTCAGCTTCGTGAGTGCTGAGAGGACAGGTTTGAGCTACGGCACTAGCTAGTATAACATATTTGCCTGCTTCTTTCCATGCTTTGTCCTGCCAGCCAAACTGACAAAGCTGCTACACGTCAGCTGAGAGCAGAGGCATGACGTACCTGTAATCCCAGCCATTGGGTGGTCGACGTAGAACTGTGAGTTCAAGGTCAACCTGGGCTAGTCAGCAAAGGCCATCTTGGACTATACTGTGAAATCTTGTCCCAAAAGACCACCAGTGGCCAGATCTGGTACAAAAGACTGTAATCCACGCTCTTCAGAAGGTCTACAATTCCACAGCTAAAATGTGAGCCTTCTTCTGCCTTCAAAATTCAAATCACTTCCGAGTGGGTCTGAACAAAGAAAGCCTTCCAAGCAGAATTTAATAGTAGCCCAAAGAGAAAAGGTTTGAGGGTTAAATGTGCATGCTCCATGCAGCTATGCTTGCAGGGCCCCTACACGCTAGTCTTCCTTAAATCACCTGTGTGATCTACTGCTCCCCACCCCTGCAAACAAACTCTTCCCAAATACTTAAGAGAGTGAGTTTGATATATACAGAAATGCAACTCTTCTAAAACTCTGAAAACTCACCTGCTGTGGGGCCGGAAAGATAGCTCAGCAGTAAGAGCACTGGCTGCTCTTCCAAGGGACCTGGGTTCAAATCCCAGCACCTACATGGCAGTACCCAACTGTCTGTAATTCCAGTTCCATGGGATCTGACACCCTCACACAGACATACATGGAGGCAGAACGTAACATCAATGTAAATAAAATTTAAAACTACAAATAAAAAATATACTCTAGCCCCCTTAAAAAAAAAAACTCACCTGCTGTTTCAACAGGTTTCCTAGTTACAGAAGAAATGTCTATTTATAATCTTGATCTCTGCTATTTCCCAGATTGTAAAAGTTGTTTATTTATTAATTTGTATATTATCTGTGTTTTGCCCACATGAATGTCTATATGCCATGTATGTAGTGCCCAGAGCGGGTGTGGGAGCCCGCTGCAGACACAGGTTGTTATGGACCACGTGTGTACTGGGAACTGATGCCAGATCCTCGTCAAAAGCCACAAGAATTCTTAAACTGCTGAGCCATCTCTCCAGTCTCCTAGGTTTGTTTGTTTGTTTAACATTTATTTATTTTTTGTGTGTAAAAGTCAGAGAACAACTTCCAGGAGGTGGCCCGCCATGTGGGTCCTTGGAACCCAACTGAGGTCACTCAGCTGTGTCAGCAGGCCGACCCCCTCACTGGTCTCACTTCCTAGGTTACAGCCTTTATGCCGCCATCATTTCTATTAGTAACTGGTTTAATAGACACATACACTTAACCACAGAAGCTCCAAGGAGGACAAGGTCTGCCTTGTCACACACAAAAAAGCTAAACTTCTCACGCCAGGCACAAGGCCAATGCCAAACAAGTCCTTTCCTCATTCACCACTACAATTGGTACTCATGTTTTATAAGTGAAAAACAAAAAAACCAAAAACAAGTGACATGCCCAGGCATGATCGCACCCACCTGAACCCCAACAGCAATGAGGCTGAGACAGGAACATTCCAGTGTGGGGCCAGCCTGCGTTACACACTGAGATCCCACTTAACAACAACAACAAAAAGTGACCTCTTTGAGAGCGTAAAGCCAGGGTCGTTGCTAGGATGTTGTTAACTTGAGATTTCTACTATGGTCTAAATGAGCCTGTATTTCATTTTCTAGAAACTAACAAGTTTCTAGAAATTATTCTGAAGTGTGCAAGTCCTTGTCAAAAAGGAACATGCTTTGGTCATTGCTTGTGTTAGCCTCCATAGTTACAGGATCACAGGACTTAGTGACTTTAGGTTTATCTTCATTATTGGTCAGTGAGGTTAATTTTAATATTGTAAGCAAGCTATATGATGAATAAATCATGTTTCTGTCTTTCGACAAGGCAGGGGTTTATGGAGTAACTACAAATCCACAAGCTATGCCCACTTCGTCAGCTTCGAGGCACCAAGGAGCTTTCATTTGCAACATCAGTTATTTTATCCCATTCCAGTCTTTTTAAAATTTCTACTTAGTTTTATTTCATATGCATTGGTTTTGCCTGCAAGTATGTCTGTGTGAGGGTGCCGGATCCTCTGGAATTGGAGACACAGACAGTTATGAGCTGCCATGTGGGTGCTGGGTTTTGAACCCTGGTCCTCTGCAAGAACAGCCAGTGCTCTTAACCACTAAGCCATCTCTCCAGCCCTCCATTCCAATCTTAGTTGCTAATGTTACTAACTCTCAGACTATACATTTCATGCCACACAAGATTATATAGATCCAAGAACTACTAAGAAAAGGCTATGACCATCGCAGGTTTCAAAGAGGCCCCGTTACAGGGGGGGACAGAGAGCTGACATCTAGTGTCACTACAGATGGTGCCAAGGAATCATCAGAGAGTATTCAGGGCACGAGGCTGCCTAGGTGCAGAGCTGGCTAGAGGTACAGTGGCTCTAGAGAACTATATAGTTCTAGTGGGCAAGTCAGGCAGGGTGATGTGCTGAGCTGCGGCCTCAGGAACAGCATCAGAGTCCACCCAGTGACAGCCATGCTGTGACCCAGTGACAGGACCACGGGGCCAGGTCCTCCTGCTCCTGAGGCAGGGATTACCATGTAGCCTGGCTGGCTTCAACCTGGCAACTCTCCTTCACCCTCCTAAGTGCTGGGCTTAGGAGTCACCATGCCCAGCACTGGCTCCTCTCATGACTCAGATGAGGAACCTGTGCCGTTCTTTGGTCTAGTGTGTTTGCTCCACTGGGTCTGGTTTCTCTGATATGGTTTTGATATGCCCATGTGCTCTGATTTGATGGGTTCACAGATGGCGCTTTTTATTTGTGTAAGTCCGTGCCTTGTGGTCTGTGTTGCACAGATGGGGGTGCTCTTTGTGATAGGCTCTAAAGTCAACATCTCGTGGCTACCTGCCCACCCAGGTAGGTGACCCTGCCTTAGCAAGTGCTCTGAAAAATGGAGCAAAGTGTTAACATATACAATAGTCTCTCCAGGCAAGGCTCAGCCTCAAGGCTACTTTTCCATACCAAAGTGCAGTGACTCTGAGCAGGGCACCACTACTCTCCTACGGAGCACACTTTCTCCACAGTCAGGTCTTTCCTCACTCACCACTGTTGATTCCTCCTCAGCAAAACTGTGTTCAGGACACTCATACCAAAAAACAGGCCTTCAACGACAGAATCACGGTATGGAGGGTTTATTTTGTTTTTGTTTTTTGAGTCAGGGTCTCTCTGTAGCCCAGGCTAGCCTGAAATGCAGAGATCCACCTGCCTCTGCTTCCCGGAGCGCTGGAATGAAAGGCCTGTGCGACCACGGCCCAGCGGAGGGTTTTATTTTAAGGATTTATCTTATGTGTGCCTTGCCTGCATGTTACTTGTGTATGATGTGCACCATATATACATTGCCTAGTGCCTGAAGGGGTCAAAAGAAGGTGCTAGGTCCGTGGAACTGGAGTTGTGGGTGCTTGTGAGGCACCAGGTGGGGGTCAGGAACTGAACCTAGATCCTCGGCCAGAGTAGCAAGTGCGCTTGGCCGCTGGGCCAACTCTTCAGCCCCAAGTTATTAAGCTTTATCATGCACAGCATGACGTGTTTCCTACCTATGACTAAACTCAAATAACCTTTAACCTGAGCTAGATTCTTGGAAGCCATGGTCAAAGGAGAGAACAGGCTCCTTCAAGCTGTCCTCTGACCTCCACACATTTGCCATAGCACGGTGCCCCTCCCCGCAATAAAAAAGGTAATAAAAATGTTTGACATTCAGTCATCACATGTGTTGTATTGTTATTGGAGGGTGGCTCATACGACTAAGGAAGCCATGGGAAAAGTCAACCCTCAGGAAATTCAAGAAACTTACTGAGGGCCCAACAGGACGGCTCGCTGGGTAAGGGTCAGCAAATCCAACAGAGTTCTATGCCCGGGATTCATAAGGAAGGAGACAGGGTTGTCCTCTGACGTCAGCAAACGCGCA
The DNA here is from genome assembly GCF_903995435.1 of Acomys russatus. NCBI lineage: Eukaryota > Metazoa > Chordata > Mammalia > Rodentia > Muridae > Acomys > Acomys russatus. The sequence continues at coordinate 47,257,113 of NC_067168.1, read as the reverse complement.
CACAAATGAATACGTGTAATGAAATCAGTTTAAGAAGAAAAGCATTGAGGTATGGGGAACTTAGAAAGTTCCAAGGTTCACCAGGTTCGTCCCGCCAGTTCATATACCTAGTAAGCGAATGGGAGAGGAGCCTCTCCAGGAGAGCTGCCTCAAGCGCGGGACGGGTGGTCTGTGGTCCGTGCCCTGTCGGGGACGGTGTGTGCCTACCCGCAGCCCACGCCTCTCAGCAGGCCGCCACGTTCCGCTATGCTGAGCCTCAACTGGGACACACAGGGTCCCACGGTCAGGCCGTCAGTGTTTGCCATCGCTGCGGAGCCCCTGCCCCGTTAGCTGGCTGCCCAGAGATTGCCCCCATCACCCGCCTTCCTCAGGCCTGGGGGAGGTCACAGCACCCCACCACCTCCTGGGGACAGCGCATGCTCCCTCTCCGGGGGGCGGGCCGCTCGGCTCACCTCGGCCGGGCGGGCCTGCGCGTGCGCGGCGCCCGCGGAGCTCGGCGAACAGGTCGTGAGACACAGGAGGCGGCAGGGCACCGGATCCAGCGGCGGCCCCGCGCCAACACCGCCGCCCAGGCCTCACGTCCGACACGGACTGCGCGCGCCGCCGCCGGCCGAGGGAGGTCCCCGGCGCCCCAGCCAATCAGCGCCTCGCTCCGGGAGGCCACGCCCACCGCGCCCCGGCACGTCAAGTCCAGTGGGCGGGACGGGGCGCGCCGGCTGCTGGCTTCTGATTGGCTGGGGCGGGCGGAGGCGGAGGAAGCCGGGTGCTCGCTCTCGGGGGCGACCTGCGGCCAGAAGCCGGCAGGACGGGAAGGGGCGACGGGTCTCCGTGAGTGATGCGCGGGGCGAGCGCCGCGGGAGGGGCGGAGGCCGGGGGCTGCACGCGATGGGACGCGGGGCCCGGCGCGCAGGAGCGGGGCCGGAGCTCCATCTCGGCGGAGGGAACGAACGGCGCCGAGAAGGACGAGGGACGCGGGCCCGGGCGGGTGTCCACGTCGGGGATCCCGGGAACAGCGGGCGTGGAGGGAGGGGGGGAGCGATCGGACGGGTCGCGCACTCGGGGTCAAGGTCACGAGAAGGGTGGGAGGGGAGGGGAGGGCGCAGTGCTCGGGCACCTCGGCCTGGCCGGCCCCGTGCGCCACCCCGGGTTTGCGCCGCGGACCTTAGGTGACCCGGTGTCGCTGGATGGAGGGAGGAAGGCTGTGGCGGAATGCGAACGCCCCTGACGAGGGAACGTGGCTTGGAGATCGCGACAGCACAGCTCGAGTTCAGACTTGCCAGCAGCCCGGGTGATTGTGCCTCGGGTGGAAAGCAGCCCCCTTGTCTTAGAGGGTGTGTGGTCCCCACCCAGGAAATTTGCTTCCGGAAGTACCGAGGCGCGGCATTCTGGCTGCAAAGGCGGACAGGCTCAAGTGTGCACCGGTATTACTGGAAAGGGCTTCTTAAAATACAAACCCTTCTGTCCTGCTCCTGCCCGTTTGAGTACGAATCTCCAGGCTGGCGCCTTAGCAGCCGTTTTTTCCACAAGCTGACTGGTAACTGATGCCAGAAATCAGAAATTGAGACCATTGTTTTAGATAGTAGTTCTTGGGACCAAAGGGACATATGAGAAGGGTCTTCGGCTTGGCCGTTATTTTACCTCTTCTAGCTTTTGGAAAAGGCTGTCAGTGGGTCATACCTGACCATACAGAATAATGTGTGCTCAGCAAGCTAAGTTTAAGTATCTGGCTGCTGATGACTTTAAAAAAATATATGTTCTACTTTCTGACAGATATAGGTCAGTCGTTGGGTGAGTGAGATGATAAAAGAAAGTCTGGTGGGGATAATTTAAATAACCGAAGAAAGCGGAGCCCATTTAACTTTAGGCGTGACTTGTACACAGTTTTCACAGTTCAAGGACAGTATTCGTTCTGTTAGGAATGAATTTTTATATTTTCAGCACAGATTTGCACCTGTGACATAAGCGTGTTCATTTAATAGTAAATATCATCAACCAAGAAAACCCGGATTGTATATAAGGAAAGCCAGATTCTAGTCCTAGCCTTCCATAGGTATAGTCCTCGTGTGGAAGGATTCATATGGCCCTTCAAACCCGTTTTTCCACCTGTAAAATAAGGGTATTGGCCAAGTGGTGGTGGCTCACTTCTTTAATCCCAGCACTCAGGAGGTAGAGGCAGGTGGTTCTGAGTTGGAAGGCAGCCTGGTCTACAGAGTGAGTTCCAGGACAGCCATGGCTATCTGGACACATGCTGTCTCAAAGTGTTCCTCAAAATTTTTCTGCCCCTGCTTCCCCCTTCTCTCCTCCTCCTCCCCCTCCTCCTCCTCCTCTTCTTCCTCTTCTTCTTCCTCTTCTTCTTCTCCTTCTTCTTCTCTCTCTTCTTTCTCTCTCTCTCTCTCTCTCTCTCTCTCTCTCTCTCTCTCTCTCTCTTCCTCTCTCCCCTCCGCCCTGCTCTCTCTGTCTTGCTGTGTGTACTAATGCATTGTAGCAAATGCCTCTGTTGGCTGGGTCATGTAATTATAGTTCCATCAGCGAGGCTTTCTTTGAGCCTCAGACTCATCCCCAGCTTCCTGCCAGACATCTGCTGGGTCATGCCTAGTGGACGGCTTTTGTAGGTTTGGTTTCATTATTTCTGTTGTCTTGAGACAGCGTGTTGCTGTGTAGCCTGGGCTAGCCTTAAACACACGATCCACCTCCCTCTGAGTGCTGAGATTACAGGCATGCATCACCACTCTGGCTGTCATTAGTCCCCCAAACAAAAATGACCACATGGTGTGCCAGGCCCGTTCTTAACTGCAGGGCAACATGCTGAAAGTGAGGTCAAGTGCCCTGCCCACACTAGCTTGTGAGGGTGTCACAGGTGATGAGAGGGTGTGCAGCGTCTGTTCTTCTACGTACAGTAAAGAGGCCGTTGTCTCTCCCTCGTGAAAGGAGAAGAAAGAGCATTTTGCTCCATGAACCCACAGGACAATAGAAGCCAACTGTGATTTGTTTCTCTATTTATCTATCGTTTACTTGTTTGTGGACAGTGTTAGGGATCTAACTCACGCCTCGTGGGTGCTGGGCCAAGTAGCTCTGACTGTCCTGGAACTCACAGAGATCCACCTGCCTCTGCCTCTTGAGCGCTGGGACTAAAGGGGTGCGCCACCCCACCCAGCCACAAAGGGATGTTTTAAAAGTAGATTGTAGTCTGATAACTTTGTCACTTGTAGCTTCTAGGAATCAAGAACTACTCAGGATATATACTCTTTCTCATAGCTGCAGTAGAAGAATAATAAGAGGAAATTGACACTTAGGTGTATACAGCTTAATGTTTTCATACTGCCTGACTAAACTCTTCCTATGCACAGGGCCTGGGGAAATTGCAAACAGGATAGGTATAGCACCTTGCCTTCAAGGAATCAAACAGGTGTTTGTGTTATCACAAAGTGCCGGGTTCTGTAGGAATGTGTAGCCAAAGTTCTTACCAACAACCAAAGACAACTCTTCAGAGGAGGCAGTTCACGCTCAAACCTGCAAAACCAAGAGTTAGCTGGGAAGAACTGGGGGGGAGACTAAGGGGACGCTGTCATGGCAGAGCGCTGCGCTCTGCGAATGCTTGGAAGAACACAGAACAGAAAAGCCAGGTGCTGGCGAGAGTTCAAGGGAGCTGGAAGGAGGCTCTGTGATAAACAGCCCTATGACTGAGACCCTTACAGGCAGGTCTGACAGGAGGCGGGAAGTGCCTGAGCGCACGGAGCTCTCTCTCCCTCTGTAGAGCCCACTATGCCGCGCTCAGAGCTTAGGAAACCTCTAACCTCTTGTAGCTAATTTGTTTTCCTGTGGCTCAGTATGGATTATGTAATGGCCAATTAAGTACATTCTGATCATTCCTTTTTAAAAAAATATCTGGTTTTTGAGCCATCAGTTATTTCAGTGTTTGTCTTTAGATTTCTGTGCATTTGGTTTTTTCTTGCAGTCAGATACCCTCTGTAGCCTATTTAGAGATTTTTGTTTCTTTATTTGAGCTGGGGTCTCTTTGTAGTCCAGGCTTGCCCTGAACTCCCGTCGGATTCTGAGGGCTGGTGTTATAGCTGTGTGCCACCACGCCCAGTCAGTGCTTGTTTTATTTTTGCAAATGTAGCCAGCACCCTGAGCCTCAAGCTTACTGAGCCTTGTATATACAAAAGCTTAGTGCTGTTTACTGTGCTAGGAAATAACGGAGTGCAAAAAAGAAAAGACTTGGTTCTAACCTGAATGTTCTAGCCAGCTAGTTTTCTTCCGTGTTGGATGACGGCGTTGACCGTAGGGCTTGGAGAGATGAACTCACTTCTCAAGCTGAATACCCCCTTTAGCGTTGCGTCTTCCCTGAGGGCTGCCACTCAACCCCTTTGATAGCAATCTGTTGCCTCAGACTTTTTCCACTGAGGATATGTGCTGCACAGGAGGAGTCCAGGGCTGCATGTGGTGATGAGTGCACAGCAGCCACTGCCAAAAGCTGCAGTTGAACATGGACACTTATCTATAAGGAACTATTGCTAGCAGCATTAGTTAAAATTATTTTTTGTCTCCAAAGGAAGTAAATAATAAACTAGGTAGAACTTTGGGTATAACTACTATCTTTTCCCAAGGGGCAATAACCACAAGTTAATGTAACAGACTGGAAACTATTCAAAGATTAAAAACTAAAGCCAGGTAGCATGTTGAAGCTAGCAAGTCAGCAGTTAGGAGCATTAAAGAACATTCCTGAAAGCACTTATGGGGTATTGTGGCTCAGTGGTTTTAATATTTGTGTGTGTGTGTGGGGGGGTTGTTTTGTTTTGTTTCGTTTTTCCAGACAGGGTTTCTCTGTGTAACATCCCTGGATGTCCTGGGATCGCTCTGTAGACCAGGCTGGTGTAGAACTCACAGCGATCCGCCTGCCTCTGCCTCCCGAGTGCTGGGATTAAAGATGTGCGCCACCATGCCCGGCTGTCAGTGGCTCAGTGGTAAAGAGCATCTGTTGCCCTTGCAGAGGGTCTGAGTTCAGTTCCCAGCTCCCATGTTGAGTGGCTCACGTCCAGCCACAGGGATCCAGTGCCTCTGGCCTCCTTGGGCCCCAGCAAACAGGACACAGACACATACCTACACATTCTTTTAGAAGAATATTGCTGTTTTTTACAATATGTTAAAGAAAAAAATTGTTATTTTGGGGAAAAGGCAAAATGATAGAAGAATAACTGTATACAATTCTGCTTAATTGTGAAAAATTAATTCTAAAATTGTTTTTCCAAGTTCACAGACACCATGCATGGACAGTGGCACACTGGGTCATTTCAGTGCTGAATAATAGTCTAGGTGCTGTTGATTCCAAATCCTCAGAAAAATCTCTTCTCTTTCAGGAAGACTCTTCAAGAAATCACAATGTCAACCAATACAGACCTTTCTCTTTCTTCATATGATGAGGGTCAGGGGTCTAAGTTTGTTCGGAAAGCTAAAGAGACACCATTTGTCCCCATTGGTAAGTTGGCTGACGCTCTGATAATCTGCACTGCGTGCTCGAGGCAGTGGCAGCATGGTAAATTTGTATACTGCGTAGATCCTAAAATAATAACCAACACCATATAAATCTCATCACAAAAGTCCTGCGTGTGTTCAGATTCTTGGCTATTACTTCAGTGACTCTTGGTGTGTGTCAATTCCGAGGGCCACGGTCTGACCCAGAGATTTTCCAAGGCTCAAGACAAAAACCACTATATTCATGTTAAGGTTTTAGCACTGAAAGGCTAGAGGTACAAGTCAGCAAAGACCTCTGAGGGGAAGTCGGGAGACACCCCACATAAGCTTACAAGCATCTCCTACAGAACACTGCGCTCTCCCAGCAGTGATGTGTGGCAGCATGGGCAGGGGAGGGCTGCCACACTCTGCCATGTAGGTTGCGTTGAGGTCAGGCACAGAGCCCCACAGTGTCCATGGAGGCCTTAGCACTCAGGAAGCAGCAATGTGATTGCCAAGGGAAATTCCAGAATCAGTAAATTGGAATAATTTATTCATTTAAAGGAGATACAAATTATATTTAGTATTAAAACACTAGAAACATTCCCTTTAAAGTTGGGAGTGGCCCGGGGCTCCGTGCTGGGCTCCGTGCGCACCTGCCATTCTTACCTGGGGATCCTGACCCTTTGCCGCGGGCGGTAAAGGAGCTACACACACACTTCAGGGGAAACCGTGCTGGTCTGTGGGTGATGTGACTATCTGCACAAGGAAGACAGGAAAATCAAATGAGAGACAGCTTAGACCAGTGAGAGAAAAGATCATTGTCCATGTTACGTGGCTGCTGCTATAATAAAATCCATCGCCAAGAGCGTCAAAAGGAAGAAGGGAGAGGTCATTTGCTGTACACTTCAGGTGGCCGTCCATCACTGAGGGAGTCGGGCCAGGAACCTGAAGCGGAGCCTGCAGAGGCACACTGCTTGCCGGGTCACTCCGCGCCTCACGTGCAGCCGGCCTCTTACCCGCCCACCATGCACTGGGCCTTCCCACTGTCAGTCTAGACCATGTCCCACTGGTGCGTGCGTGCGTGTGTGTGTGTGTGTGTGTGTGTGTGTGTGTGTGTGTGTAGGGTCCCACACCTCAAGCCAGCCTGACCTGGGAAGTGCCTCGGTTCAGACTCTTTCACTTGACTCTAGAGCTGTGGTTCTCAGCCTGTGGGTCCCGACCCTTTCACAGGGTCACTGAAGACCATGGGGAAACACAGATATTACATAATGATTTGTAACAGTAGCAAAATTACAGTTATGAAGTAGCAATTAAAAATTATTTTATGGTTGGGGCCCACCAGAACACGAGGGATGTGTTAGAGGGTTGCAGCGTTAGGAAGGCTGGGAACCACTGATTGGAGTGTCAGTCACTGAAGCCAAGGAGGACAGTTACTCCTTCGCCTAGCTAGATTCCATTCTCTCAGCCCTCCTATAATTATCTGGTTTGGGTCTGACAAATTTTATTATTGTAGGGAGGAGTACTTTGTCTTTTGTCCTTCTCAGTGCTAACATAGTTATTTTCTGATTCATTTATTTCTGTTTTAACATCAAAGCCCAATTACAAATTTAGCCTCTTTAATGTATAATATATTGCCCATTTTATATGGATTGCTAAATTTCAGTTTTAGGTCATATAGTCTAGGTGTTAGCCTTTTTGAAATTCAGTTTTTTTTGTGTGTGTGTGGCCTAGTGCATGATTATATTTTGTCAAAAATTCCTAGATACTTGAGAAAATGTATGGTCTGTTTTAAAGTAAAAATATCATTTCTTTATTACAGTATATGCATGCATGCGTGCGTGTGCGTGCCTGTGCTGCAGTGCTCATGTCACGGTCAGAAGACAGCTTTCAGGAATTGGCTCTGTCCTTCTACCCTCTTGGGGCAGCTGTCTTGATTTTTCTGCATTGCATACTCTAGGCTAGGTGGCCTATGACTTCCTGTCTCTACCTCCCATCTGTTCATGGGAATTTGAGATACTCACCACATTTGGCTTTAGGAAAAAAAGAAAAAAGCAAAAAAAACTTGGGTTCCAGGGATTGACTTTGTCATCAGAGCAAGTGCCTTTACCTTCTGAGACATCTCACTGACCCCTGGCATCCTTAAAATCGGTCTTACTCCACAAGCCCACATTTTTCCAGAAGTAATCATTAGCTGTGCGTTGTAGCACCTGCTTATAGCCCAGCACTTGAAGGTAGGGGCAGGAGGATCAGGGTTTCAAGGTCATCACTGATCATACCAAATTTGAAGCCAGTGTGGGGTACGTGGGACCCTGCACACTCACGCACACGCATGTGCGCGCACACACACACACACACACACACACACACACACACACGGCATACGTGCACACAGTGCTTGGGAGGCAGAGGCAGGTACCGTTCAGCCAGAGCTACACGGTGGGATTGTGTATTTTTTTTTAAAAAAAGATCGTGGGTTAACTAATTAATGATCTGATAAAGTGTCCTTACAGAAATAGCAGAAGGTCCACCGGTCAGTGGTGAGACTGCCCTGGCCCTGTCCGTGCGTCTGACGCACTGTGGCTGTCTGTTCTGTAGGAATGGCAGGGTTCGCTGCGATCGTCGCGTATGGCTTGTACAAACTGAAGAGCAGGGGCAACACGAAGATGTCCATTCACCTGATCCACATGCGTGTGGCGGCCCAGGGCTTTGTGGTGGGAGCCATGACTCTTGGTAGGTTCCAACAGATGTGTTTCTCATTGGTTTGCTTTCTCTACAAAGCAAAGCAAGTCCTTTTTGCTGACCTTGAAGCAGTTTGAAAATGCCTTTTACTCATTTTTGTTTGTTTTTTGAGACAGGGTCTCTCTGTGTAGCCTTGGCTGTCCTGGACTCACTTTGTAGAACAGGCTAGCCTCGAACTCTCAGAGATCCCACTGCCTCTGCCTCCCAGAGTGCTGGGATTACAGGTGTGCGCCACCACCATGCCTGGCCGGTAACTCTTAAATTTCATTGCTCAAATTCTGAACATAGGTTGATAGTAGCAGTTTCCTGGGAAAGGTGGTTGTTGTGTTGAGTTGGGGAGGTAGACAGGGGTCTAAAATGTGCTGCTTTTACTGGCCTCGTGATTTATTGACCTTATCTGGTATTGTGTGGTGGGTGCTTTTAGAATTGCCAGTAAATACTGAGTGTTCACTGAAACAGTGTGGCAGTGTGAGCTGCACCCCCCACACACCCAGCCCTACCAAGCTTGGTGGCTGCAGATGTGACTGTCCTGTGGAGCGAGGTGTGCTTGCTGAGAGCTCAGGATGTTCTGTCCTGTGGAGTGTGGTGCGCATGTTCTAATGTTTCTCTTCTCTCCCTCAGGTATGGGCTATTCCATGTATAAAGAGTTCTGGGCCAAGCCTAAGCCTTAGAAGAAGCGCTGCTGCCGAGCCTGGGAAGTGCTGGTGTAGTTAGGCATCTCACATTGAGGTTCCATGTTTGTGTCTGTAATAAATAACGCGGGTTTAGACAACAACACAGTATTGGATATCGGCTTACTTTCTTGTCAGCCTGATTTGCCTGGTGACCAAATTGTTAGTGACTGCTTCACTAACTAGTTCACTCAGGGGAGTCAGGTTAACACAAAAGAAACCCTCTGTCTGAATGTAGTTGGTAACTGTTTTCCTAACACCCTTACAAAGAAAGTCACTGTAAGGAGGACAGCTACGGCACTGAGAGCGGCCGTGCTTTGGAAGTGTGGCAGAAGCGATCCTGTTGGCCTAGCATGTTATCTTGTCTGCCTGGGGTCTGGCTTCAGAACGTCAGGTTTTAAGGTTTCTCAGCTTCTGTAAATACTTCCTAAAGGATGCATGAAATACAAGTAACTTATAACGCCCCTGTAACTGAGTGGGAAGGTGGGAGAGTGCGTGCGTGCATGTGTGGGTGTGCGTGTGTGGGTGTGTACAACCTGCAAAGGTGATAGAGCTGCAGAGAAGCAGTGTTTACTAGGCTCACACTTAGAAAGTAACTGGGTTCCAGCTTAGCTCTTTTATAATTGCAAAGTTATATTTTTGTTGCTTTGTAATAGGATAATTCCTAAACATCATCTTGAAATAGAGGTATTTTTGTTTCTTTTTTGTGATGCTGGGAATTAAATACAGGGTCTCACCTAGGCCAGGCCACTGAGCTACACCCCCGCAGAAATAGGTACTACAAAGATAAAGGAAATAAATGGCTCTATAATAAATGGCTCTACTTTCTCAATAAGAACCACCAATAGTAAAGTACCAAAAATGAGAGGTGAGAGGTGGGCGGGCTGGTTCTTTGAGACATTGCACGCAAATCTGGATAGACAGAATGCGTAGTGCGCTGTAAAACCCCGTCCAGCCTGACTTACATTCCATACGACAACATGGCCTGTGTACCGTTATTAAAATAAGTGAACACACCACGTGTCTTGTATTTATTTCAGCATTGAAAAAGTAAATCTTTCCTCAGAGCAGCACAAAGACCAGAACAGACTGTTTGTACCTGTGGTGGGAGACGGTTAAAGCCGTGCACAGCTAGGAGAGACTGCTGGCATCTGTGGGGCACTTACTGTGTGCCCCATACTGCTCTGAGAATATTTATTTTTATTATGTGTAGACATGAGTGTGTATGTGCATATGACTGCAGGTGCCTTCGGACCCTGAAGGCGTTGAGTACCCTGGGAGCTGGAACCACGGGCAGGTGTGTCACAACCTGAATTAGCGTTCTCTGCAAGTTCTTAACCATTGCGTCACCTCGCCCACCCTCCCCTTTCTCACCCTTGTGTGTGTGTGTGCAGCACTCACAGGACAACTTTGAGGAGTCAGTTTTCTCCTGCTGTTATGTCCTGTGTTCATCGACCGGTTCAGTCTTGGTAGCAAGCATCCTGACCCGCTGAGCCACCTTCTGGCCCTTTAAGAACTTAAGCATGCGGTGATGATCTGGGAAGTAGCAGCATCCCACACACAAGCCTGGGTCACAAGGCCTCGCTCCTTATCCCTGTAGCTCAGAGTGGATGAATTTCCCTTTAGAGGAAGGAGTCCAGGAAAGGTGCCAGCAGGTGTTAGGGACTGACTGAGGTGGCCTGTGTGGAACTGCAGTGGCAGTAGTGATTGTATTTAGTAAAATTAAGCAAGAGGCTACAACTTGCATGGTGCTAATTATGGCCTGCACAGCCTGGGCCCAGCCATGGCTTCCCAGCCCTGACCCGAGTGGACTAGCTGGCTTCCTGCTTTAATGATGTTCTGCATTTGAGAAATTGTTACTGAGTGACACCTGTACTCACGGTTCTGCCACTCTGAGCTTGACAGCCTTGTCCTTATCTAATTGGGGACACTGTCTAGGATAGCTTCAGTAGCTCAGTACATGGCTTCTGCTATTGGCTGCCGAGTCTAGGGTCTAAAGTCCCAGCAGGCTGGCAGTTCGCGGTCGCAGCAAAACAACATGGCTGCCAGCAGAGGAAGCAACAGCAGCTTGTGGCTGGGACAGAGGCTAGGATTGGGGTTGGAAAATAGCATTCTACTTTGGCTCTCATGGATGTGGCATGACTGTCTCAGGCCTCTCCTCCTGTCGCCTTTCATCCAAAGCGCTGGCATTAGTCCCTGCTCAGCCAATGCCCGCCGACACTGGCAGAGTAAGTCTTGGGGTTTCATTGTTGTATTTACCAAGTTTCAGTTGGTCCTCTGTCCATGAGTCTCACACCCATGGATTCATGCAGCCACCACACATCTGAAATAGTGTATGTTTGTGTCAGTAGTGAGCATGTGTGGATGTCCTTTTCCTGTGAAGGTTCCTAAGGATGTGGTGCACACCTGTTGTACAGCATTTGTTGTGTTAGTGTTGAGACATGGAGGACCTTAAAGGATGTGGGCGATGTGCACAACTATGAGCAAAACACACACACACACACACACACACACACACACACACACACGAGTTCCTGTGGAGGTTTGGGTACTCAGTTCTGGAACCCAACCCCATAGTAACCAGGGATGCTGAGGCTGAGCAACAGTGACACCTAGTGTCCACAGTTGGATCTGACCACATTTACAAGCAGTGGAGCGCATCAGAAAATTAGAAGTCGAAGTGCTCCCTGACCATGGTGACCATGGAAACCATACCTCCTGTCCCAGAGATGTCCAGAGTCCCTGGGATTCACAGTTAAGATTCCATCCCTATATGATCTCTCAGCTGCAAGGCCAAAACAGAGCTGAGCGATCATGAGGCAGACGGTGTCATTCATCAAGCAGAACTCCATCTTGTTTAAACACTCTTTGGGTTTAGAAGAGAAAGGTCCCTGGCTTTAGGTCGAGTGCCCTGTGGCCAGCGAAGGGTTTCCCTGGGCAAGTTCAGGAAGAAGTGGCACTACACGTGTGCCTATCGCAGGCTCCCTCAGCCGCTTGCATCAGGCACAGACACAAAAGGAGCGTTACCTGGGTCACAGCAAGGCCACTGTCGGTCTCCTCCTGGGAACCCAGTGTCAGAGCCTCTAGCATTCTGGGCTGTTTTCCAGTGTAACTGCATGACTAAGGGTTCATCTTCAGCAGAGGCTGCTGTCTACCTCGCTGGTTTGTACGTCTGCCAGCAATGCCACTTTCCACCATCTCCCCTTGCTGTGTGTGAATCTAAGAGCTAATCTTTCCCTCCTCCTCATGCTCTGTCAGCCTGTCCCACTTCTGTCCCCTCTCCCTGTTCCTGCTCCCTCATGCGACCGTTTGTCTCAGCCTCTCTAAGGAGGGTGCTGAGGAGATCCACATACAAACTTCACTCTGGTGGCAGTGATGTCAACCACCACTAAGGCCCTGGGAGCCTAGGCAGCGGGACAGACTGGTACGTGCTGAGATCAGTGGCCTCCATGTGTGGCTGGGATGCTGCTCAGTGACAAAGCCTGGCATATTTGAAGTCCTGGGTTCAATGTCCAGCGCCAGAAAGGAAAAGCTAAATAAAGACACTATAAACAAAAACCTATGACATGGGCTGAGAATAAAATGGGGAAATCTGGGGCTACGGTGCCTTTCATCCATCTGGGAGGTCACGTGGAACAGAGGTCACAGGATCTTGGCAGAACACTTGAGTTTTCTGAGAAAGTCAACAGATTTCTCACATCCATAAACACATCTTAGACATTAGCTCCATTGGTAGAGTTACTCCTGCCTGGAGCCAAGTGACACACCCCTGAAACAATGTTCCCGGGTCTGCAGGAACCAGGACCATCACAGACTTAACTAACATCAAAACAGCTTCAAGCCGAAGACACTGAGCTTTTTAATCCTCTGGGGCTCCTGAGTAGGGAGTTGGGCAATCATAAGGCTGGGCTGGGTTGTGGTGGCACATGCTTCTAGTGCCAGGACTTAGCAGACAGTGGCAGACAGATCCTGAGCTCAAGGCCAGCCTGGTCTACAAAGGAGGTTCCAGGACTACACAGAGAAACCCTGTCTCAAAAGAAAAAAACCTCAAACCTTCCATAATGAAACAACTGTGAGTACTGCTGAGTACAAGGGCATTTCATGTTACAGAGCTCATCGACTGCCTGTCTGATTCCCCTAACTGGAAATGCTGTCATTTAAGAAGAAAATTAAGGGGACTAGAGAGCCAACTCAGTAGTCAAGAGCATTGGCTGTTCTTTCAGAGAACAGAATTTTCAAGTTCAGTTCTACACACCCATATGGCAGCTCACAACCATCCACAATTCCAGTTCCAAGGGCTCCAGTGACCTCTTCTGGGCCTCCTTGAGCGTCAGGCACACCAGCACTCGGGAGGCAGAGACAGGCAGATCTCTCTGAGTTTGAGGGCAGCCTGGTCTACAAAGCGAGTTCCAGAGAAACCCTATCGAGAGAGAGAGAGAGAGAGAGAGAGAGAGAGAGAGAGAGAGAGAGAGAGAGAGAGAGAAGAGAAGAAGAAGGAGGAGGAGGAGGAGGAGGAGGAGGAGGAGGAGGAGGAGCTATAACATTTATTGTCCAGTCTCTGAGTGCTGTGAAAGTGCAGGCTTATTCGAGGTCCAGAATAGAACAGTAGGGGATTGAGACAGGGGATTCAGCCATAGGTAGAGGTCCAAGGAAGATCAGGAGGAAGGAGCCGGAGTCAAGGAAAGCTACAAAGGGCAAACTGCAAGTGTCAGTGGATGTTTGCTGGGAGTAGGACAAAATAGCATAGAGGGTTAAGAACAGACTTAAACTGCTCAGATTGTCTTGTGAAGCCTTGTATAACGAAAGACTCAATTATTTGTGTGATAGTTAAGAAATAAGCTAAGAGAAACAAATACTATTTTATAAAAATAAAGCCAACAATTAGCACCCACTGTAGGGCAGGATTTACATTAGTCTAGCAACAATTTATGTAGAAAATAAGACTACAGAGCGGTTTCTTAGTTCTGCACAAAAAGAGAGGACCCGCAGTTCCTAAGACAGGAGCTCACAGTTCCTGAGTAGACAGACCCCCACCCCCACCCTCCACAGAGCAGCAAGGCCTCCAGCCAGTTACAGAAAGGCAAAAACTGACATACAAATCCCTGAAAGGCAAAAGAAAAAAATTTAAAGTGGCTCTTTAAAACAAGCAAGCTTCTCCAAGTCAGACTTTCCTAGGCAAGACAGGAAGCTAAATCCCTTTGATAGGGGCCTCTTGCTGGCCTGACTCTTGCTCACCAGAAGAGCAAACACTTGTGGACCCAATAACTTCCCAGAGTATTGGAGGGGTCAAGATCCAGTATGGAAGGCAAGACAAAAACAAAACAAAACAAAACCCAAAAGAACTCTGGAAGTAGGAGCCAAAGACAAACTGAAAAGCTTCAAGTACCTGAACTGGTAATTTCTAGAAAGGAAGCTGGGTCTAAGAAAGTAAAGTCAGGAGTAAGGGATCCAAGATGGTGGCACCGATCACACACTGTGTCTGATCTGATCGGCAGGACTGAGCTGAGGAACCAGGCTGGGAGCTACAGAACAGACCAGAGCTGGGTGAGAGGGGTCTACGCTGTGCAGGTGGGTGCCTGGTCCCCAGTGTCTGGATGCACACCTGCTTGTGAGCTGCATCTGCACTCTACATCTCAGACTCTGTGTCTTGGACTGAGCTGTGCGCTGCCGAGCGCCAGCGTCTGGGTCTGCTAGCCCAGGGGAGACCCCAGGGTGTGAAGCATGGGTAGATCTGACCTCAGGCCAACCAGCCAATCTATGGAGAGTTTCCCAGTCTGAGCAGGCCCAGGCACCAGAGCCTCAATAGCCACACCCCTGTCGGTGAGCCGCACTGGTGCCCTGTGTTTCAGACAGAACTGTGGGCTACAAGGCAACAGTGTCTGGGTCTTAGAGCCCAGAGGAGACCCCATGGTGTAGAGCACAAGTGAATCTGACCTCAGACCACTCTGCTTCCTCAGAACGTCCCCAGATCTGAACCCAAGTCACCTGCCTGATCCACGGAAGGGCTCCCTGGTCCCACGCAGGTGAGGATGTCAACGTATAGCCACTCACCTAGGAGCCGCTCTCAACAGCCAGTGAAGGATGCCAGAAACTACCACCCAATGCCATAAACAGCAAGATGAATAAAGGCCAGTGTAAAAAAATAAACAACAAAAGCTAAACTAATATGGTATCTCCTGAGCCCAGTTATCCCAAAGCAATCAGCCCTGGAAACTCAAACACAACTGAAAGACAAGAAAATGACCTCAAATCCTTCATAATGAAGATGATAATGAAGGAAACCAATACATCCATAAACAAATACAGGAAGATAAAGCCAAACAGATTGAGGCCCTTAGAGAGGCCATGACAGAGCCCTACACAGAGGAAATGAAGAAATCCTGGAAGAAATTCAGGAAAATGCAAACAATCAGGGGAATGAAATCAATAAAACATTCAAGATCTGAAGGTGAAAATGGAAACAATGATAAAAGCACAGACTGAGGAAAGCCTGGACAGAGAGAACTTAGAGAAGAAAACAGGAACTGCAGAGGTAAGCATCGCCAACAGAACACAAGAGATGGGGAAAGAATCTCAGGTGCAGAAGATACAATGGAAGAATTTGATACAACTATGAAGGAAAAAGTTAAATCTAAAAAATTCCTGACACAAAGCATCCAAGAAATCAAGGACACCATGGAAAGATGAAACCTAAGGATAGAAGGAATTGAGGAAAGAGAAGATGCCCCACCTCCAAGGCCCAGAAAATATTTTCAACAAAATCATAGAAGAAAAGCTTCCAGTTTAAAAAAAGAGATGCATATAAACATACAAGAGGTCAAAAGAACATCTAATAAAGTAGACTGGAAAAGAAAATTCTCCTGCCACACACATAATAATCAAAACACAAAATGTACAGAACAAAGAATAAAATATTAAAAAGCAGCAAAGGGAGCAGGGCCACGTACCATGTAATGGCAGACCTATCACACTCACACCTGACTTTTCCACAGAGGCCATAAAAGCCAGGAGGGCCTGGGCAGAGGTCTTGCAAACCCTAAGAGACCACAGATGCCAGCCCAGACTACTATGCCCAGCAAAACTTTCAATAACCATAGATGGAGGAAACATGACAAAAACAAATTCAAACAGTACCTATATACAAATCCATCCCTACAAAAGATGATAGAAGGAAACCTCCAACCCAAAAGGCTAACCACACCCAGGACAACACAGGAAATAGATAACTTCACTTTAGCAAAACAAAAAACAAACACAATGCCACAAACAGCATCAAAATCAAAGCACCTAACATTAATCTCTCTCAACATCAATGGTCTCAACTCTCCACTAAAAAGATACAGACTAACAGAATGGATGCATAAACAAGACCCAACATGTTGCTACATTCAAGAAACACATTTCAGCCACAAAGATAGATATTACCTGGGGGTAAAAGGCGGGAAATGGTATTCCAAGCAAACAGACCGAAGAAGCAAGCTGGAATAGCCATTCTAATATATAATAAAATAGACTTTCAACCAAAGTAACCAAAAGAGAAGAGGAAAGACACCTCATACTCATCAAAGGAAAATTCAACCAAGATGACATCACAACTCAGAATATCTATGCCCCAAATACAAGGGCACGCACATTTGTAAAAGAAACATTAATAAAGCGTAAACCACATGCCGATCCCCACACATTAATAGTGGGAGACTTCAATATTCCCCTTTAACCAAAGGATAGGTCAACGAAACATAAGCTAAAACTGAGACATAATGACACTAACCAATGTCATGAATCAAACGGACCTAACAAATTTCTATGGAACTTTTCACTCGAACACAAAAGATTCTACCTGCTTCTCAGCACCTCACAGAACCTTCTCCAAAACTGACCATAGAGTAGGTCACAAAGCAAGCCTCAACAAGTACAAGAAGATTGAATTAACACCTTGAATCCTGTCAGACCACGATGGACTAAAGCTGCACCTTTCTCTGTCTTGTTCTTGTAAAGGAACTGTGAAAAAGCCATCTTTTAAATCAGTCACTATGACAGGCTGTTCCTCAGGTGACAAGGAAAGCAGTAGGCTGCAAGGAGCCTACTGACCGGGAATAATTTTTTAGTTGCTCTTAGATCTGTCAACACCCTCCACTTTAGTTAGTAATGTGTCCATCTCGGTTAGGTTAAATATCTCCTTTTCTTTTCTTCCTTATCTTTCAATCATTTAAAAGAACATTACATAAGGCCCAAGAGCTCTGTTATTGTGTTTCTCTTTATAATGCCTTATTTCTTTAAAATTATCAATTTCAAAATATACGTATACATATATAGAGATTTAAAAAATATTTTTCCCTTTCCTCTTTAACTTTAACACAGTATTTTTTACCTGTCCTCCCCCCCCCCCCCCCCCCCCCGCTTTTTTTTAACCTGTTCAGAAGTTTGGCGTGCTTCGCGTTTCTTTCATGTGTCTCTGTCTCCCTCTGCTGTTCATCTGAAGACACTGCAGCCATTATTTCCCCCATCCTGCAGTCTCCAAGTGTCTGCAGTTGAGTTTGCCAAGCCCACAGGGTTTGCCCGGGGCTGTGCTTCAGTGGGCACCGTCCACTGCCCCGCAACAGACTACCCACTTTCTTCCCACATGGGTCGTGCACTGGCTTCTCAGAGAAGCGCACGGATCTGGGAGGCCTGAGCTCCCTTTGCACCTCTGTCAGCAGAGAAAGCAAAAGAGCTGCGGAGAGGAGCCCTGGGGCCACGCTCACCAGGTGATGCTTGTTAGTGAGGCGTCCGTCCTGCTCCCACCCTGCAGCCGGAGGCCAATCTTGCTGCACCTAAGGGGTGTGTGTGTGTGTGTGTGTGTGTGTGTGTGTGTGTGTGTGTGTGTGTGTGTGTGTGTGTGTTATCCCCCGCCCACGGAAACGCACGTGCCAAATTTACTGTGCGAGCCTTCTCTGGCGGAACAGCAGCCTGTGTCTCTCTCCCAGCAGCCACAGGGGCACTGTAGTTTGGCAGGTGTTTGGGCGCAGCAGGGGTTCTCCGCAGCCAGAGGCTGCAATGCTTTCTCAGGTCTAAGCTTGGATTTTAATAGCCCCAAGTTGGATGCCAAGATGTTGTAGAATATTTATTAATTCTAAAAGTCTCTTTTATGACCCAATAAATGAGACCGAAACCTGTGTATTTATTTAAACAAGCTTTAAGCACAATAACTAGGCAGGCACGGGTTAAACTCATCTTCAAAGCTAGTCTGCCTGCCTCCCAGACTGCACTCCCTAAGTTACTTGCCAAAATCCATCCTGTCTGGTCTGCTTCACTCCATCAGGCCACATCTCTCTCCTCTGTCCCGCCCTCCCAAGCCCTCGAGCTGAAGCTCCGCCCACTTCTCTTGCCGGGGGGCGGGGGGCCGCTTACAAGCTGTCCATCCTCAGAGAATTACGGGGAGCAAAGTTTATACAACACCACTCGGGCTGTGTGTGTGTGTGTGTGTGTGTGTGAGAGAGAGAGAGAGAGAGAGAGAGAGAGAGAGAAAGAGAGAGAGAGCGCCCACGCTCTCCTCTGGACTGCTCTGGGGCCCAGAATTCAGCATTTGTACAGGCAGCACCAGAGCGACGGAATGTGGGAGCTGGGATAACAAAACGAAGACGTGAATACACATCCTCTCAGCTTCCTATATGATAGAGAATCAAACTTAGAAACTAAAGGAACTTTTCAGAGTCAAAAGTGAGCAAATAGTGGCAGAGAAGCCTCAGTGGGGAGAGTGGGAAGGTTTAAAAAGAAGAGAAACTAGAAAAAAAAAATATGCCGCTGGTTTTGTGAGAATGGGTTAGTAAAATACCCTGATCAAAAGCAATCCTAGCGTCAGGATTCTGTCCCAGTCTGCCTAGCAACCTATGATGTCATTGCCTAGGCGTGGCCCCTGCCCAGGAGTATATGAAAGGACAACCCCGCCTACCTCTCTCTCTTACTGTCTCTCTCTCTCTTACCTCTGTCTCTGTCTCTGTCTCTCTCTGGGATGCCCCCTTTCTTCTCTTCCCCACATCAGATCTGTTACCTGGCATCTTACTTTTTAAATCATTGCCCCTAGGAGCTGGAGAGACGGCACCGAGGTTAAGAGCACTTGCTGCTCCTGCAGAGGACCTGGATTCGATTTCTAGCAACCATGAGGCGAGGCAGCTCACAACTGTCTGTGACCAAGGGCCCTGGGAATCTTATGCTCCCTCTGGCCCCTACAGGCATATGGCAGGCACACGGTGCAAAGACATGCGTGCAAGCAAACACTCACAAAATAATTAGCTAAAAAACAGCCTTTTGGCACAAAATGCTTCACACACACATACACACATGCACACACGCACGCACGCACGCGCACACACACACGCACACACACACGCACACACGTGCGCACACACGCACACGCGCACACACACGCACACGCGCGCACACACGCACACACGCGCACACGCACGCACACACACGCGCGCACACACACACGCACGCACACGCACGCACACACACACGCACGCACACACACACATGCACACACGCACACACACACGCACGCACACACACGCACACACGCACACTGTGACGTGCTAAGGATGGAACCAGGGCCTCATACACACTAGGCAAGCACTCTCACAGAGCTGCATCTCCAGTCCTTAGTCTCCTAGCTACCTAGGCTTTCCCTAGGTAGCTCAGGCTGGCTGGGAACTCACTGTAGAGCCCAGACAAACCCTCCGAGGCCAGCTTGAAACCCTTTGTCCTCTGATTCGGTGTCCTAATGGAAGCTTGACTTGCTTCCCGGAGCACCGCTTTCCAGAACCTTCTAAGTGCATCTGGCTCCTGTTAGTCCCAAACCACACGGCTGGCTCCGTCATGAATCTGAGGGGAATGAATGATGCACGGTAGGCAGAAGGCCCTGCTTCTCTGAGGAGCTGCCTACTGATCTGCCACGGAGATTCCAGGTCTCAAACTCAGCTCAACAAACAGGCAGTAAGACCAGTCAAAGAGGAAGGCCTGCTGGCTTGTGCTTTCTGGCCTCCTGGGGGTGAGCACACCTGGGGGTGGGGAGTGACACCGAGGGCCCAGGGAAAGGTGGTGGGAGGCAGGTGGGAAGGTGGACGCTGGTTCCCTTGAAAGTTTAAATTTACCAAAACGTATTTAAAGGAGTTCTGTGGGTGTCTGGGGCAGTTGGGGACACCACGGCTGAGCAATGACAGACCCATGTCAGGAGGCTCACAACCACCTGAGACTCCATTGCCAGGGGATCCAATGCCTTCCTCTGGCTTCCATGGAGGTGTGCATACACACACACACACACACACACACACACACACACACACACACACACACTAAGCCAGCTTGATGCACACTGGGCAGGCAGGCATGCTGTGGGGGCCCAGTCCTGAATCCTCACAGGTCATGTGGTACTTTACAGTGGATGGGAAATGAAAAGAAAACAGCTTTAATGTAGCAGGAGTTTTTCATGCTCTAAAGGCTGCGAGAGTGTCTGGAGGCCTCCCTCAGGTCATCTTCCCTGCCTCTGCCTCCCGCACGGCCCTGAAAAACAGCAACATCAGACCGGGAGGTGTATTGTCAAAAAAACAACAAAAACACAAAACAGGAAAAAACCCTGTTTATTAAAAAAAAAAAACATTTCATTATTTTTAAGTCTTCTAAAATGCGAAATATTAAAAAGCACTAAAAAATAAAAAAAATAGAAAGCACTAAAATTCTACCACGCCGACACAGTCACTTGTATGTTGTTTCCTGTACAGGTTTCCTTAGCGAAGGTGTGTGCACGTGTTTGTGTGGGTGCATGTGTGCACCGGGAAAACAAGGTCGTCCTCGAGTTTTACCCTCAACTGTTCTGCACCTTTAGGTTTCTGAAACAGGGTTTCTTCCTGAAGTTGCATCAGCTCATGGACTTGACTAGACTGGCCAGGGGTGCATCTGTTGTCAGCAGGTGGTGTGACCCTAGCCACTTTTAATATTCCTTTTTTAGTTTTGTAGAGAAGAGCTAGTTTTTGGCCTGCTCGGATCACAGTCCTTCTCCCCTCTTTGTTTTGTATTTTCCAAAAATACTACAGGTAACTCTGCATTTCATGATAAACGGTCCACTTTTCAAAACCCTCGCAGGCCAAAGGATATGCATCCCAGCGCTAAACTTTTTAGAAGACACTTGGAGTTCACACGTGGCGGTGCGGCCTGTGTCATCCTTCATTCAGTGGGGGCAGGAGGATTGAAGTTCAAAGTCATTCTCGGCTACAGAGCAAGTTCGAGGCCGGGCCTGGGACGCCTGAGACCCCCCCCCCCTTCAAAAATTAAAAATAAGGGCCGGGCGGTGGTGGTGGTGCACGCCTTGAATCCCAGCACTTGGGAGGCAGAGGCAGGTGGATCGCTGTGAGTTCGAGGCCAGCATGGACTGCAGAGCGAGTTTCAGGACAGCTGAAGCTGTTACACAGAGAAACCCTGTCTCAAAATAAATAAATAAATAAATAAATAAATAAATAAATAAATAAATAAATAAATAAATCCTTAAATAAAATACATTCCGGAAGAGTGAAGGCTTCAAGGGCGCGTTGCCTTCGGCCCAGCTGGTGTGTTCTGTAGGTTTTCTCCAACCCTGCAGCACCGTCCGCTCAGCCCTTTCTGAGCTCTCCCGACCGCCGTAGACAGGAGCGACCTGACTGGTTTCCCTGGTGACGGTTGCCGGGGTAGCGCGTGCCGGCGTCGTGAAGGGCGGAGAAAGCGCCCTCCGCCCTGAGAACAGACTTAGCCCCCAGCCAGGTCCCGGTACGTGCGGGAGGACCTAGGAGGGTGGGAGCGGAGCTGGGAACCGAACCCGAGCCGAACTGGGGCAGATCGGGGACAGAACCGGGGACCGATCGGGAACAGAACCGGGGACAGAACCGGGGACCGATCGGGAACAGAACCGGGGACCGATCGGGGACAGAACCGGGGACCAATCGGGAACAGAAACGGGGACCCAGCGGGGACAGAACCTGGGACCGATCGGGACAGAACCGGGGACAGAACCGGGAACCGATCGGGAACAGAACCGGGGACCGATCGGGGACAGAACCGGGGACCGATCGGGGACAGAACCGGGGACCCATCGGGAACAGAACCGGGGACCCAGCGGGAACAGAACCGGGGACCCAGCGGGGACAGAACCTGGGATCAAGCGGAAACAGAATTGGGGACAGAACTGGGGACCGATCGGGAACAGAACCGGGGACCGATCAGGGACAGAACCTGGGACCGATCGGAGACAGAACCGGGGACCGAGCGGGGACAGAACCGGGGACCGAGCTCAGACTGGACTACATACCAAGATCATGTCTTAAAAAGAAAAACAACAAGCCAGGTGGTGTTGGCGCAGGCCTTTAATCCCAGCACTCAGGAGGCAGAGGCAGGCAGATCACTGTGAGTTTGAGGCCAGCCTGGTCTACAAAGTGAGTCCAGGACAGCAAAGGCTACACAGAGAAACCCTGTCTAGAAAAACCAAACAAGAAAAGCAAAGAAAAGAAAAACAGCAGAGGTTTAAGCAGCTGTGGTGTCTGTGGTTTTCTAAGTGTTTGTAACTATTGCGTGCAGCTTGCTTGTTGCTGATTTAGAAGTACAGTTGCCTAAAAAGGGCCAAATTATCCGCTTGTTCTAGAAATGTTCGTTAGGCACCTACTGTGGCCCAAACCGTTAGGTCCTGTAGCATGGCCTTGATCAAAGAGGAAGAAAGCGTGTGTCCTGCCAGGCGCGGTGGCACATCCTTGGAGCAGGAGGATTGCCTGAGTCTGAGGCCAGCCGGCAGGTCAGCGGCAGGAGGGGCCCTTAAACTGCAGACGAGGAGGGGGACAGGAGACACACAGCGTGAAAGCAGGGCTGCTGGGGGGAAGAGGAGGAGGGGCCAAGTGAGTAGACCCACAGTGAACCCCATGTCAGCTAAGGGGGGGGGGCATGTGAGACCATGATCACTTGAGATCCGTTTTGGCTCACAAAGCTGAAGTTCAAGGTTCAGGGGCCACATATGGTGATTTGTTATTAGTCTGAGGTGCTGAAGACATCACACGGTGAAAGACGCAGTATGTTTGCATACATGTATGAATATGTGTAGGTGTATGTTTCTCTGTGTGCACGTGTGCACATGCATAGCAGTTTCTTAGAAAGTTAAAGAATTTTTTTTTTTTTTTTTACCATGGAACCAGCATTTTCACTTCATGTACTTTCCAGAGAAATGTGAATGTTCACAGCAATTTGATTCCGGGGCGTCCAAGTGGCAGCTAGAACTATAGGCGCAGGGTGGCTTCTGGGCTACTTGGCCGTGAAAAGCAATGAAAAAGCCCTAGTCACAAAAACCCAACCGCTGTGTGACTAGACATGTGAAATTCTGTGAAAGGCCAGCAGGGTCAGCAGGGGCAGCGTAGGGTGGGGACTGGGGGGAGAATCTGCTAGCGCTAGAGCGGCTCTGGAGCTTCTGACGTGGTGGAGATGCCTCTTGTGAGAGTGCTGGCCTGGCTGAGGCCATAGCTGCCAAAGTAGAAGAGAGGCTGTGGTGTGTGAGGCGGCAGCTGGGGACGCTGAGCACGTGTCGATTGTGGTGGCTTAGGGACAAATGTACCGCTGAAGGTGTCTGGACCCACAGGGGTTAACTGACAATAGGCTGGTCAGACAGAACAGGCCGGTGAGTCGCTCAACACGCCCACATGCACTGCTGACTCTGTGCTGACGAGGATTCAGGGCAGAGGGCGAAGGGATGTCGGGGAGAGATGCCCAGTCCCAGGGCACATGAATCTCCTAGGTCAATTGCAACTGGGAGGCTGAGACCAACAGCATCTTGTAGCGAACTCCTACTTTTTTTTGTTTTTGTTTTGTTTTTCAAGACAGGGTCCCTCTGTGTAGCCTTGGTTGTCCTGGACCCACTTTGTAGACCAAGCTAGTCTTGAACTCACAGAGATCCACCTGCCGCTGCCTCCTGAGTGCTGGGATTAAAGGCGTGCGCCACCACGTCCCTCCGGTGAACTCAGGAAATTTCAGAGCAGGGGACAGAAGACAATGGTGGCTCTGTTGGTGTCCTGGGTCCTGGGTAAATAGGGTTTTCCGAGTGCCATCGTGAGCCTCTCCTGGCCATGGGAAGGAGGGACAGACATGGGCTCTTGAGAAGGCACATGTCAGAGAGACTTGATTGCACATCAGACTCTTACCAAAGCAATGCTTTGGAGCGTGTCTTCTCAGCCCAAACAGCGGGTCACCTCAGAGCTTAGCAGAAAGATTTTCTGGTTTGTCTGTCCATGAGGTATGGCCTTTAATGTGTGTAAATTATAACTCAAGTAAATTATGTTTATGTACTTATTTGTTTTTGGTTTTTTGACACACAGTGTCAGTAGCCCAGGCTGGCGGCCTCACTCTCCTGTTGGGATCCAAAGCTGGGATGGTAGATAGGTGTCGCTCACCCAGATCTATCCTTTAACTCTGAAAGAAGTGGTGCTGGGGCCCATTTCCAGAGACTGGGATCTAGCTGGTTTGGGGATGAGCCCAGACATGGTCAGTGTTGATGGCTCCTAGGAAATGCTAATGTGTGCCCAGAGTTGAAGCCGCTGACAGAAGGACAAGGCGAACGTGTCAGGACAGTGAGTGCCCTGCTGCTGCAGTCTGGACTCTGCTCAGCCTGGCTGTAGGAGGGGGCTCATGGACAGCTCAGTGGGAAACCTAGGCCTCAGTTGGCCCGCGTTGTAGCACATGCTAGGCGTACAGACATCCTGCCTCTGTTTTCAGGCAGGATGGCGGCCGATGAAAGCTCAGCAGACACTCTGCGACTCCAGTTCAAAGCCATGCAGGAACTTCAGCACAGGCGGCTACAGAAACAGATGGAGAGAAAGAAGGAGAAAGAGCTGAGCTCTAAAGACAATGCCAGTGAGCAGGAGGGGTTTGCAGAGATCCCGGACAACCTCAGCCTCTTCAACACGGAGGAGCAGAGCCTGAAGGGCATCTTTGAGAAGAGGTATGGACCTCTCGGGCAGTGTTGCAGGCAGGTGGGGACTGCAGGGAGGAGGCGGCTGCAGATGGAGACATCTGGTCTACCCTGCAGGTGTCTGGAAGCTCAGAGTGGGGTTGGCACCGAAGGCTGAGGCCTCCTGTAATGACAGCAGTGCTTTCTGGATGAGCATGCCAGGCGGTGTATTTAAGGCCAGAGGGAAGGACTGTAAACTCACCAAGACGTGGTTTGCCTGGATTTTCACTTTGCTTAAACCTACGTCTCCAAGGAATAGGATGGAATTGATAGTCTTGCTCATTCTGCCTCTGCCTGGGGCTTTGATCTCTGCCAGCGTCCCTATACATGCCCTGGGAGACACCAGCGCCCCCACACATGCCCTGGGAGACACCAGCGCCCCCACACATGTCCTGGGAGACAACAGCACATAAATGTCACTCTGTTCTGAAACTCCACAGTCCTCACTTTCCCCCCTCTTGTGTAAAGGTTGAAAGGTATCTAGAATTTTCTTAGTGCTCTGGACTTGACAGTGTCACTGGAGCACACATATCTATGCAGGTTGATGTGGTACATCCTGCTAGTGTGTGTGCATGTGTGTGTGCATGTGAGTGTGCATGTGTGTACATGCCTTTTACCAAAGACCATAGCCATTGATGAATTGTCTTTTTGCTTTTAGTTTTTCCCAGAATCTATATTTGCTTGCTTCAAACTCAATTTTTTTATGGGTTCTCAGTTTTCCAAATGACCTATTTTAAAATGCCAATGGGGGGCGGGGGAAGGCTTTCCAGTAATTAAAAAATCCCATGGCTCTTAAATATTAACCTTAGCTTGATCCAGACCTGTCTCTAGTGGGCCTGGCCCCAAACCAGAAAGAATGGCTTATGGGCCACCCAGGCCTTTGGTGGAGTAATGTCAGGCCCAGCAGAGTTCATAATGGCTGTTGCCCACAGTCACTGTCATCCATAAAGTGATTGCTCAGCTGTTTCAGGGCCTGTTGTGTGCCGTGTCACTTGCCTTTTCCATCACTCTGATCATGAACCTGGCCTGAAGCAACTTCAGGGAGGAAGGATTCACCGAGGCTCACCGTTTGAGAGAGCACAGCACACAGCACGCTGCCATCATGTCTGGACCATAGAGAAGGGCTCTAGGCTGTGGGTTAGCACACAGCACACAGCACACAGCACACTGCACACTACACACAGCACACAGCACACTGCACACAGCACACAGCACACAGCACACAGCACACTGAACACAGCACACAGCACATAGCACACTGCACACAGCACACTGCACACTGCACACAGCACACACAGCACACAGCACACAGCACACTGCACACACAGCACACAGCACACAGCACACAGCACACAGCACACAGCGCACAGCACACTGCACACTGCACACAGCACACAGCACACAGCACACAGCGCACAGCACACTGCACACAGCACACAGCACACAGCACACAGCACACTGCACACAGCACACTGCACACTGCACACAGCACACACAGCACACAGCACACAGCACACTGCACACACAGCACACAGCACACACAGCACACTGCACACAGCACATAGCACACTGCACACAGCACACACAGCACACTGCACACAGCACATAGCACACTGCACACAGCACACACAGCACACAGCACACAGCACACAGCACACAGCACACAACGCACAGCACACAGCACACTGCACACAGCACACTGCACACAGCACACAGCACACTGCACACTGCACACTGCACACAGCACACTGCACACAGCACACAGCACACAGCGCACAGCACACAGCACACAGCACACTGCACACTGCACACAGCACACAGCGCACAGCACACTGCACACAGCACACTGCACACAGCACACAGCACACTGAACACAGCACACAGCACACAGCGCACAGCACACAGCGCACAGCACATAGCACACTGCACACAGCACACTGCACACAGCACACTGCACACTGCACACAGCACACTGCACACAGCACACAGCACACAGCACACTGCCATCATGTCAGGACAGTAGTGGGTTAGCTGGTTAAGGCAGGGAGCAGAGAGCACTGCACCAGCCTCAAAGGCTCAGCTAAAACCCAGAGCTCTGCTTTGTGTCCCAAAAGTTCACAATCTCTGGTTCAGACATGTGAGCCTGTGGGGGGCACTTTATATCCAGTCTTTGCCGTGTGCCTGACACAGGAGCAATCCCAGACCCATCAGATTGTTTCTAGTGCTTTGTTCTTCTGAAAAGAACTTCACAGGATAGCCAACAACATATAAACCACATTTACCTGTGTGTGTATGTATGTGTACATGTGTGTGCATGTGCATGCATGCATATGTGCATATATGTGTGTACACGTGTGTACATGTGTGCTTTTACATGTATGTGTGTGCATTTGTGTACATGTATTGCTGTGTGCATGTGTATGGTCTTGTGGGATACAGCTGAGCATTGAGGAAATGTGTAGCCTGAGCTCTCGTGTGTCTCTGAAGCTGGGCAAAACTTCCGCAGTGAGTCCAGTCTAAATTTCCTGTGTTATTTCTTTTTAACCAGCACTTGGTTTTAGTTTTTCTCTCAGTTCCAGATTTCAATTTTTATGTCTTTCACTCCTTGCTGTGTTCTTTGTGCTGTTTTTAATCTTGTTTGGTTGCCATCAGAGACCATGGTCTGCAGTGGGCTTGGAGTTTGCCTTGTGGCCTGCAGTCCTTGGGGGGCTTGAAATGAGTGTGGGGGTGCTAGAGTAGGTCGGTCCCCAATGTGCCTGCTTGCAAGCGCGAAGACAAATGCGATCCCCAGAACCCATGCAAACCCATGTTTTCATACATTCATACACATATGCACACACATGTACACACTCACAGAGGGGGCAGGGAGAGACATGCTATGCTACAAGGGCAGACAGAAATTCTAAGAACTAAAAATTGAGGCTGGTGTCTGGGTTATAGGTGAACTTATAGGCCTGCGAAAGACCCTGTCTCACAGAAGGCACTTGTCGTTCCTGAGGGAAACCTCCACGGTTGTCCTCCCATCTCCAACACTGAGCAAGCCTTCGCATGCGGTGCATTTGCACGCAGTCGCTCAGCTCGGGGCCAGTCTTGGTGCCCCCTGGTGCTCAACCCTGGTACTACATGTCCAGACAGGCGTGGGTGCGGGGAGGGGGTGGGGGGGAAACAGCCGTGCACCTCTCCCTTGCAGAGTGCTGGAAGATGAAATTCAGCAGCTTCGAAGTGAGCTCAGGGAGACAGTTGACGAGAACGGGCGGCTGTACAAGCTGCTGAAGGAGAGGGAATTTGAGATCAAACACCTCAAGAAGAAGATAGAAGAGGACAGACTTGCGTTCACAGGTAACTCCGCCCATGGCTGGCGAGTCCAGGTGGGTGGGCCCAGTTGTCTGGAATCCCAGAGAGCAGTGCAGGGCTTCAGTGTGGCCACAGTGGTCTTTCTCTCCTTGGTGCTTGGCTTGGATGCTGCCCCCACGTGCTGGTGCTGCAGAGGGACGTACGTGGCTGCTCTATGAGACACCCTCAGCCGCTGTGGTGCTGACGCTGGCCTGCAGGGCTCAGCTACACTTCCACTCTGTTGGTGCAGAGCTTAGCAGCCGAGGTGTGAGAAGGACTCTGATCCTGCAGGTCTTGGGCTAACCTTGACTCTGTGGGTGTGGGCTAGGCACAGGCTCCGCAGTGATGCCTCTGACCCCACCACGTGTTGGCGCTTACTCTGATCCTGAAGACAGCATACTTCCCAGGTGGGTGTAAGCAGAAAGCCCGTGACATCTACCCTAGACAGTAGCAGGGCTGACCCTGAGTTTTCCAGAGCCCCTCCCTGTCTCCCCAAGCACATCTGGCAAAGTCCATCAGGAGAACTCCAGCATCCCGAAGGCCATGGGAGCTGGGTGCACGGAACCCCATCATCCCGAAGGCCAGGGGAGCTGGGTGCACGGACTCCAGCATCCCGAAGGCCGGGGGAGCTGGGTCACCTACTCCCTCCGTTCTTTGGCTTTTCCTGTCCAAAACAGAAACTACAGAAATACAAGGCTGTGGGGTGTGAGGACAGACACTCAGCTTTGCTTCTGGCTGCTTGGGGGCTGGGAGTGGGGTGTGGATCTGGTTAAGCCAGTGGGCCCCAGGGAGAGCAGGGCCTGGGGTGGTTCCTCCTCCATAGCTGGCCCTGCTGTTCCATGTTTGCCATGTGACATGACTCCCCATGCTGCAGTTGTCATTCGGCCCTGGGTCTGGAGAGAGAAGTCTTGCTGCTTCTTGTTTTCTGTGCTTCCTTCCTCCCCCCCCCCCCCATCCACCTCCTCCTCCCCCCACCCTTTTCTTCCCTCCACATCTCCATGCAGCTGGGCAGTTCTGGAACCTGGGGCCCTTCCTTAGCGTTCTGAGCGCTTGGTCACCAGCTCACCACCAGGCATAGCTCCGTTTCTCACTTAACTTAGAATTACTCTAAGCACAGCATGTACCTATAGTTTGAGTTACTTTCTCCACTTTCCGAAGGCTGCAGAAAGTTTAGCACCATCTAGGCCCCTTTGCATCCTGCTTGTGTTGTATGGTTTCGTGGGTTTATGACTGTTTTCCCAACAAGGTCTCATATAGCACGGCTGTACTCCATTTCTCTGAGCAGCTAAATCAGGCCTTGAACTCCTGTCCTCCTGTCTCCACCTCCCTCATGCAGGGATTGCAGACGGGCCCCACATGTGGCTCCTAAGTGTGCTATGCCATCTGTCTGCAAGAGCTCACGTCAGTGACGAGGTTTTGCGTGTAGCTATTCTGCAGATTGTAAAGACTGCTTTCAGACACTAGCGTGTTTGCTCACCTGCTCTGCTGCTTGCCCACCGCAGTATACCCTCCAGCATGCAGTCAGCTTTCCTGCACACTCTCAGACCTCTTCATCTCCTCCCCATGCCCCCCTGGTTCCTGCATGTCCCTCTGACCCGCCACACACCTCCCCACCCACTACACATGGGATGTCTCCCATCCCCGCTGAGAGCACCTTGCCTTTCACCTACCCAGGCCGCTGTCTACGCTTCCTCTTCTCTCAGAGGCCCTCCCTGGCCTCCCTCTAGACTATCCCCTGTCACCGTCCTCTCTCTTAGCTTCTGTCATTCTGTGGCACCTGGCCCTCCTGGAAGGTGTAGTGCATACCTGCCTGATGTTCCTATGGCCTGTGGGGCCTGCTGGAGAGTGAGGTCTCCAGGAATCTGTTTGTCCGCACTAAGTCGCTACCACCAATGGGGTCAGCGCCTGGGAACTCAGTAAATGCTGTGTGAATGGATTTGTCTTGGTCACGTGTTGCCACAGCTCTGCGGAACAAACAGCCATGTGATGTCAGCAATATTAAGCACTAGGGATTTATTCAGTGGGGCTGTGGAACTCATGCTGCCTTACACCTACAAAGACCTGAGTGTCATGCTCCCTAAAGCCAGGGGTGGTGACACTTGTAACGCCACACTTGAGAGCAAAGACAGCTGGAGCTGGGATGCCCTGGCCAGCCAGGGCAGCTTCTTGTCCAGGCCAATGAGAGACTGTGTCTCAGAAACAAAAGGGTGGATGGCACCCTGAGGAGTGACACCACAGTCGGCCACCCTGAGGAGCGACACCACAGTCGGCCACCCTGAGGAGCGACACCACAGTCGGCCACCCTGAGGAGCGACACCACAGTCGGCCACCCTGAGGAGCGACACCACAGTCGGCCACCCTGAGGAGTGACACCACAGTCGGCCACCCTGAGGAGCGACACCACAGTCGGCCTCCGATTTCCATACACACTTGGCCCGTGTGTATATGCGTGCACACACGACACACATATCTGGGTGTATTTTGGGGATTAGCTAGGATGGCTTCTCTTTGTCCCATGTGTCCCTTCTCAGAAACCAGCCAGCGGGGTCTAGCCAACATGTGTGCGAGATGACATAAGCAAGAAGCCAGTTTGGCTGTATCTTCCTACACTGTCTCGACTGACACAGCATTGGCCAAAGCTGGTCTCATCAGGGACTGTGCCCTGCTTGTTAGGGTTTATAGCCAGCTCTCTGTGGAACCAAGTCTCTGCTATCTTTATTTTTTTTTCTCATGTAGCCCAGGCTGGCCTCAAACTCAGTATGTAGCTTCTTTCTGGTCTTAAAGTTTCCCTGGGGACCGGACCTGCTGACTCTCTGGGAAGCCATGTAGATTTGGGGGGCAGGTTGTGTTTTTAATGGAACCTGCAATCTCTTTCATTTTAGGGGCAACTGGGATGGCTGGAGACCTAGTTGCCACCAAAATCGTTGAACTATCCAAAAAGAACCGGGGGCTGATGGCAGAGTCAGAGGGCGCGAAGGCCAGGGTGAAACAGCTGACCAATCGCATCCAAGAGCTGGAACACGAGGTAAGAGCCCGGCTGCTGCTCCTCAGGAGGGGACTCCAGGCAGAGCTCAGCATTTGTAGTGAGGTCCCCAGTATCTCCAAGTCCCGAGAGACGAAGTGTGTGAGGCAGCAGCGAGGCAGTGAAGAAGCCTAGCATGGTGTGGCTGAGGCAGGTTGACTCAGCGCCTCACTGTGAGATCTGTAGCTGCTGGCATGTCCCAAACGCTGCCTCGGTTCCCCACCCATCAGTGGCTGCAGTAGTGGCTGTGCTGCCAGGTTTCCTGAAACTTGAATAATGAAGTGTTTAAACTGCCAGCACGGAGCCTGGGGTGTAGAAAGCAGTAGGTAAACACGTGCTCAGTCAGTTCCCAGGAGCCCTGCTGACCTGAAGCACGGCCAGGAGCAGCGGCCCTACTGTGTGCTCAGTCAGTTCCCAGGAGCCCTGCTGACCTGAAGCACGGCCAGGAGCAGCGGCCCTACTGTGTGCGGTCCCTCCATCTCATCTAGCCATAGATCCATCTGTTCCAACAGCTGCACAGCCCAGTGGTTCTGCTCCCTTAGGAGTTAGAGTGGGTTCATCAGGCTGGAGGAGCCTTTGCAGCCTTTTCCGAGTCCAGAGTCGAGTCCCGAGACCCTGCATGACCCACCTGGCCCTCACACTTGTCATTGAGCAAGGATTTCTAGGATGTATTTCTAAAGAATTGGCTCAGGATCTGTGCCACTCACTGGAGGGCGTGGAGGAGGCATGGAGGGTCGAGCCCTGGGAGCCATGTGAGTCTGTGGCACAACACCCAGCCACGCAAGGGAAAAGAGAGCAACACCCTGACAGGCAACAGTGGCAGGACCTGCTTGAAGGGGCCCAGCCAGAGTGTGTGGGAGCAGCACCATGCACTGGGCCCAGAGGCTCATCTTGC
Source organism: Acomys russatus (assembly GCF_903995435.1). Lineage (NCBI taxonomy): Eukaryota > Metazoa > Chordata > Mammalia > Rodentia > Muridae > Acomys > Acomys russatus. The sequence continues at coordinate 47,225,014 of NC_067168.1, read as the reverse complement.
AGAGTAAGAAGGAAGCACAACAGGCCGGCACAGCCAGATGAGCAGGGTGATGTCAGGGGCGGGGAGAGGTTGGCCCTGCCCTGAATCACTGTGGCTACCATATATAAAGAACAATTGAAAAGTCACTGAAGGCTGGCTGCCTACAGCAGGCTCCATCACAAGGCTGCCTCAAGTGTCAGGCGCCCTCTGCTCACCTGTGACCCACGTGGCAGGCGCCTCTGCTTGTGACCCTGTGACCCAAATGGTTCCTTTATTCTCTACCTCCTATGCTGGAAGAGTGTCTTTGTTTGGGTTTTATTCCTGTGAAGAGACACTGTGACCACGGCAACTCTTAAAAGAGAACCATTTAATTGGGGCTGGCTTACAGTTTCAGAGGTTTAGTCCATTATCATGGTGGTTTGAATAGGAATGGCCCCCATAGACTCATGTGTCTGATTGGTTGGTCCATGGGGAGTGGCACTACTAGGTGTGGCCTTGCTGCAGTGGGTGTGACCTTATTGCTGTAGGTGTGACCTTGTTGCAGTAGGCGTGGCCTTGTTGCAGTAGGCGTGGCCTTGTTGCTATAGGTGTGGCCTTATTGCTGTAGGTGTGGCCTTGTTGCAGTAGGTGTGACCTTGTTGCAGTAGGCGTGGCCTTGTTGCTATAGGTGTGGCCTTATTGCTGTAGGTGTGGCCTTGTTGCTATAGGTGTGACCTTATTGCTGTAGGCGTGGCCTTGTTGCAGTAGGTGTGACCTTGTTGCAGTAGGTGTGGCCTTATTGCAGTAGGTGTGGCCTTGTTGCTGTAGGTGTGGCCTTGTTGCTGTAGGTGTGGCCTTGTTGCAGTAGGTGTGGCCTTGTTGCAGTAGGTGTGGCCTTGTTGCAGTAGGTGTGGCCTTATTGCAGTAGGTGTGGCCTTGTTGCAGTAGGTGTGGCCTTGTTGTAGGTGTGGCCTTATTGCAGTAGATGTGGCCTTGTTGCAGTAGGTGTGGCCTTATTGTTGTAGGTGTGGCCTTGTTGCAGTAGGTGTGGCCTTATTGCAGTAGGTGTGGCCTTGTTGCAGTAGGTGTGGCCTTGCTGCAGTGGGTGTGGCCTTGTTGCAGTAGATGTGGCCTTGTTGCAGTAGGTGTGGCCTTGTTGCAGTAGGTGTGGCCTTATTGCAGTAGGTGTGGCCTTGTTGTAGTAGGTGTGGCCTTGCTGCAGTAGGTGTGGCCTTGTTGTAGTAGGTGTGGCCTTGTTGTAGGTGTGGCCTTATTGCAGTAGATGTGGCCTTGTTGCAGTAGGTGTGGCCTTGCTGCAGTGGGTGTGGCCTTGTTGCAGTAGATGTGGCCTTGTTGCAGTAGATGTGGCCTTGCTGCAGTGGGTGTGGCCTTGTTGCAGTAGATGTGGCCTTGTTGCAGTAGGTGTGGCCTTGCTGCAGTGGGTGTGGCCTTGTTGCAGTAGATGTGGCCTTGTTGCAGTAGGTGTGGCCTTGTTGCAGTAGGTGTGGCCCTGTTGGAGTAGGTGTGGCCCTGTTGGAGTAGAAGTGTGTCTCTGTGGAGATCTCAGATGCTCAAGCTACACCTGTGTGGCACACAGTCTCCTCTACAGACTCTCAGCTTCTTTGCTTCCACCATGTCTACCTGGCACCGTGCTTCTCGGCTGTGACAGTAACGGGGTCTGCGTGTGCCAGCTGTGTACACGCACACTTACCGAGTGCGTCCACAGCGTCCCTAATGAAATGTTTGCCTTTATAAGAGTTGCAGTAGTCATGGTGCACAGCAATAAAATGCTAAGTCAGCCATCATGGCAGACTTGGTGCTGGAGAGGGGGCTGAGAGCCCTACATCTGCATCCACAGGCAGCAGGAGAAGAGAGTGGCACTGGGCCTGAGCATCTGAGATCTCACAGCCCACCCTCAGTGGGTACCCCAATAGTGCCACCTCCTAAGAGTCTAGGGGGCCATTTTCAATCAAACAGCCCTGGAGAGTGTGGCTACACTGTGGTGATTTATTAAGATCTTAGCAGATCTCTGGGCTGCCCTTCCGGAACAGCTGGGGAGCAGGGCTGAGCATCAGTCAAACCTTTCCTGTTACAGGTAGCTCAGAATGGAACACTCCTTCCATGTGTGAGCCAGGGGCTCAGACACTATAGCAGCACTGAGTGCTTCAGCCGGCTGTGCAGCTGCTGAGCAGAACCACGTCTTAGCACCAACTTTGCTTTTTCAGCTGCAGATGGCACCAGCCAAGCCTCCGGCGAAGCGGGCCACTGACGCAGGGGCCAAGCCGCTGAGGACCCACTCAGGAGACAGAGCTTTGGTACGCATTCTCCTCATGCTGAGCCAGTGAGGTATCCATCACGTGGGCCTCCCCTCCCAGTGGGCTCTCAGGTACCCTCCCACAGCTCCCCTCCCCCCGTGGAGCAGGTCTTGAACTCCCAGAGATCGTATTGCCTCTGAGTGCTGGGATCAAAGGCGTGCACCACCACACCCAGCTCAGAGATTTTTCAGAGAGAAAAGACAAAGCTGACACCCTGGATCCCAGCATGCATCTTTCATGGCTCTTTTTTGACATCACAGACCAAGCACGTGGCCTGCGCTGACAGGCCCATGGCTGGGGAGTCATGGTGTGCCTGCTGAGCTGACCCTGTCCCTGGCCACAGCAGGTGTGGACCCTGCGGCCTCCTCTAGATGCTCCGGCCTCTAGATGTGTATGTGCAACACCCAGGCCAGCCAGGGTCCGGTCCATGCTCCGTCCTGTCTGGCCAGATCATCCAGGCCCCTCATGACTCAGCTCCTGCCCACCTCTGCTTTGCATCTCAGGGAGCTGGCGGTTGATGAGGACTCCACCTCTTGCCCAGTTAGATAAATACACGCCATGCATGGCTAAATAGTAGCCTGATTGTCATTAGTATTTAGGCCACAAGTGACCACTTTGTTCCCATCCTTCCCGGCCAGCTAGAGAGCCCAGAAGTGAAAGCTCTGCAGGACAGGCTGGCAGCCGCCAACCTGAAGATGAGTGACCTGCGCAACCAGATCCAGTGTGCGAAGCAGGAACTCCGCGTGGCCCAGAAGGTTCTCCAGAGTCGGGGTGTGGGGCTTCCTGTGTGGCCAGGGTTGGTCCCAGGACAATCCCGATGGTCCACTGGCTTCTTTTCCAAAGCAGGGGTGCTTACTCTTGCGTGTGCTGGGGAACGGGATGGCTGGCTTCCTGGCAGAGGCGCGGGGAGGGTGCCCACTACCCTGGGATCTGCCTATGCATCTCCCAGGGTGCCTATGTTCCCCCACCAGGAGGAGAGCTGGGAGCCTTCTGTGTGCCTCTCCCCACCTGCTGCCCTGCGCCCTGGTAGACCCTGGGTTTCCATTCAGTATGCTGCCTTGCCTGTGGCTCAAAAGGCTGTCTGGCCCACCTGCTGCCCTCTGTGACCTGCAGTGTGGAAAAGGAGCATAGAATGTGTGCACTGAAAACCCCTTCACAGGAAAATAGTCAGTGACAGAGTGTTGGCCCCAGGGCCAGCTGCCCCATCTTTGTTGGTGTTAATGTAGTGAATTTGGCTTGTACCCTCCTTGCTGGAACCACTCAGACTGGCCAAGAGTTACAAAACAGTGTTCCATTGTGGAAACGAGGCCAGAGACTTGTCCTGCTGGGTGGGGATCAGCTGGGTGACACGCAGAAGGGATTAGTTCTACCTCAAAGCCTTGAGGTAGGCCTAACCTCGTATGGCTTTGGTGGCCACAGGGTCAGGCCTTCCAGAAGCACAGCAGCATCATTTAACTCTGTGCTTTCAAGAGACACTTGGCAGAGGCCATCACTGAGGGCCAGACCTCTGTGCCTCCTGAGCCACCCAGAATTTGTGGTAACAAGTGAGTAGTGCAAGGAAACAGGCACTGGACAGCGCAGTGGCAACTGTGCTTGAATGTGTCAGGAGCAAGGGGCCCTCTGGAACAGGGCTGGAGTGTCACAGACAGGAGCAAGGGGCCCTCGGGAACAGGGCGGTACTGGAGTGTCACAGACAGGAGCAAGGGGCCTTCTGGAACAGGGCAGTGCTGGGGTGTCACAGAGAAGGCCTGGGCAGAGCACACCCAGGCCTTTACCAGCTGAGGTGGGAGGCCATGAGGGTCCCCACCGCAGCGCTGCCCCAGTCCCACGCGTGGGTAGCCTTTCTCCCATGCACTCCGAGCACCTTGCTGTATTTCAGGTTCTGGCCAATGAGGTTGGGGAAGACGTGAACATCCAGCAGCTCCTGGCTTCCCCGGGGACCTGGAGGGGAAGGGCGCAACAGATTCTAGTCTTGCAGAGCAAGGTGAGTGAGTCACCAGACTCCTCCTGGCCCTGAACAGGGGCTTGATGTGCCCCCCAGAAGTGCTCGCCCTGACTCTCACTAGAAGCTGGAGCACACAGCACTGGTGCAGGCCTGTGGACCCCACCCACAGCATGCCCTTGCAGAGTGGAGAGGCTCACACTCTCCTCCCCAGCTGATTTTGGTTCGTTATTGCACACGCATGCACTTATGTAACGCTTTCCACATGCCCAGCCCCGGCACGTAACCAGCCCTGCAGCCTTGAGTTTGTTTTCATCTCTGCAGGCATGTTTTCCCCGAGTTCCTGCTAATCTGGGTGACTGCTGTAGTGCCTGACTTCTTCCATTTCGTGCCGGAGGCTTGCAGTCCTTTTGAAAGTTTTGTGAACCAATAATACGGCTTGCTCTCCCTCTTCATCTTCTAAGTATTTTGGTGCACACCAGAGGGATTGGGAGCTGACTGGCTTGAGTTCAAACCCTAGACTCCCCTCACCACCTGTGGACTGGCACACAAATTACTCTCTCTGTGCCTCAGTTTCCACATCAACATAATGGGGATAACAACAGCACCCTTGCCCTGAAATCCTTGGGCTGTTGGCAGGAAGGACTGTGTCGGCATGTGTTGGGGCGGTGCTCCTCAGGACAGTGCCATCCTGGAGAGCACTTGGCAGAGGTTAGCCGAGGCTTGCTACCTCATTTTCCTGTAGACTGAGACATGTGGCTCCCTCAATCTCTGAGGCACACCACCCACATCCCCAGGCTTTAGGTCTGCACCCTCCTGGGTGGCTCTTGAATTAGGGCCATCCACAGAGTCCTTGAAGCCGGCATAAAGGGGAATGGCCCCTCTCCAAAACTAGGGTCCTAGGGTCCTAGAGACATGAGTTTGAGTTTCCTCACATTGAGGCCCAGCACATGCAGCCTCAGCAAATCTACCTTTAGCAGTGTAGGCTGAGTGTCAAATGACAGATTTATTTTTCTGTCCTTATATACTGCCATACAGTATAGAACATGCATGATCTCATCTGGCATAAGAAGTACATACTAGTGCCAGGCGTGGTGGCACATGTCTGTAATCCCAGCACTCGGGATGCAGAGGCAGGCAGACCTCTGTGAGTTTGAGGCCAGCCTGGTCTACAAAGTGAGTCCAGGGCAGCCAAGACTACACAGAGAAACCCTGTCTTGAAAATCCAAAAGAAAGAAAGACATACTAGAGAGAAGCTCACCTCTAGCATGTAGCATGGTGCTGGAAAAACTAGGCAGCCACTTAGCGTAAAACTAGAGCCCGACCTCTCACCTGTAAAATGCTGACTCAGGGTGTATCAAGCATCAGAGGTCTCAGCGTAAGACCTAAGACCCTGCAAATGCTCTGGGAAGAGAACACATGGGCCTCTGAACAGGACCCAGTAGCTGGGACACAGAGCAGGAGCTGATAGGGCCATATCACACTAAAAGGATCAGCAAATAAAACAGCCCGCAGAGTGAAGAGACAGCCTGCCGAGTGGAGCAGCCTTGGCCAGTTGTTGCTCGGAGTCTGTATGTATGTGTGCGAATATTGCTCAGAATATACACATATATTTTCTAAGCATATGTGTTATATTTTACATATGTGCATTCTGAATATATAATGAACTCAAGAACCTTAACAAAAGAACAACTCCTGGGCGAGCACCCGAGGGAGCCTCAGCACAGAGTCCCAGAGCTCTGACTGCTCTCTGGCCTCGGCATGCGTGTCCATCAGTTCATAAAGTACAGGCTCAGTGGGCATGTGAAGGGAAAGAGACGTGATGTGTATGAAAAATAAAAATATGGTATTTTCAGGAAAGTGAATACCCTGATAGCATTGTGTTAAGTAAAGCAAGCCACACTCATGACACAAGTATTTAATGTTTTCTTTCACAGAGGATTTTTAAGGAGGAGAAGAAAACCAGGGGCGGGGGCGGGGGGAGATGAGTGGGCATGGTTCAAGCAAGGTTACAGGTGTGAGGAAGTGTCACAGAGAAAACCACTGTCTTGTACATTTACTATGAGTTAATATTTACAATAAAAAGGAAATATTTGCTTTAAGAAAAAAAATCACCTGTGGCTTTTGTTAAAATGCCTTCTGGGCCCTCCCTCCCTCTAGGCCCCTCGTTTTGGTCTGGAGTGAACGTTGGGGCATGCTAGGCTCAGGGGGGTTGGTTGCTGAGTCCTCATGAAGCACTGTGCCCTCGGGCAGGCCTGTTTTCCTGACAAGACTGGCAGTCAGAGGGTGCAGCAGCCTGGGTGTAGTCAGAGTGTGCAGCAGCCTGGGTGCAGTCGGAGTGTGCAGCATCCTGGGTGCAGTCGGAGGGTGCAGGAGCCTGGGTGCAGTCGGACTGTGCAGGAGCCTGGGTGCAGTCAGAGTGTGCAGCAGCCTGGATGCAGTCGGAGTGTGCAGGAGCCTGGGTGCAGTCGGAGTGTGCAGCAGCCTGGGTGCAGTCGGAGTGTGCAGCAGCCTGGGTGCAGTCAAAGTGTGCAGCAGCCTGGGTGCAGTCGGAGGGTTGCAGCAGCCTGGGTGCAGTCGGAGTGTGCAGGAGCCTGGGTGCAGTTGGAGTGTGCAGCAGCCTGAGTGCAGTCGGAGAGTGCAGCAGCCTGGGTGCAGTCACAAGGAAAGGGCTCCCTCACAAACTCAGAATCATCCCTTCTAAACTAAAGCCCTTGGACAGAGTCTCTGTTTGCCGAAAATGTCCCTGGCCTGGGCCTGACCTGTGCCCATGGCATGTAGGTGACAGGACCCATGAGTGTGGACTGGTGGGACACCGAGCTTTACTGCCCTCAGGTCCGAGAGCTTGAGAAGCAGCTGGGACAGCGTGAGAACAAGACTGCAGATGCGTCGAGCTCTGAGCTGCCTGTCAATTTAGACCCAAGAAAGCTGACAGCACAAGAGAAAAACCTGCTGAAGATCCGCAGCCTGGAGAGGGGCAAGCAGGAAAGCTGGGAGGTGAGGCAGGCCCAGCCACTGGCTTCAGCACACCGGGACAGAGGACCCACAGCACCCAGCAGGGTGTAGCCACCCCTCACAGGCCACAGAGGAGAGCGGGAGCTTGAAGCAGCCAGCTTGAGCTGCCTGGGTCCAGTCAAAGAATGTAGGTGGTCCAACCATGGCAGTTTGAGGGGAGTCATGCATAAGGAGATGTGTGGTTGTCTTTGACATTGTCCTTGTGATAAAATGCCTGACAAGAGCGACTTGAGGAAAGGGTTGGTTTCAGCTCCCTGTCAGGTTAGGGAAAGGATGGTGGCAGTGGTGGGAACCAGAGACAGACGAATGCTGGTGTGTGGCTGGTGTCCTTTTTCTCCTTTTTGTTCAGTCTGGCAAGCAGCCAAAGGGATGTGCTAGCCATATTCAGGGTGAGTCTTTACTTCTCTGGAAACACCATTATAGGTACGCCCAGAAGTGTGTCTTCTAGGTAATCACAAAGCCTTGACAGTGATGGTGAACCCTCACACGGGCTCACACCCCCAACAGTGGAACAGGGTGGGCCTGAAGGGAGCCCGGCCAGGCTCTGAACAGAGTGCATGGGCCAGTACTTGAGGTGCTGACTGGGCCTGACAGAAGCTTCCAGCACCAAGGCATTCCGTACCTCACCAATGGGAGAATCCCCATTTGCATGTGCCTCTGCCAAGCCCTGGGCCAGGCAGGCCAGCTCCATCACAGCCTCTTCCAGCCTCCAGGGTAAATAAACACCAAGACCCTTTGATCTGGGAGGAGACATGGTCCCCTGACTTTTGGGCAGGTAACATGGTTTTGGGGGAGGGGAGGTGGAGGGAGATGTGAGATGCAGAGCTGACAGTCCCTCCTAGATGTGACCAAGGTAGAAACATGAGAATGGCATCTGGATGCGAGGGATGCTGGGGCTGCCCCTGGCCTTGATGGGCTGGAAGGGGAGATGCAGGACAGTTAAAAAGGACTTGCAGCCTGAGTGTGAGGAGGAGGAGCTGAGATTTGGGATGCTGGTGTGGCCTGCTCCTGTGCAGTGCACGTCCTCTATAGGAAGATGTTTAGAAAAGGTCTGAGTCACAGCAGCCACGGGAAGGGGCAGCACCAGGCCCGTGTCTCCCTCTGTCTAGGTTGTCAGGAGAGCCAGGGAAGTGGCAGGTGAACACTGGCTGCCGCCCGCCCAGAGCAGGGTACACCCACCTGTCTCACCATTGTATCTGCCTATGACCCTGACCTAGGCGGGGTGACAGCGCCAGCAGTAACGGATTATAAGCAGGAGAGGATGCTGCTTACTGCCCACTCACCCTGTCACTGCCCACTCACCCTGTCACTGCCCACTCACCCCGTCACTCTGCTCACTCACCCCGTCACTGCCCACTCACCCCGTCACTGCCCACTCATCCCATCATACTGCCCACTCACCCTGTCACTTCCCACTCACCCTGTCACTGCCCACTCACCCCGTCACTCTGCTCACTCACCCCGTCACTGCCCACTCACCCCGTCACTGCCCACTCACCCTGTCACTGCCCACTCACCCTGTCACTGACCACTCACCCCGTCACTGCCCACTCACCCTGTAACTGCCCACTCACCCTGTCACTGCCCACTCACCCTGTCACTGACCACTCACCCCGTCACTGACCACTCACCCCGTCACTGCCCACTCACCCTGTCACTGCCCACTCACCCTGTCACTGCCCACTCACCCCGTCACACTGCCCACTCACCCCGTCACTGCCCACTCACCCTGTCACTGACCACTCACCCTGTCACTGACCACTCACCCCGTCACACTGCCCACTCACCCCGTTACTGCCCACTCACCCCATCACACTGCCCACTCACCCCGTCACTGCCCACTCACCCTGTCACTGCCCACTCACCCTGTCACTGCCCACTCACCCCATCACTGCCCACTCACCCCGTCACTGCCCACTCACCCTGTCACTGCCCACTCACCCTGTCACTGCCCACTCACCCCATCACTCTGCTCACTCACCCCGTCACTGCCCACTCACCCCGTCACTGCCCACTCACCCTGTCACTGCCCACTCACCCCGTCACTGCCCACTCACCCCATCACTGCCCACTCACCCCATCACACTGCCCACTCACCCCATCACTGCCCACTCACCCCGTCACTGCCCACTCACCCCGTCACACTGCCCACTCACCCCGTCACTGCCCACTCACCCTGTCACTGACCACTCACCCCATGTCACTGACCACTCACCCCGTCACTGACCACTCACCCTGTCACTGCCCACTCACCCTGTCACTGCCCACTCACCCCATCACACTGCCCACTCACCCCGTCACTGCCCACTCACCCTGTCACTGCCCACTCACCCTGTCACTGCCCACTCACCCCGTCACACTGACCACTCACCCCGTCACTGCCCACTCACCCTGTCACTGACCACTCACCCTGTCACTGACCACTCACCCCGTCACACTGCCCACTCACCCCGTCACTGACCACTCACCCTGTCACTGACCACTCACCCCATCACACTGCCCACTCACCCCATCACACTGCCCACTCACCCTGTCACTGACCACTCACCCTGTCACTGCCCACTCACCCCATCACACTGACCACTCACCCCGTCACACTGACCACTCACCCCGTCACTGCCCATGCCCAGCCCCTCTTCGAGCTCCAGAACACACACCAGGACCTATTCTCTTCTCAGCAGCTCCTGCTCCCCTCAGTTGTCCAGCTGTGTTCTGCTGTGTCCCCTCTCCCACATCTCAGTAGGCAGCAGCCTGTCCCCTGCTGGGGTGCCACTCCTCAGGAACAAAAAGTGTCTTACTCTGCTTCACCCGAGCCTGTCATAGTCCCAGACACGTGCTAGAGGCCCACAGGACACACAGGAGGAAAGAACAAGGGGCTCAGAAAACGTGGGCAGCATGTGAGCTTCCAGCTCACTGCAGACAGAGGCGGGTACAGAGGGCAGAGGAGCCCCCTCCCCACACCTCAGGGATGTCACAGAAGCTCTGCTAGCTGTGTGGTCCCGTGTCAGCCCCAACAGCGCTGTGTCTATTAGAAACCACAAACAAAACACAGGAAAGTGGATGCGAGCCATTTAGGTTAAGGAATTGGTTTGATGGACTTGTATGGCCATCTAATTATCTGCTCTCTCGTTGCTTCTCTCTCTCTCTCTCTCTCTCTCTCTCTCTCTCTCTCTCTCTGTGTGTGTGTGTGTGTGTGTGTGTGTGTAGACAATTGCAAGAGTCACTTCCACTCTGGCTTTTGTCTGCTGAGCCATCTTGCTGCTGCTACTGCTGTTCATGTCATAAAGCTGTCCCGCAGAGCTGTCTACCACGTGCCTCTCAGGAGAAGGGGGAGCTGGGCCTGCCTGGGGTCGGCCATGTTTCCTCGCTTGTTTCTGGGCCCTCTAACAACTGTGCCTGCCCCCACGTCTCTGCAGTGAGCGGGGTCCAAGTTGCCCTGCGCTGCTGCGAGCATAGTCTGCTTCATTCTCATTCTTGTTGTTATATTACAGAAACTGGCCAGCGAGCGGGAGGCCCTCCAGGCAGAGCTGGAGAGCCTGAGGAGCAAGTGCGAGGGCATGCGCGCACGCAACAAGGTGCTGTCCAGCGAGGTGAAGACCCTCAGGAGCCAGATGGTGACCCTGGTGGAGAAGGGCAGGCATGATGATGAGCTGATTGATGCCCTCATGGTACGCAGGCCCAAGGTGGAGACAGAGAGAGAGAGAGCCACCCTAGAGAGAGAGAGCCACTCTAGAGAGAGAGCCACCCTAGAGAGAGAGACACCCTAGAGAGCCACCCTAGAGAGAGAGAGAGACACCCTAGAGAGAGACACCCTAGAGAGAGACACCCTAGAGAGAGAGACACCCTAGAGGGAGAGAGAGCCACCCTAGAGAGAGACACCCTAGAGAGAGAGACACCCTAGAGAGAGAGAGACACCCTAGAGAGCCACCCTAGAGAAAGAGCCACCCTAGAGAGAGAGAGAGACACCCTAGAGAGAGAGAGACACCCTAGAGAGAGACACCCTAGAGAGAGAGAGAGACACCCTAGAGAAAGAGACACCCTGGAAGTAGGGAGAGCTGAGCCACCCAGTGTGCTTCCTACACTGAAGTCCAGAGTGCTTGAGGGACATGGCTTGGACTCTGCTACCCTTGGCCTTGGGACCCCAGGTGAGATGGGCCTCTGTAATGGGGAGGAGCTAGGGTGCACTTTTAGGGGCAAGTGGACTGGAGGGTAGGCCTGCCCCTATGGGCACCTCACTAATGGCTCTGCACCTTGGGTGTTCCAAATCTCCATTTTTTTTTCCAGAAATGAAAATAGGTGCCCTCTCCTGCACCAAGTTGTTCTGTCCTTCCTCTTTGCCCCAAAGCAGGGAGCCTCTGTCCTTAGAGTCTCTTTGGGGACATGTTCAAGGGACTGGGGCTCAAGCCGGGAGCTGATAGACTTCTTGTGAGATGTACAGGATCAGATCTTTGCACTCACATGTCTGCCTTCCAGCTGGCCACCTAGCCACTGAGCTGCCATCTGGAACCTAAAGGCCACCTGTCCTCTGTGGTCCCAGTCCCCCAGGAAGGGATCCGAGGCTCGAAGGCATCAGAGTTGAGCCTTGTGTCCCTTGGGGAAGGTATTTCTGGTTCTCAGAGGGGTAGCTAGTGTCCCCTGCTAAGATCCTCTTGGATGAAGGAAAGTTGAATGTCTCAGGGGACTGCTCCTGTCCTTCCTGCCCCAAATGGCCCGCACCTGCCTCTAACTGCCCTCTGGCTTGGCCCCAGGACCAACTAAAGCAACTGCAGGACATTCTGGGCAGCCTGAGTGAGCAGGAGGCATCGAGACGCATGTCTCAGCACCACCAGGACCAGAAGGTCAACAGTGAGGCCCAGCGGAGCAGCAGCCTGGTGGCCCAGCTGCGGGCCATGGTGGCTGACCGTGAGGCCAAGGTGCGGCAGCTGGAGCTGGAGATCGGTCAACTCAGTGTACAGGTGAGCAGGGGCCAGCCGGGCCAGCGGGTCTGCCCACATAGCTCCTTCCGCCTCCTTACACTGAGCTCAGCCCTGGCCACACTGAGTCATCCTGTTTCCGTGTGGACTCTGCTCCCCTCTAGTTCTAACTCTGAACACACTTTTCTTCCCTGAACCACAAGCCCCTGTCTACAGCCACCCCACCCCAAGCATGTCTGATCTTGTCTAAAACGCCACCCTGACCACGTCCCTGCTCCGCTTCCTGTCACCCTCAGCTTTACCAGGATCAAGAGGATCCAGACTCCTACGAGCTCTCCCTCTCCCGTCTGCAGCTGAGGCCCTCAACCTCATGATGTTGTGCGGCAGCTGCTGCTCCAGCCATTGTCACTACACAGTAGTCAGTAGGATGGCCACACCTTTTTTAAATTAAAAAAATTAAAATCTTTGACAATGCCATACATGTATACAAGATATTTGGGTCATTTTCATACTCCACGTTAGTTACCCCCCCCCCCCGAATCCCTCCTCACAGGTTCTCCTGTTTTCATGTCGTGGGGGAGAGGGGAGGGAGAGAGAGACCTACTGAGTTTAATTAGGGTTGTGTTAGCATTCAGGGGTTTGTAACTGGAGCCAACTCACCTGCTAGATGAAGAAAGCTAGCCTCCCCGCCAGCACCGATGTCAGCTGTCAGTAGTTCCTCAGAACATTCTGTGCGGGCCTTGTATAGGTAACCACAGCTGGTATGAGGGCACGAGTACAGCAGTCATGTCTGCAAGACAGTGTCGCCCAGCCCTCCTCCCATCCTCCTTCCCTGCTTGTGTCCCCTGTCCTTCAGTGGTCCCTGAGCCTTGGAAGGGGATATAGGTGTCCGGTTTAGGGCTGAGCACCAGGCACTCGTCCTCGGCACTTGGACCAGTCAGAAGTCTCTGTAACTATCACCCACTGCAAGCAGAGGCTTCTCTGACCAAGGCTGAAGCCAGCACTAACCTACGGGCATAGCATACTCAGAAGGCAGCGTGACACCGTGTCCACTTAGTGAAACAGCAGTAAGAGTCCTTCCTGTGGCCTGTGATTTCCCAGCCATAGGCTTTGTCCATGTTTACAGCATCAGGCACAAAAATCCAGCCTGCGGAGCTGGCCTCAAATACAGTAAAAAATGAACTGTTATCCTCGCCCCTCCCCCCTCCCATTCCCCCTTCCCCATCTTCCCCGACTCCCCCACCCCCGAGTGATGCCACTGTTGCACCAGCGGGCACATCCTGTCTGGCAGGCTGATACCGTATCTTGTAGGATCACAATTAGGTCTGACCTTTGATGGCTCTTCTCCCCCAGAACTGTCACATCACCTTCTGGCACCACAGCAGACACTCCCAGCTTTTCTCTAGCTTGTAACCAAAGTGTGTGATGTCTTCATAGGCAGGGCCTTATGGTCTAACTATGCTGGACAGCAGTGCTGATGACCTGTGTTGTGGGGGGCTGTGCAGGAGGTCTCACCTGCCTGGTGCTACAGTGTTCACGTAATAGCCTATGGACCCCCGTAGCTGCGTTGTCTGCTCATGCAGGGCACCTCTTCTTATTCTTAACTGTTGTGTTTTAATTAGCTTACAAAGCAGTGTTTTCCATGTGGCCTTTTCGTCATCCTTGGTTTTAGTTATTCCCCGCATCTAACTCCTGCTTGACTATTCTCCACGACCACATTTCACTCAGATGCCGGGCACCAGTGTCACCGAGTCTCCTGTCACCACTCCCCTTTCTGCACGTTCCTCACTCAGCTCCTTCTCACAGGGCCTCGTACATGCCTTCCTCCGTCCTCTCCCCTGCTCCACCCTGGCCAACTGCTGCTCAGGATGCAAGTGTCTTCGGGCTCCTTCAGGAAGCCCTGGGCTCTGTGCTGGGTCTTGGGCCTCTTTTAGCTCCCAGGTGACTTCACTCTGTCCTCATACCACGTGCCTGCGTTTTCCCTTGAACTTCCCTCAAAAGGCACAGGTTACAGCACCTTGGTGCCTGCTGTGGGACCATGCTAAGCTCCAGTAGATGACGTGTTGGGTTGGACCTGGGAGCCTGCCCAGGGTGGCTCAGTCAGGTGCTCAGGGACCCCTCCTGAAAGCTGCTCTCTGTGATAGAAAACTCTTGCCCTTTAGTCCTGCTGTGGTGGTGGAACTGTGTTATATGACAGCCCTGCCCGTGTTTCTAGTACCCTGGGTCTAGTCAAAGCTGCAAGAGCTCCCACCTCTCCCAGCCGTGTCCAGGATAGCCTGGGCTGCAGAGCTGGCTGAGGGAGAGCTTTGGGCATCATGCGGGGGCATACCACCTTGCAGTCTTCAGTCCTGGGGCCCTTGGGTGGAGTGCATGGAACATTCTAGCATCGTCACCTTACTTCTGTCCTTGGTCCAGGTACCTAAAAGAAGATAGATTCTATCTCAAGGTTTCCAGTCAGCTGGTAACCAAGCTCCACTCACCTGAGGCAATTGCACGTTCCAATTTTCTCAGAACTCCTGGGGACATACCATGCCAAGCTATTAGAAGCCACACTCACTGTTGCCCTTTGATGGTGGCCCAACCACTGTTAAGGATCTTCTGGTACCCAAGAGAAGGAGGGTCTAAAAGAGGGAGGAGTCTGGGATGCCCTACTCCCCACATAGTCTCTGGCCCTCCAGTCATCCCAAGTGTTAGGACTGATGGTGACACTGACCTCTGGTCCCACTATGTGTGTGGTGCCACCCAGGAAAGAAGGCCTTCACAGATGTTTGCCTCGACATCTGTGGCTCTGGCCTGCCCTGTCCTCATACCTCCCTGTGGCCCCAGCCTGTGCTGGTCTCACTCTGGAGCCTCCTTCTGAACAGAGGCATTGTGAGATGGCATTGTTATGCCGGCAGTGTCTCCCCTGCCTGGGCCAGCATTCACCCTGAAGAGAAGATCCTTTCATACTCCTGAAAGCTGGACCCTAGCCAAGGCGCTTTCCAGCCTTCCCCAGGCCTCTGCACCAAAGCTCTGACATCCAACCTCACATCTGTTCCCTGCAGTATCTTCACAGTAAAGGAGGGGGTGAGGGGGCCAGCCCCACCCATGCCAGGTTCCCTGAGGACCAGACCCCAATAACCAACTCTCCAGCCTCGGCAGGCGATCATGGTGGCAGGCTCGGATCCTCCCGGTAAGGAAAACAGCACAGAGGGATCCTGAGGACTTGTTTGTTGCTTTTGTCTTATTTTTTTAAGACAGGGTTTCTCTGTGTAGCCCTGGCTGTCCTGGACTCACTTTTTGTATACTATCTTATGGAGAGCCCCTGAGTGCAATTTTGTTTTGTTTTATTTATTCTGAGACAGGCTCTCACTATGTAACCCTGGCTGGTCTGGAACTTGATATGTAAACAAGGCTGTCCTTGAACTTACCGAGATCCTCCTGCCTCTGTATCCTGGGTCCTGGGATTAGAGTCACATGCCACTATCTCTGCCTTTTTGTTTTTGACACAGGGTATCCCAGGCTGGCCTTGAATTTGAGATGTAGCCAAGAATGACTCCGAGCTCCTGATCCTCCTGCCTCTACCTCCCTGGTGCCAGGGTTAGATATGTGCCACCACCCGCTTATGTGAAACTGAGGTTGAAAACAAGCATCTCTCACATACACACAAACACACACCACACACACCACACACACACACTCTCCCTCTCACACACACACACACATGCACGCACACATACACACAAACATACACCACACACACCACATACTCTCTCTCTCACACACACACACACACGCACACATGCACGCACACATGCACGCACACATGCACACAAACACACATGCACAAGCGCGCGTGCGAACACACAACACAGTCTGAAGAGGGCTGCCTTGCTGTTGCTCATCTGACCCTCTCGTTCTGTTGCCTCTTCCTGTCAGGAAGGAGCTGCCAGGCCTGGCTTTCATCACATTCCAGCTCTTGCTGCTGAGCCCCTGTCCAGCCTCCTGCGCCAGCCTCTGCATGCACTCAGTCCTAAGTCTGTCAGACTCACTGCTGTGGATCGCATGGGCTCTGTTTTATCTTGAGAAGGAAGGACAGCCAATCTATAGGGAAACCATGAGCCCACATGGCTGGCTCCATGACTCCCTCGGTCCTGTCCACTGTAAGGCCCAGCAGAGCCCACTCCTTCCCTGCTAATGTCTCCCCTCTGCCTCCACACAGCTCTGTGACCAGCCTGGGCCACACACTGGTGGAGTCTGCTCTCACGAGGCCATCCCTGACTAGTCCCCATGGGACCTCACCCAGGTAGGATACAGAACTCCTTAGCTGTTAGCTTCCCCTGCACAGCCTCCTCAGCCCACTGTGGGGACAGAGGACTGAGGCAAAGTCCAGGCAATCTTCCAGGGTTACATAAGGCCAGAGAGGCTTGTGGCAGGGCCACCTGATAGAGTAAACAGCTTCAGAGCCAGAGCTTGGCCCCAGCGGCCAGGCTGGGTCTCTCCCCTGCTACTATGGAGTCAGCATGGCTCCCTGGCCTGGCCCCAGCATCCACTGAGAAACCTTCTCCAAGGTCCCCACACGAAGTCACTGATATCCCCTCAGCTCTCTGGGCCCCTGCTTTGTGCCTGTAAGTAGGCTTGAGGCTTAAATGCTCCCTTTGTTCTACTTGCGGGCTCATAAACAAAGGATGGCTTGTCCTGCCTCTGAGTTCTACCCACTGTCCACTGGAGACTCCTGCTCTCAGCACCCCATGCAGGTCAGCTCGGTCCAGGCAAGGCCTCAAGTGGGCCCACTCTCACTTAAGATTTACCATATAGCTATAAAACAAGTTGGCCTGTCTCTGGAAGTGTCTGTGACACTTCAGACTATTACAGGGACCATCAGCCACTTGACTCTGGCAGGGAACCAGGCCCTAGAAGCCATGTCCATAGGAATTGGCAGCTGGTGGGGCCCAGTGACCCAGCAGAGCCAGACATGGTGGCTGGGTTTCCCTGCCCTCTGGCCATCTCAGAACCTCCAAATACCCCAACCCTCCTGCCATTGTACGGGGATGTGTATGTCTTTGAACTTCACATGACCTCTGCCCTCTGCCCTCTGCCCTCCACTCTGACCCCAGGTTCTCAGACTCCCCAGAACAAAAAGGCTGGCAGGCACAAGCTGCAGAGATGAAGGCCCTTTGGCAGGCTGCTGAGGTGGAGCGGGACCGTCTCAATGAGTTTGTCACTGTCCTCCAGAAGCGGTAACGCACCTAGCCAGCTGTCCTTGTCACAACCACAACTCACACACCCCTTCAGGGCCCACAGCTCTGGGTTCTGTCATCGTGGTAGGATTTGTCCTCAGGGACACACCACAAGGGGTGGTTAAGTTCTGTGAAGTGTAGCTATCCTCCCCGAGCTGCCAGAGAGCCTGATGCTAGGAACAGGGTGGGGGTGGGGGTGGGGGTGGGGGTGGGGGGGAGGGGGGAGTGGCTGAGGTAAGAAGCTGAGGTTCTGAGAGGCAAGAGGGAGCGTGCAGCCAAGGCGCCCACAGGTCCAGCTGTCTCCAGAGGGCTGCTGACAGGTTCCACTCAATCAGTGCCCCTGCACAAGTGACCCATATGGCAAGGACTGCAGGTAGCCAGGCCAGCATGGGGCACGCCACGTGACCTCTGTCCTAAAAACACAAAGGACATGGGCAAGCTCCTGTCCTCACAGCAGTGTCAGGTGGCAGTCAAGGCTCTTTGGTGACAGATAACAGAAACCAGTTCTGCCTAAGCTTAGTGGAAGGGAGACCTGGGAAGTGCTGTAAAGTACTGAAGGGCAGAGAGGCCCCAGCGGGAGCAGCGGCCTCGGGGCAGGAGCCTCAGGGACAGGAGCCGGGACGTTGCTGTTGTGTTCATGTTTTCGGAGAGTTTTAGGCTTTTGACCACCCCCTAGAGAGGGCAGCCAGGCTGGAGGTACCTTCAAGTGCTCAAAGAATTGGAGGGATTACTGAAGGAAACCAGGGTGTCGCAGCCAAGGGCGCTGGGGTGCCCAGTACAGAAGCAGAAAGAGCTGCACACGCAGGTTCTCTCAGGATTGCGGTCACGTCTGTCAAAGGCAGCCGTGTCCTCTACCTGGGGCTTTGGCCCCCTAAGTCACGTCTGTGACTGGAGGGGCTTCAAGCACAGTGGTCAGTCCTTCAGAAACCCTGTACCTCACTGGGAGCCGCTCCACATGACAGAACATGATGTCAGCGACTGCACTCCCGTGGTCGCCTTCTGTCACAAGTAGAGCAGGTGACTCAGTCCCCCACGTTGCCTTTTCCTCCACCTGAAGTAGCCTGTCCTAGGGCTTCCCCACAGAGCTGGGCAATCGGCCAAGACGTGTATAAGGGGGCAGTCTATAAACCAAGTGCGCCTCTGTCAGCTGATGCCCTGTGTCGCCCAGAGCCGCTGTGAGGCCCATTGGCCAGGATGTGTCATCTTCACTCTTGGGCATCAGCAGGAAAAGGTCCCCAAGCCAGGCCCTCTCCCCATCCCCCTGCAGCTTCTGGTTGCCTCAGCCTGTCCTCGCTGTGTTCCCAGAGAGACTGCTCTGCTCAGCTGGGACCCCCCCTCACCCCAGGGTGCAGTCAGGAAGGGCCCTGACTGACAGGCTGTGGCATCTGGGTGCGCTGACCTCAGCTGCTTCCTCCTTTCTCTTCAGACCTGGATCCAGTGTCTGAGAAATAACCTCTTTCTTAGATTTTTATCCATTAAAAATAGTTTGGATCTTTTTATGCATGTGTATACCTGTGCCTGTGCATGCATGGCGTGCATGCGCATGCCTGCACACATGCATGTGCAGGTGAGAGAGCATGTGCCAGGACAGAGGCAGCTTTCAGAACTGCTTATCTCCTTCTACCACATGGATTCTGGGGCCTGGCTGAGGGGTCAGGCTTGGCAGCAGTGCCTTTACCTGCTGAGCCACCTCTCTCCTTGTTTACAGTGAGAGGGGCTGTCTCCCATGACAGAGGCTGCTAGACATGTCTCTTTAAGAATGTAGTTGGCTTTGGTGTTGTGTTTTGCTTTGTGATAACAGCTCAGATGTAGCCCAGGCTGGCCTTGAACTCATGACCCACCCTCCTGTCTCTGCTTCTGCCTCATCCTCTGACCCCCAGCATTGGGTATTTTCTATGTCTCAACTTTTGCTATTTTTGTCTCTCCCCTCTTTCTGCTCTGTTTCTCCCCTCTTTCCTCATGACAGGCCAGGACTGTGTTCCTAGCACCGTCTTGGCTTTTAGCACAAAGCTCCCTCGGCCACTCGGCAGCTCCCACCTGTACTGTAGCCCCCCCTGGGTCTCCTTCTGTCACTGTCTTCTGATGTGTCTCTTCCTGCAAGTGAGTGTCCAAGCCTCAGTCCATTTCCTCCTGCCTCTCCCAGGTGCACACCCTAGTCAGGACAGGCACAGAAATGCCAGCTCTCTGGGTCTTTGTTTTAAAAATATTTTATAGTGCCTTTCTCTTAAATGAGAACTTAGAGAAATATGGGGCTTAGAATTCTAAAGAGACGGAACTACCACGAACCCCATTTTAATAACCGTATTTTGTTTAAAATCTGTTTTTGTTTTTTTGTAGCTCAGGCTGGCCTCCCTATGTAGGTGAGGCTAACCCTCCTGCTTCTCTCTCTCCAGTGGCATTTTTGCCTGCTTACTTTTCTCCTCTTCTAATCATGTTATGCTTACTTAGTTCTTTCCCAAAGCTATTCTTCCTTTAAAAGCTATTCTATTATTGTTCACAGCTTTTCATTTTTGTGGTTGGGGGGGGCTGTCATTTGTTTGTTGGGGACAGAGTGTGTTGGCATGAACTTTTCATCCCAGAGCTGGGAGGAGACAAGGGATGGGTGCCTGAGGCTTTCTGCAGCTGAGTCTACTTGGTCACTTCCAGGCCAGTAAGAAACTCTGTCTTGAAAAAGATGTGGATGGTGTCTGAGGAGGGACACCAAGGTTGACCCATGGCCTCTACATGGGTAAGCACATGCATCTTTATACACACACACACACACACATGCACGTATGTGCACACATGCACACACACTTGCACATTCACACACATATACACACTATGGAAACTCACATTGTGCTTTGCCATTTTCCATGATGACAGCTGTTGGTTTCCTGAGTGAGTGTAAATGGAATCCACAGTTAAACAAAACACATTCCTGAAACATTCCAGAACATTCCTGAAAGAGCAGAGACAAAAGCTTTCCTGCATCACATGAGTCAGCTTCACACTCCTGTTTCACTCCATAAGCAGAGTGACAGTGGCCTTGGATTTGTTTGTTTTTAAATTTTTAATTTGTTATAAATATTTAAACGGCACCATGCATTATGCATGATCTGCTTCTCGCCGCACGGTCCTCCTCCTCCTCCTCCTCGACAGCTCTCTGCACGGCTGTGCAGGTGATGTCATGCTTCCTAAGTTACTTGTCATCGCTGCGTCTGAGTTACCGGCTTCGAGTTTTCACAGACTTCCGTGTATTAAAGTTGTTTACTTCTGTCCTTATTTTACCTAGAAGTTTTTGTGGTTGGTTGTTTGTTTTTGAGAGACAGGGCCTCAGGCTCGCTGTGCAGAGACCATACTCCCTGCCTCCCAGTGCTGTGGCTAAGGTGGCATTTTGTTTTATTTTGCTGTGGTGCTGGAGATGAAGCCAGGGGCAACCCCGCCACCGAGCTACACCCTCTGCAGAAAGGATGTTACACACAGAAAGGGTGTCACACACAGAAAGGATGTCACACACAGAAAGGATGTCACACACAGAAAGGATGTCACACACAGAAAGGGTGTTACACACACAGAAAGAGTGTCACACACAGAAAGGGTGTCACACACAGAAAGGATGTTACACACAGAAAGGGTGTCACACACAGAAAGGGTGTTACACACACAGAAAGGGTGTCACACACAGAAAGGATGTCACACACAGAAAGGGTGTTACACACACAGAAAGGGTGTTACACACACAGAAAGGGTATCACACACAGAAAGGGTATCACACACAGAAAGGATGTCACACACAGAAAGGGTGTTACACACAGAAAGGGTATCACACACAGAAAGGGTATCACACACAGAAAGGGTATCACACATAGAAAGGGTGTTACACATAGAAAGGGTATCACACACAGAAAGAATGTCACGCAGAAAGGATGTGTCACACAGAAAGAGTGTTACACACAGAAGGGATGTTACATACAGAAAGGATGTTGCACACACAGAAAGGGTGTCACACATAGAAAGGGTGTTACACACAGAAAGGGTGTCACACACAGAAAGGGTGTCACACACAGAAAGGGTGTCACAGCCTTCCAGACAGATTCTGATGCTGATGCTGCGAACTCTCCTGAGGCCAGAAGGTGGTTGTCCCAGCTGTAGCCGTCCCAGTGGGTTTGAGGTTTCCCTAGTGATGATGGATACTGAACATTTCTTTCATGATGCTGATGATAACTCATGGATCTTCTTAGAGACATAGTATTTTTTGCATACTTCATGGGGTTGTCTTGAATCCTGTTGCTGTTAAATTGCAGACTTTTCTTTCTTTCTCTGCAATTCTTGTGTTGCTTGAAGACAGCAAGTCTGCGGTGACTTGTCATGGAGTCATAAGAAACGAATTCATTTGGGCTTGTGAGATGCCTCAGTAGTAAAGGCTCATGGTTGTCTCCTGATCAACACATGCATGTGCACGCGCGTGCACACAGACACACAGACACACAGACACACCACATACACATACGTTCACAGCACACACACATGTGCACGTCACATACACAGACATACATGTGCACAGCACACAATACACACCACATACATGTATGCACATGCACACAGACATGCACACACCACATGCACATATGCACAGGTGCACATACACACACATACTGGTCTACACACATACCACAAACACATATGCACAGGTCCACACGCATGTGTGCACACACACATACACACACAATCACTGAATGAGTGGCACAGCTAAGAAGCTCTGGTCTCCCTTTAGTGCAGGGATTTTGCCTCACAGCTTCCCCTGGAGGCGTCAGCTCCCTCCTGGCTTCTGAGCTGCTGTTCACAGGATCCTTTGACCCTGCCCACCTGCCACTCAGTGTTCACACATGGTTGCTCTTCCTCAGAGTGCTTTTGCTCCAGATTCCAGGGTGGTTCCTTTATTTATCTTCAAGACCATAGATTTTTGTTTCACTTAGGACTCTTGTGTGTGTCAGGAAGGGCAAGTCCATAATTCTTGCTGAACGCACCAGGCATTTCTGATTTTCCTCATGTCAGGTGCGTGTGCTCACCTTCAGCCTGCACGTCCTGTTCTAATGCCCCACACTTTGCTGTCCCCAAGCGGATTGGCCAGCCCTGGGAACAGTTTGGGGCCTCATGTGGGGCCTCACTGGGATATGGTTAGCAGCCATGGACAGTCCTTGTTCACAGTAGCTCCTCCTGTCACCTGACACTGCCAATTTCCTTGCATGCCGCACTTTCTTCATGGCAACTTGCCCATTCTTATGTGATACTTGTGTGACAGGGAAGTCCAGTGAAGGCCATTCTAGGTGACTGTAGAACCCAGAGGCTGTGGACAAGCAGGGCACACATGCCGCTGCCCCCACATACGTGTCCCTCCCCCCATCCTCGGTAGAAAGCATGTGAGTCTTTGTGGGTAGGTTTTTAAGGGCCATGGGGTACCAACTCCAGACAGCATCACCACTTTATCTATTTGCATGGCTGCAGCCACCTTCCTGCCAGTGGGCTGTCCTGGTGACATCACACAGGGCAAGTCCTTGGTCTTGCTGCAAACCTCTACTAAGACAGGCACGAACCAGAGCCATCTTGCCACCGTGACAAACAGCAACCAGGATCAGCTGTGTGTTACTTTCAGCACTTACTCTCACCACCCCTCCCTGTCATCCAGGACCTTGTCCCAGCTTTGCCAATGTGACGTCATCCTTAGTGACTGCATCCTTGTCATGGTGTTGTCCTTGTCTCACTGACCCTGTGACCTGCAGGGGAGCCATGTTTGTGCTGATGGATAGAGCAGGACTGCCTTGCAGAATGGACAGAGGTGTAGGTCTGTAGCAGCCACAGGAGTCTTTCCAAAGTCTGCGCTCTCTGTGTGCCTGAGGAGCAGGGCGCTCGGCTCAGCTCGCCCGTGTTGGGGCTTGTGGCCTTTGGCCTTTGAGTTGCAGTGCTTCTTGCTTTTGAAGATAAAGTTCCAAGGAGCACGTGTCTATGGCTGCTGACTGGTCACTGGTTTTTTTGCTTAGTATTGGATTCTCTTCAGACTTCTTGCTCTTCCGGTCCTTTGTTGTCCCCTCGCCTGTGCAGAAAGATCATGCATGCCCAGCAGTCCGCCATGGATTCGGGCTGCACCTCTGATCTGCCCCTGGTCCTGTAACCTTTAGCTCGGGTTGGGTCTCAGAGATTCCTTGGCCTTCTCAGCTTATGGAGCCACAGCAAGGCTCATGGGATGGAACCAGCTTGCATGTGAGGTAATCAGGGCAGGGTTTTCAAGGGCCTTGACCTTGAAGCAGGTGGAGAGAGAGCAACTAAGAAGCAGATGACGCTAAGTCCAGGCAAACAAGGAAGTCAGGGTGCTGTTGCCCCTGTGTCTGAAAAGTCATACAAATGTGGCCGTAGAAGGCAGGGTACGGTGTCTCTGCCTGTGAATACTTTGTAGTGCATCATAGGCCCCAAAACAAGGTTATCCTGGGTGATCACTTCTCCCATAAAAGCAGAGAAAGGTTCCTACCTGGCACCATTCAAACGATGAATCAGGTCAGAGCGATTCAAAGCCAGCTTTGAAGATGGAGGGCACCTTGAAGCCAGCAGGAGGCATGGAGGAAAGGCAGCTGCTCTTGGCGCTCTGAGTGGTCTTGAAAGGAAATTCTGCCCCCACCTCGCACCACCCCACCCCACCCCACCCCCCACTGCCAGGGACTCAATCTGTGGTGCATGGAGCCTGCTGGCTTCAGACTTAGAGAGCCATGAGACACTAACTTTGTGTTGTCCTCAAGCAACTTTGTGCTAATTTTTCTCATTAGTTTCTGCTGCTCTTGTGGTGGGTGCGTTGCAGCAGCAGTAGCTATATCACCTCTGTCAGCTCCGTCAAGAAGGGAAAAGGGGACTGAGCTTGATAGGGGATAGTAAGATGAGATGACATCTTCGTCCAGCAGGGTAGGAAGCCTCAAAGCTAGGCACATGAACATCTGCAGGGGGCAGCAGAAAGTTCTAGAGGGGGCAGCAGAAACACCAGAGAGGTGGTTGCTGTGAGGATGAGGGTTCGGGTGGGGGATGGGAGCAAAGTGGTGAGACACCTGCCAGGTTTGCATTGTGAGCCTCAGAGGAGCAATGTGAATTTAAAATGCCTGTTCTGGTGTTCAAACCATGAACAAGACAAGGAGCTGAACCAGCCCCCCCATGGTGTCCCCGCCACCCCCACCCGTGCCTGCCCCCCCACGGTGTGCCCACCACCCCCACCTGTGCCTGCCAACCCCACCGTGTGCCCGCCACCCCACGGTGAGTCCGCCACCTCCACAGTGTGTCTGCTACCCCCACCGTGTGCCTGCCACCCCCACGGTGTCCCCGCCAACCCCACGGTGTCCCCGCCCCCTCCACGGTGTGCCCGCCACCCCCACGGTGTGTCTGCTACCCCCACCGTGTGCCCGCCACCCCACAGTGTGTCCGCCACCTCCACAGTGTGTCCGCCACCCCCACAGTGTCCCTGCCACCCCCACGGTGTCCCCGCCCCCCCCCACGGTGTGCCCACCACCCCCACGGTGTGTCTGCTACCCCCACCGTGTGCCCGCCACCCCACAGTGTGTCCGCCACCTCCACAGTGTGTCTGCCACCCCCACAGTGTGTTCACCCCCACAGTGTGCCCACCACTGCGGGGTCCCAGGCTTGGACAGGCTGTGAAGCTTGTGTCTGCTGGCCAGGGTGGAAGAGAGCAGCGGCAAGCTGCTGGAGGCTGAGCGGCGGCTGCAGGAGGAGCGCCAGCGCGCGGTTCTGCTGGAACAACACCTGGAAAAGATGCGCCTGGAGCCCTCCAGGACCTCGGTGTCCCAGAAGGCTGCAAGGAACAAACCAGGTAGGAGCCCAGATGGTGCCGTGACCTTGGCAGACATCTGTGCTCTTCCTCTGTGAGTGTGGGGAGCTCTGCCTGTCCTTGCTGTGGGGGCTTCTTGCCCCATATCCTACCCTGGCTCCCAGAGACTCAGGACCCAACGGATGCCATCTATCAGGAAATGGCAGTGCCCCTGCTGCATGACCTCAGCCACTACCTCATGTGCCAGCTGCCAGAGCCTTTGCTTGGCCCGGGATAAAGCCTAACTGAGCCCTGATCAAAACTGGTCTCAGGCAGACCTGGTCTGATGGGCCAGCCACAGCGGGGAAACACTAAACAGGGCTCTGGTGGACGCTCCATGCTGAAGGCTCAAGTTGCTGTCTTGGGTGTCACTCGCCTTGCATAGGTAGCTTCTGTCTCGTGGGCCAAGATGCCTGAAGGGCTCATGTGGCCTCTGCCACTCACTGGCCCATTGGGGAGCACAGCTCTCCTGCTCTCCCACCTGCCTCTGGACAGCTCAGGGGACAGATTGTGAGGCTATTTCCCTGGGCAGAAATGAGGGGCAGGGAGGAGACTGAGCACACAGGAGCCCGTAAGTACAAGGACAGCGGTGGAGCTCAGCTAAGTTCAAATGAGGCCAGGGGGACACAGAGGCTCTCAGTCAGTGGTCCAGCCACAGTGGCTCTGAGGACGAAAGTGACTCCACTGTCCTCGCAGTGTCAGGGCAGTGCTGTCTCTTTGTGCCACCTAGGAGAGAGGTCCAAGGTTTACCCAAGGCCACACAGCAGGAGAGAAAGCCAGTTCTGCTAAGGCTGTGAGTTTCCTGAGGCCTTTTTAGCTCAGAATATTTTGATGCCATGACATCATCACTCAAGGTCACAAATGGCTTTGTCCTCTTTCTCTGAGCACCCAGCCTCCCAGAGCTTACTAGTGTAGAGCTGCGAGGCTGCGTGGAAGCCAGTGGGGGAGCCAGAATGTGGGTGTCAGAAACAGTAGGAGCCAAGTAACAGAAATGAGAGTGGAGGTGGGTGGCCAGGTGAGGATCGCCACGCACAAGCAGGCAGAGCCAGGGCTGGAGGTGTGGCGAGCAGTCTGGGGAGGCTTCCCGAAACCCTGCAGGAGAGGGAGGAGGGGGCGCTTGCATAGTTCTGATCTCACTACAGAAAGTGGCTGCCGTCCCTCCGCAGGTCCACCTGCTACCAGCACTAGACACAGCTCAGCTGGGAGCGCCAAGAAAGACTCGTCCCCCACACAGCTCTCTGACATGCCTGCGGAGTCCCAGATAGAGGAGCTGACCGCCAGGTGCTTCCTGCCCAGCCTTCCGGAAATGGTAGAGATGGCCGTATGGAGGCTTCCGGGGCAGAGAGAAGTCCCTCACCCTTGCACTGAGGACCTCTGCTTGCCCTGAAGGATGGTTATGCTAGGACTGGCCTGCGGGGGTTTCCACAGTAACCTGATGGCACGAGGGTTCCAAGGGAGCTTGTATCAATACTGGGCTGCACTTCCACTTTCTCCAGCAGTTATGCCCTAAAGAGGAAGTGAGGGTGTGCCCCAGTCAGCAGAGGCTGGCACAGCACACACAAAGCCCTGGGTTCCAGCCTCAGTGCTGTGTACAAGGGCGTGAGGTGCACACCTGTAGGCCACACTCCAGCAGTGGCGGAGGCAGGACAATCAGCTCAATTGAGCTCACCCCTGGCCACTTATTGAGCTTGAGGTCAGCCTTGAGTACGTATCTGCTTGTCTCAAAAAGTATGGTAGAAGAAAAACCAAAACAAGACAAAAAGGAGGGCACATAGAAATCCAGGTAGCTGAGGCTACTGGAGCGTCTGGGTCAGTACTGTGGGTGGGCCCAGAGAAAGGCTCACTTGGTATGTGTCCCTTGGGGGTCCAGAGAAGAAGGGGCAGGTGGCAGGGGACCTTCCACCTGTACCACAGCCTCTTCTCCAGGCCCTGGGCCCCAAGACACCTGCTGGCTCTGCGCACTTAGCCCCATCTCCCTCTGGTTCAGGCTGGCCATCCAAATGGAAGAGAATGGAATCCTGAGGGACGCCCTGGGCAGCGCCCTGCGTGGGAAGGAGGAGGACTTCCGCATGTACCACCAGACCCTGGGCCAGGTGAAGGGGGTCTTCCTGCAGGCCCTGCGGAAGCAGAAAGCCAGCAAGCAGTAGACACAACGGCTGCCTCAGCTCCCGGATGACAGAGCCCTTGGAGGACTGGCCCCACTAGTGCAGGCAGCACCCACACAGCTCCTCCTCGGTCTCCTAGCTGAGCTCAGACCTGCAGAGCAGGCAAGCTGAAGATGCCTGGGCAAGGGTGGTGGCTGGCCTTAGCTGAAGCATCTCCTTAAGCGGGTGCTGTTGCCCTTGTCCTAGGGCCTCTCCAGGACCTGGCCTGCTATGGGCTTTCCACACACAGAGGAGGCCCTTGGTGCTTCCTGATGGGCCATCCCTCATAACCCCTCACTTGGGCCCTAGCACCTGCTTGGCTATCCCTCCGCTGCGCCCAGCCCCTGTTTGGACTTACTGCAAAGGGCAGAGCCTTGGGCTTGGAATCACAAGTCTTCTTTCAGTCATTCCAGCTTTGGTTGAGTGTGTTCCTACCCCTGCCAGGGAGGCTGGGACCTTACAGGTATGAGCCCAGGCCTCCAAACAGAAGCTGAGCCAGTAGGTCATTCTGGTGTCCTGAATGCAAAGCTATAGTCCCCAGCTAAGTGGACACCCAGAGCTCTGGCCTACCCCAAAGCTGCTCAGCTCCACCCATAGCTGCTCCCAGAGGTCTAGGTGCTAGAGTCAGAAGGCAGCTGGCCAGGGCGGGGGCGTAGGGTGGACAGGCGAGGCAGTGGGTGTTGGAACTGGTAAGCTAGGGGGTGCTACAGAAGCAACCTAGGACCCCCTCATCAGTGACCGTGACACTCTCGTCCCCTTGGCTACAGTTATAGACAGCCACAGGACTGGGTGGGGGGCCAGGGAAGGCCACCCAGAGCTACATCACAGCCACAGGAGCCATACACACTTACACAGGCACACAAGCAGCTCCACGTAGAGGCACTGACACACACTCCCTCCCATGGGACACAACCACGT
Organism: Acomys russatus; assembly: GCF_903995435.1. Taxonomy (NCBI): domain Eukaryota; kingdom Metazoa; phylum Chordata; class Mammalia; order Rodentia; family Muridae; genus Acomys; species Acomys russatus. Next base: position 47,196,750 of record NC_067168.1, on the reverse strand, counting down.
GTGAAGCTTGTGCAAGATGCACTGTGACAGTCCCCTCCCCAGAGAGCCGGGGTTTCCTGAGACCTATGTGCTCCGTCCATTCTCAGGGGGCTGCAGAAGATTCCATGCAGCCCAGGGAGCCTCGGGTCTCACAGCAAGATGCAGCCCAGGCCTTTAGGATAAAGTGACAACTCAGACACGGTCCTGAGAGTCTCAGGGAGGGAGAGTGTCTCCACCTCCATGCCCCTGCCCCGGCCTCTTGTGAAAAGAGGGGCCAAGAAGGCTTGTGCCAGGAGGGGACAGTGTGTGACAAGAAGTACAAGCACTTTCTGTAGGCACTGGGGAGCCCGGAGAGGTCTGGACATGTCGGGGTGTGGGTGCCATGCCTCAGCAGAACCCCTGCAGTGAGATGCAGGCACGTAGGGAAACACAGGTAGGGCGGGACTCCATTCTGGGCGACTGAAGGAGGGAGCCTGGCATCTGCACCCTGGCCTTACTTGGGAGCCAGGAAGCTCCACCCACTCAACAGCAGCCAAGCTCCAGCCTCTCCTCTACCTCCACGTCTTCATCTGTGAAACGGGACAGCACTAGAAGCCTGGCTCAGAGCAAGCCATTCTGTACAAAGACAAGTGTCCACAGACTGAAAGAGTGGGAGGGAGAGAAGTCCTGCTGCCAGATGCCACAGCGAGTCCGTTTGTGCCCTGTGGGGTTGGGGGAGCTGGTTTGTCTTCATAGGCAGTCCTGACATATGCCAGCTCCTGCAGGCACTGGAGTTAAAGGCCAGTGGGTAGAGTTTTTAAAAGGTCCAGGCAACCTGCAACAGTTGCATGGGGCTTTGTGCCAGGGTCCATCCCCCATCTTTGTTGGTAGAGGCAAATCACATTCCCAGAGTCCCTCACTGTAGCTCCTTCAGCACTCACTGAGCAGCAATCAGCACACAGCCCTCAGCAGAGGCTCACTCTTCAGTCTCCCTGTTAAATCAGCACACACTCGCTGAGCAGCATCCATGCACTGAGGTGAGGCCGACAGGCTCTCCCGGTGGGTCACCATACAGTCATGGCCTTGGTAGGCCTGGCAAGGGCCTGAGCTGAAAGTGACCTAGACAGAGGGATGTGGGGAAGAGTTTGTGATGGGTCAGGTGGGTCAGGTAGAGAGGACAGCCAGGCATAGGGGAGTCTCCCCAACCTGGCAGGATTCTTGGGTAAAGGGGCTGGGAATAACAGATGAAGCACTCTTAAGGAAAGGGGTTGTCAGGGGACCAAGGACTTGGGCCTTGAGGGCTCTCAGCTGTGTCAGGTGGGGATGAGGGCAGCTTGGCCTGTCTACCTTAGTGTCTCCCTGGGTACAACCTGTCCCTGGGGCCCTGACGATGAACACTCCATCCCTCAGCATGTGAGCCAGATAAGGGAGGGGTGCAGGTGATTTGGGTGTGGAGCTTATGTTCCTACACTGATGGGGACACCCAGTTTGCCATGGCTGTGGTTGGGCATTGTCCCTTTGGGAGCCTCTGGAACATAGAAGCTGGGCAAGATTGCAATCTGGGTCCAGCTGACCCAAACAAGCTCCACTATCACCAGGTCCTTTCCCCACACCCAGGGAGTCCAAGGCAAGGTGGCATCCCGTGGGAGTGCCCGAAGGACAGCCTGTCTCACACCCCCAAGTCCCAATGAGCCAACAGCTGTCCCTCAGCACAGGGCAGTTTCCTATCCCCTCCACATGCAGAGTCACTCACCATCCTTGAGCTTCCACACATATACAGTTCACAACACACTCAGAGATCACACACACACAGCTGTATAGCACCCAGACACCTCAGAGCACACACACACACAGCTGTATAGCACCCAGACACCTCAGAGCACACACACACACAGCTGTATAGCACCCAGACACCTCAGAGCACACACACACACAGCTGTATAGCACCCAGACACCTCAGAGCACAATAGTGCACATCCAGGGCACTTGCCCACATATTTATTTTTAAGAAGCAACACACAAAAGACTGAGTTGAAGAGCCCCTGAGGTTTGGTAAATCTAAGGTCTTCCTCTTCATAACTTGCCCATGGACCTTGAGGCATCAAGAGGTAGCTCACAGTCCTGTGCAGGTCTCAGTCCAGTCAGTTTCCTGTTGTTTGTTGGGCCAGCACATGACCCTGCAGCCCCTGGCACAGGTGGAGGGACTCACCTAGTCTCTCCCCTCTGCTCTCCCACAGGCCACATCCCTGAATGTTGCAGTGCCAGGGTCACCATGGTGTGTGCCAATGCCGAATGGCCCTGCCTGACTCCCTAGCACCTCTATGGACAATGAGGTGTGCCCTGGGGTGAGTCACTGGATCGTCAAGAGCACAGAGTCCAGTATATTTGTTAAACCCACGTAACAATTGAAAATCAGAGGCCCGGAGCAGTGGCTGTGACTTTTCAGCCCTCTTGGCACCTCCTGAGGGCATCGTGTTGTGTGACACCTTTCTGGGGAGACATGCATCTACTCACCCCAGATAGGAAACAGCAACAGACAGAAGTAAGGACACCACCAAGTCCAACTCAGTGAGTTTTATTGGGGTCATTTACAGGAACGTGTGTGAGAAGCAACTTACAGGAGCAGAAGTGACTTAGACAGCTGCATCACCAAAACCCACCCCAGCACGGGTGGCCGCTCACAAACGCTGGGCGCCCGGAGCACACTGCACACCCTGCAGGCAGCTTGGCAGGCCTTTCCAGGGAGCTTAGCATTTCCGAGGGTCCTTAATGTCCTTATTCAGAAGTCCTTACTGTTTACCTAAGTTGGGGAGGGAGGGTCAGTTTACACCTGGTGTATCTGGTCAGTTTCGGGACTTTGCTGAAGCTTCTGAGTGATTTACTTCCTTAGTCACACGGAGCTCCCCTGAAGGGTGAAGCGCCTCATCTCAGAGGAGCTTGCTACACAACACACCAAGTGCATGGCCCACCCATTGTGACCCACATGGTCTGCTGTGGATGGACTGAATTCTTACCCTGTGGTGCAGACTCTTCCAGAAGCTTCTGGAGCTGACCTGTTCCACCTTAGGCCTCTAATTTCTTTCTACCAGCTAGAGATGATCTTCAATTGTGGGGACATTAAAAAGGGTTATTCTACACACATCATTGTTAGAGTTGTTTTTTAAAAAACAGTGTTTGTTCCTCAGTTTCTCAACCCACCTATCACAAAAGTTTATTATTTTAACAAGCTTCACAGCATAAGAACTGAGCAGTTTTAATAGCCAGGCATGGTGGCGCATGCCTATAATCCCAGCACTCAGGAGGCAGAGGCAGGCAGATCGCTGTGAGTTTGAGGCCAGCCTGGTCTACAAAGCGAGTCCAGTACAGTCAAGGCTACACAGAGAAACCCTGTCTCAAAAAACCAAAAAAAAAAAAAAAAAAAACCAAAAAAACAAACAAAAAAAAAAAAAAAAAACCTACAAAAAAAAAGAAAAGAAAAGAAAAGAAAAAAAGAAAAAGAAAAAGAAAAAACCTGAGCAGTTTTAATTATGTATTTTTAAAGATTTTTTTTAAAAAAAATTTTTTTTATTAATTTATTCTTGTTACATCTCAATGGTTATCCCATCCCTTGTATCCTCCCATTCTTCCCTCCCATTTTCCCCTTATTCCCCTCCCCTATGACTGTTCCTGAGGGGGATTTCCTCCCCCTGTATATGCTCATAGGGTATCAAGTCTCTTCTTGGTAACCTGCTATCTATCCTTTCTCTGAGTGCCACCACGTCTCCCCTTCCAGGGGACATGGTCAAATATAAGGCACCAGAGTTCATGTGAAAGTCATACCCCACTCTCCACTCAACTGTCCATTGGCTAGATCTGGGTAGGGGTTTTAAGTTTACCGCCTGTATTGTCCTTGGCTGGTGCCTTAGTTTGAGCAGGATCCCTGGGCCCAAATCTGCCTTTCATAATGTTCTACTTGTAGGTTTCTAGGACCCTCTGGATTCTTCTACTTTGCTATTCTCCCATGCTTCTCTCATCTAGAGTCTCAATAGGATGCCCTCCCCTCTGTCCCAGTTTCCTGGTAAGTGAAGGTTTTCGTGGGACATGCCCCTTGGGCTAGTATGCAGATATAAGTGAGTATATACCGTTTGATTCTTTCTGCTTCTGAGTTAACTCACTCATTATGATAATTTCTAGCTCAATCCATTTATCCACAAATTTCGGGAATTGCTTGTTTTTAATAGCTGAGTAGTATTCCATAGTGAATATGTACCACAGTTTCTTTATCCATTCTTCTACTGAGGGACACTTAGGCTGTTTCCATGTTCTGGCTATAATGAATAAGGCTGCTATGAACATGGTTGAGCAAATTTTCTTGTTGTGTGCTGGAGCATCTTCTGGGTATATTCCAAGGAGTGGAATAGTTGGGTCTTGAGGAAGCCCTATTCCCAGTTTTCTGAGATAGCGCCAGATAGATTTCCAAAGTGGCTGTACTAGTTTGCATTCCCACCAGCAATGAAGGAGTGTTCCTCTCTCCCCACATCCTCGCCAGCATGTGGTGTCTCTTGAGTTTTTGATCTTAGCCATTCTGATGGGTGTAAGATGGAATCTCAGAGTCGTTTTGATTTGCATTTCCCTAATGACTAAGGAGGTTGAGCATTTCTTTTAGTGTTTCTCAGCCATTTGATATTCCTCTGTTGAGAATTCTCTGTTTAGTTCCAAGTCCCATTTCTCAATTGGGTTATTTGGTTTGGTGGTGTTTAATTTCTTGAGTTCTTTATATATTTTGGATATTAGACCTTTGTCAGATGTAGGGTTGGTGAAGATCTTTTCCCAGTCTGTAGGCTGTCGCTTAGTTCTCTTGACAGTGTCTCCTGCCTTACAGATTTATTTATTATTATGTATACAGTGCTCTGTCTGCATGCAGAGCTACATGCCAGAAGAGGGCATCAGATCACATTACAGATGGTTGTGAGCCACCATGTGGTTGCTGGGAATTGAGCTCAGGACCTCTGGAAGAGCAGGCAGTGCTCTTAACCTCTCCAGTCCTTAATTCTATTCTTAACCCTCTGGGCTAAGGCTTCCTCCCAGTGTGCATTCTGGAGATACTTGCACTTTGTAGCTTTCTCTGTTCCAGCCCCTTCCCAATGTCTCCTGGACATCTGCTCCAGCTGACCTCCCTAATGCCTCTCCTAACTCCTCCCCTGGCTGGTAGGAAGTCCCGCCCTATTCTCTCTCCCCTGCTCTGCTATTGGCTGTAAGCCGTTTTATTGACAATATCGTGGGACAATTGAGGAGCAGTGTTTATACACCACTGAGATGAGAGATTCTCAGAACAGGGATTGCAACTAGATTTGGGGGACACAGAAACCAGCATTTGAATTAGACAATAACGTATGCCCACACAACCTGGCTATTATCATTCACTGCCCCTGATAACCACTGGCTGCATCTCAACATGCTGCCCAGAAGGCCAGAACCTGGCTTAACCTCCCCTCTTCCTTCGGCACTAACCTCCTCCAGCTTCAGGACCCAATCACATCCCTGACGGCCCCTCCACAGCAACCCCTTGCCCAACACACCATTCAGGGTCAGAGGATAGCATCGCAGCTTCTGAGCAGTGCTCAGGAGAGAGTGCATGTTGCCCTCCCAGCTGCATTCTCTGGGCCCATGTGCCTGCATTCCTGGGAGAAAGTTCTGGGCCTAACCCTTCACCCAACAGAACCCTGATGGGTGGATACAAACCTTGTCCATCCTCTGCTGAGCTTAGGATGGGAGAGCAACAGTCACGAAGCTCCCAGGACCTTTCCTCAAGCCCTTGTGCATGAGGGCAGCCCATGTAGGTAGGAGGCTCACACACAGCCCCTCCCCCAACTGTGAGGATCTCATCCCAGAAAGACTCAAGACTGGAGGCTCCAGGGACTTCAGTTGCTTAGGCATGGGATTTCCTGTCTGCCATTAAGAGGACACCATCCACGCAGCTGACCCTGATAGCATCCTTCCACCTAGACAACTCTATGTGATGACAAGGCTCGGATGCTGGAGTCCCACATCTCCTCAGCATCATGGTCCATGCTAGTTCCAATTCTACCAGAACAGCCAACCCTCCCCTGAGCACGGATACCTGTTTAGTCCAGGCACTCTGTCAGGATGAAGACACAGGGTGTAGACTAGATGGCCCTCACCCTGCACAGCCTCAAAGAGGTCACAGGTAAAGATGGTGGTTGGAGATCACAGGGCCCAGATGTGCAAGCCTGCTCAGGCAGCGGGGGCAGGGCTAACTAGTTGTCTTCAGAGACTGCCTGGAGAGCTTCCTGGAAGAAGATATCCTGGCACAGAGCACTAAGGGAAGCTCAGACTTTCCAGGGCTGAGGAGAGTAAGGTCAAGTGAGGCCCAGGTGCCCCTGTCTGAGCCCTTTCTCTCTCCCAGCACCCCCACCTCCTCCCTGCCACTCCCTGCAGCTCCCTGTGGCCAACAGCACTGCAGCACTGGGCTCTGCTCCACAAACGGTCTGCTCCACTCAAGGAAGGCCACCTCCTCCCCCTTCCCCCTCCTGCTATCACCACTCACCGCTCTAGCCTCCAGGGGGTGGGGACCCCAGAGTTGGACACACCTCACCGTAGCCCCACAGCTCAGCCAGCCGGACAGACTCACGGTTGGACGCAGGACCCGGAGCCTGAGGTGGGCTGTGTGCCAGGGTCCCTTGCAGCCTCTTCAAGGTCAGTGCAAGCTGGGTGTGCAGCCCTTCGGGAGCCCTTGAGGCCTGTGGGTCCAGCCTTGGAGCCCTTATCCCAGACCACGAGCCCCAAGGTGGGCTTCGCTCCAGAAGCACCTGAGCCAAGTGGTGCTGGGCAAAGGGCACCCTGGGTCCACAGTCAAAACAGGACTGGGGGTCCATCAGGAGGGGCCCCAGACTGGGGGCCAACCCCCTGCTGAGGCCTCACCGGGGACACTCCCCACCGGCCATGGGGAGCTAAAATTGGAAAGTGGCGAGTGGGAGGCAGCTGACACAGCTATTCTGTACTCTCTCCATCCGCTCTGGTTTCACTCTCCTGCTCCACTAACCTGATCCTTCCCTTCCCTCCCCCACCCTACTGATGGGGAGGTGTCTCAGCCCTCAAGCCACAGTGCAGAGGCTGTCCAGGGGGGCCAGGGTCTGAAACAAGCGGGGTAGGGATGGGCAGCAGTGATCGGTCACCAAGAGCACCTGTCCTTTAGAGAAGCTCACTGAGTGGCTTCACTGGGTCCCTGTCCCTTTCCGGCCAGCCTGCCCCGCTCTGTCTGTGTAACAAGTGTGGGCTCCCAGAGCCCTGGCTGCAGAGCTGGAGAAGACACCTGCAATTTGGGAGAAGATCTTGGGTTGGGGAGATGGGGTGACCCTACCCATCTCGAAAAGGGCACGGAGTTCCTCTCTTTCAGCCCCAGGTCTGTACCTAGGCAGCCATTGGGAAGACTTGAGGCCTGGCTGGAGAGGGTGGGAGGGTCTTAGGTACTCGCCCAGACCCCAGAGATGGCCCAGCAGGGAGCAGGAAGGGGAGAGAGCAGATTCCTCCTGGGCCTGATACCGGTCAGCACCTTGGACAGCAGCCAGCGCCCTCCCAGTTCCTGCCTGGCCCTGCCTAGCCCAGCTCTGGGGCCCCAAGGAGCACAGCCTTCAGCCAGCAGCAAGAGGTTGACTCCAGGGCACTTCAAGGTGGACAGTGGGTGACCTGAGATAAGCTGCTCACGGGGGAATGGGGTCAGGCAAAGTCTGGAGCTGAGTGAGGCTGGGGGTTTGGTGCTAGGGGAAGCCACAGGATCTCAGGGAAGAAGGACCCAGAGCAAGGTAGGAGGCTCACTGAGATGGGGAGACTGACTGATGGGCCAGACACCGAGTATCCCCCATGGGAAAGACTCTAGGCTTGGGGAGGCCTTGTAGGGGCAGAGAGGATGGTGGGGATGCCTGGACTTTGGAGGATCTTCAACGGACGCAAGAGTGGCAGCTGCGGAGGAAGGAAGGGGGTGCTTGGGGCAGAGGAGTGACTGACACAGAGTCCCGAGGGATGAGCAGAGCAGGGTCTCCTCAGACGGCCCCACCACCCTAGTGAGGGTCCATAAGGTGAGGCTAGGCAAAGCTGGGGTCGGGGGGACCCTCACCCATGCTTCTCCTACAGCCCTGTCCAGGCCATGGGCATCAAGACAGCACTGCCTGCAGCTGAGCTTGGCCTCTACTCCCTGGTGCTGAGTGGAGCCCTGGCTTATGCCGGCCGAGGCCTCCTGGAAGCATCACAAGGTAACCGTTGGCCTGGGACAGGGGTGTGGAAAGCCTCAGAGTTCTGACCAACAGGGCCAGGAACTCAGAGGCTGTAGACCCTGAGAATTCTGTAGGCCCTGGGTCTGGACACAGTCCCAAAACCATTACACACACACACATGCACACACACACACACACAGGCACACACAGACAGGCACATGCACACACAGGCACATACACACACAGGCACACACAGACAGGCACATGCACACACAGGCACATATACACACAGGCACACACACAGGCACATACACACACACACAGGCACACGCACACACACAGGCACACACATACACACAGGCACACACACACACACACACACACACACACACACACACAGGCACACGCACACTCAAAGGCCAGGAGAGAAGAGAGAGTGCCTAACCTGGGCCCAATCAGCAGAACACACAGTAGTCCTGGACCCAGAAAGCCTCATATCCCTGACCCCCACTGCAGCTCAGGGCGGGGTGGCCCAGGGGAGGCATGTAAGAGGCCCGTACCCAAAGGCCACACTTTCTTCTCAGATGGGGCCCACAGGAAGGCATTCCGGGAGTCTGTGCGCCCTGGCTGGGAGTACCTGGGCCGGAAGATGGTAGGTTTCCCATACCTCTCAGGCCCCAGACCCCTGGACAAATCCCACTCCACATCCCTCCCCACTTTCTACTCTTACACGTGTTTTCATGCCTTACGGCAAGGAGGGCTCTGCCTTGAACTCCAGGACCTTCGGGCTAGTTTAGAAAATGGGTCCCCTAGGGCAAAACGTGCTCAAGCTTGCCTCTGGTGCCGCCTTCTGGAACTAGGGAACAGGGGTTGGGTATCAGCAACAAGCTGAGTGCAGGCGAGGCAGAGATTTGAGGAACAGGCCTGTCCTTAGGGCCCCTCACCATTCCCTCTTCCTGGGCACCTCCCTTGGAGTGATGGCAGATGCCTGCAGCCCCTGTCCTCAGAACATGGGGCAGGAGCTCTGATTGGCTGTTCCCTCCCCACTGCCCTTACTTCCTGCTTGGCCTGTCCAGGATGTGGCTGACTTCGAGTGGGTGATGTGGTTTACCAACTTCCGAAACGTCATTGTCTTTGTCCTCTCGGGACACGTGCTGTTTGCCAAACTCTGCACGATGGTCGCCCCCCAGGTGAGCTGGGCCTCACACTTGGCCTCCTACTGTCTGCCTCTTTCTTAGCTCCAAATACTGTGGGAAATCCATCCCAGGATCTCCTCCCGTGTGCACAGAGATGTTAACTGAGGCCTGCTTGTGTCCACAGCTCCGCTCCTGGATGTACGCCGTGTACGGAGTCCTGGCTGTGGTGGGCACAATGGGCCCGTGGTACCTGCTGCTGCTGCTTGGCCACTGTGTGGGCCTCTATGTGGCCTCACTCTTGGGCCAGCCCTGGCTGTGCCTTGCCCTTGGTCTGGCCAGCCTGGCGTCCTTCAAGATGGACCCCCTGATTTCTTGGCAGGTACACAAGAGTGGAGGGGGTAGGGATGAGATCCCAAAGGCCTGAGTGTTCCCAAGTGTTTCCTTGGCTTTGTCACCTGTCTTCAAGCCTTTGAGTAAGGTGACCACTTGCACCTCAGCTTATCTGTTGCTATGTCACGTTGCTGGGCTGACATCAGCCAGTGTAACACGGGAAGCCGGGAAGGAGCTCTCCCCAGGAGCACGGGCCCACTAGTGAGCCAGGGGCTTGCTGTCTCCTTCCAGAGTGGGTTTGTAACAGGCACATTTGATCTTCAAGACGTGCTGTTCCACGGGGGTTGCGGCTTCACGGTGCTGCGGTGCACCAGCTTCGCGCTGGAGAGCTGTGCCCACCCTGATCGCCACTACTCCTTCGCTGACCTGCTCAAGTACAATTTCTACCTACCATTCTTCTTCTTTGGGCCCATCATGACCTTTGACCGCTTCCATGCTCAGGTGAGGGGACCCCGTGGGCTCGGCTGGGTCTCCTTTTCCTGACGACGGCTCCTGTCTTAGACCTCACCCCCCCCAACATGAGCACCCCCACCCTCAGGGAGCCATGCCTCCTCTCCCCAGGCCAGTGTGGCTCCTCTCTCAGACAGGGCTCTGCCCCTCCAGGTGAGCCAGGAGCCAGTGAGGCCAGAAGGCGAGCTGTGGCGCATCCAGGCCCAGGCAGGACTCAGCGCGGCCGCCATTGTGGCTGTGGATGTCTTCTTCCACTTCTTCTACATCCTCACCATCCCCAGTGATCTCAAGTTTGCCAGCCGCCTCCCTGACAGTGCTCTGGGTGGGTCCCTGCAACAGGACGGAGGCAGTGCTGCCTCCAGGAATGCTGCCGTGATGCAGCACCCGAGGGTGCTAGGGCTTGGAACTGACTCTTCAAGACGTGCGGGAACCACATTTGTTTCATCACACAAAGCCCTTTAGTCTCCCAAACCACAGGTGCCACTTGAAGGATGCAGCTGATTCTCACGGGTCACTGTAACCTGGCACACAGTTCTGGGGGGCAGGTTGCAGGGTCTCCATGGAGGTGGGTTGGGACAGAAAGATGAACTCTCTGCCCATGGGGAAGCGGTCAGTGCGTTGATCCCAGACAGTGATGTCACCTGTCCCCCAGCTGGCCTGGCCTACTCAAACCTGGTGTATGACTGGGTGAAGGCAGCCGTCCTCTTCGGCGTCGTCAACACTGTGGCGCGCCTAGACCACCTGGACCCTCCTCAGCCTCCTAAGTGTATCACCGCGCTCTACGTCTTCGGGGAAACGTGAGTGAGGGCGGCCTGCCAGCCCCACCCTTCCTTAGCTTTGTCCCCCCTCCCTCATTCCCAAAGCCTCCACACCTGGCGGATTCACGCTCCCATGTGTTCTCCCCCCAGGCACTTTGACCGTGGCATCAATGACTGGCTTTGCAAGTGAGTCAGAGAAGGAAACCAGGCTTCCTGCTGGGTCAAACGGGCTGGGGCAGGCTGTGAGTGAGGAAGCTGTAGCAGCTGCTGGGATGACCCACACAGACACAGAGCTTCGGGCTTTGTGAGGCACCAGAAATGGTGGGAACAGAGACACAGCAAGCAGCGTGGTAGGAGGCAATGTTTAGTGGAGGAGGACCCAGGGAGTAAGTATGGCGGCACCCTATTTCTTGCTTGCCACTTGGGAAACTGGACAGGAGATTTGCACACAGAAATGTCTGGTTGACGTTGGGAGGGCATACTTGTAGGGACTCAGGAGTCACCCTTGTGGAGACTTGGGGGCGGGTCTTCAGGCCTGAGAGTCTGGAGGCAAGGGAAGCCTGGAGGGCCTCCATCCAGTGAGCATTATGGGTTGGTCAAAAGGGACTCCTGGATCAGGCCCCAGAAAACCCACATCCTAAGGAGAGTGAGTGAAGTGAGAAGGGCAAAGGGCAGCAAGATGGAGCCACAGGGACTGAAGTAGACCCAGCAGAAAGACATGAAGAAAAGTGGTCAGCAGGAAGGAGCACACGGCCATATGGAGGCCAGGAACCAAAGAGTGCACAGGCACGGAGGCTTGCTTCCACAAGCCAAGGAGAGCTAGTGCTGGCAGCATGAGGCTTCCATGTTCCCTCGAGAGGCAGGACTTGGGGAGGAGCTGAGGACTTTCGGGGGCGTATGGTACCCTGGGCCTGCATCCTAGCTTCCTTGGGCACCCTGGGCCTGCATCCTGGAATCCTGGGGATGCCCTGAGCTGGCATCCTGGGTCACTCTAGGCCTGCATCCTGGCATACCCTGGGACACCCTGGCCCTGCATCCTGGCATACCCTAGGACACCCTGGGCCTGCATCCTGGAATCCTGGGGCAATCTGGGCCTGCGTCCTGGCATCCTGGGGCACCCAGGGCCTGCATCTTGACATCCTAGGCCTGTGTCCTGACACCCTGGGACCCCATGCTAGCATCCTGGCACCCTGGCCCCACACCCTGGCATTCTGGTGTCCTGGGCCTGCATCCTGGGGTACCCTGGGCCTGCATCCTAGCATCCTGGGGCACCCTGGGCCTGCATCCTGGCATTCTGGGAGCACTGGGGGTGTGCATGGGAAACCAGAAAAACAGTTTCAGGGAGAAGAGATGCAACGGGGCAGTGAGGTAATGCAGAACAGAGGTGTGACTGATAGAGCAGTGAGGTGATGCAGAACAGAGGTGTGACCAATAGAGCAGTGAGGTGATGCAGAACAGAGGTGTGACCAATAGAGCAGTGAGGTGATGCAGAACAGAGGTGTGACCAATAGAGCAGTGAGGTGATGCAGAACAGAGGTGTGACCAATAGAGCAGTGAGGTGATGCAGAACAGAGGTGTGACCAACAGAGCAGTGAGGTGATGCAGAACAGAGGTGTGACCAATAGAGCCAAGTCCCTGAGGACAAAGCTCACCTTGAAAGGCAGGTGGGGAGAGGGCTGGAGGGGAGTGAGAACGGGGAAAGAGGAGGACAGCCATGTTAGTCACAGATGCTGAAGTAGGCAACGGTTCCAGCTGAGAGATGTAAGGTGAGACCATACGTCACTCTCGGGTCCTCTTGCGGGGGCCAGGGGTGCAGTAGCCATTTCCAAGCAGGACGATGAAGCTGAGTGGCGAACGCCTAGGAGAGACTGGAAGGAGGGCATTTAGCATCCAGGACCTGAGGAGAGAGACTTCCCACAGCCCGGTGTGGGGGTGGCCTGAGTCTCCTGGTGGGGGAGCAGGAATAAGCAAGGGTTTGTAGCAATGGTGGCGGCTGTGAGTCTATTGGGAGGACAGTAGATTCGAGGGCAGTACGGCCAGTGGGCGTGAACAGATGAAACATCAGTAGACACAGCAGGAACTCAGAAGGGGTGAGATTTCAAGTCAGGGTGTGATCCTGGGAGTGTGTGCATGGAGTGAGGAGGGGAAGAAAGCTCTGGAAATGAGATCAGGGAGTGAAAGGTTGGTGTTTATCGAGCACCCACTATGTGGCAGGCAGGGTGTGTGGCAGGCACTGTGTGTGTGCAGCAGGCACTGTGTGTGTGTGTGTGAGACATTTCGTGGTCGGCGCTGTGTAGCAGGCACCCCACATGAGGCAAGGACCCTGGAGCTTACAGTCCAGTGAGGAGAGCAGGTGAAGAAACACACACACACACACACACACACACACACACACACACACACACACACTTATACATATAGAGTGGGATGTGCAGGAAAGAAAATGGTGTAACCGAGTCGGGCAGCTGGTCCTGGCTAGAAGCTTCTTTAGCTTGGAGTCTGAGCAGGCCTCTAAGAGGGCGGGCTTGGACTCAGGCTTGTGGGAGGTCAGAGGAAGAGGAAAGCATAGACTTTGAAGTGTGAACCAATTGTCTCTGAATACCCAAAGGGCAAGTGTGGCAGGCACAGCACGTGAGTGAAGGATATGAGGTCAGGGCAGAAGGCAGACACACGGCTGCATAGAGTCTTCACACCTTAAAGAGCTTAATTTATCATGGGAGGGTGAATGACGCGCTGACGTGATCTGAGCCACACTTTAAAATAGGCTTACTTTATGTGTACACATGTTAGCAGGCGCCTACAGAGGCCAGAGGAGAGCGCCAGATATCCCGAAAACTAAAGTTACAGGCGGTTGTGGGTGCTGAAAAATAAGCCCAGGTCCAACGCCACAAGCTGCCCTCTTAAAGCATTTGTGGAGAACGGAGTGGGTGGGGGCGAAAGGCATCTCAGTCTACTGAGATGGGGCTGGGAGCTGGCTTGAGTGGTGGGTGGAGTGAGACTTGAGTGAGGCCTCTAGTAGCCAAAGACACACACTTGGGTCATCCACAGATTCTTCTGAAAATCTTGGGTCTGGGTGAGACAGAACTAGGAACTAGACAAATCCAGCTGCAGATGCCAAAGTCCAAGCGCACCCCTGCAAAGTTTGGAGCTGGGCAGAGGATTGTAGACACCCAAGATCCCTCAACAGCTTGGAGCTGGGCAGAGGTATAGGCATACAGAGATCTAGCGGAGGACGGGCCACAGGCCACACTGCTACGGGCCCCTTCTCTCATCTTCCCTGCAGATATGTATATGACCACATCGGCAGGGACCATTCAGCTGTGATCCCAGAGCTGGCTGCCTCCGTGGCCACGTTTGTCATCACCACTTTGTGGCTTGGGCCTTGTGACATCGTCTACCTATGGTCTGTCCTTAACTGCTTTGGCCTCAACTTTGAGCTCTGGGTGCAGAAGCTGGCTGAGTGCAGGCCACTGGCACAGATTGAGGTGGGCAGGAGGGATCGGTCGGGTAACAGGAGATGGTGGCTTTCTGTGCTTTCTGTAGGGTCCCTGGTCCAGAACTTTCTCCCTGAGCCGCTTGTGTTTGCCAGGGCAGTTTCACACAGTGGGAAGTTGGGTTTGCCTGACCTCCGAGTGGCAGGGCCTGACTGCATTGCTCAGCTCTTATCGTCCCTCGGGGCCTGAGTGACACTGACTGACCACGTCCCTCTTTCCTGGCTCTCTTGTCAACATATTCTTGGATGTCAGGCCCGGCTGTCGGAGGGGATGTCTCGAAGGGTCCGGGCCCTCTGCGGGGCTGTAAACTTCTGGGCTATTATTATGTACAACCTTGTGAGCCTGAACAGCCTTGAGTTCACGGAGCTGGTGGCCCGACGCCTGATACTTACAGGTAAGGAGCAGAGTGAGAGAATGCAGCATGTGCCCTACCTCACACAAAGGACGGGAGCCTCTGACCTACTCTCCCCCCGACACACACACACACAGCACCCAAGGGACTCAGCTGGGGCAGGGTAAGGAGTCTCTAGGGTGGGGCACCTCAGGTGTCACAGCTCCTCCTCCAACAGGGTTCCCCCAGACCACATTGGCCATCTTGTTTGTCACCTACTGTGGTGTCCAGCTGGTAAAGGAGCGTGAGCGAACGCTGGCACTGGAGGAAGAGCAGAGAAAGGACAAGGAGAAGCTGCAGTAAAGGTTTCTGCTCAGCTGCTTCTGGGCCCCAGCCCAGGCCACGGAGCAGGACCAATAGAATAAAGGACTTTTCTACCATCGCCGTCCGTCTCCTGGCTTCCTGTCCACTCTGGGGGCAGGGGGGATGGCAGTTCCAGGCTTTGGGGGAAGGGTCACACACAGGACATGATGGGGTGTCCTGTGATCACCTGATTATACCAGCTCAACACTGGTGTAATCAAACCCTTCATCTTTAGCCCTCTGGACACTGGCTCTTTGTGGCTGACTCTAGACCCTGGGCTTGATGCCCACAGGGCAGTTTATTGTTCCAGAGCTCCCTAAGGGAAGTCTGGGCTAGCACTACACAATGCCATCTACAGAGACACTTCCACCTGGCCGGCACGGACACTTAGTCCCTTGGGAGACTTTATGGCACACGCAGCCAGCCTAGGCAGGGCCAGGACACAACCCGGGATGCTGGCAGTCCTTGAGGAGATATGGCGACCCCAGGGGGACATGGAGAACCAGGTAGCCGTGTCCCTGGCTCATACTAGAAGCCAGAAGGGTTCTGGCCTCTCCCAGCTCCTCTCTGTGAGGCCACAGGACAGGAAGCAGGCTCAGGGTCCTGCGCCAGTCACATCTTGGTCAGGCGAAGCACGTTGAGGCGAACAGGAAGGAAGGTGGCACCGGCTGCATAGGCAATCTCCCGCAGGACGCCCTCCCACTTCCTCTCATCCTCGTTGAATCTGAGGGGAAGGGAAAGTGGGGGGGAGGGACACAAGGATGGGAGCTTCATCAGCTGAGACCAGCCAGGGACCCTGCAAAGTGAGGGGGCTGGTGTCCTAGGCCACCGCCATGACACACACCCTAGGAAAAGACACCTGCAGCCCCTCCCAGGAAAGGCCACCTCCACAGTCCCCACATTCAAGTCCACTGTCTTCTGGGACGACTTCCAGCCCCTAGCTGAGATCTCTCTTCCTGCAACTCAGATCTGCAAGAAGTCCCCTGACACAAACCCCTTATTCTCCACACCAGGAGGGAGTATGTGGAAAAAATAACTCTCGGAGCCTGGAGCCAGCCACCTCCCACTTCTACCCTCACTATTCTAGACAAAGCACCCCAGGAAGTGGATAGAACAGACTCTGGTCTGAGGACTGTCTCCTGCCTGTGACCTGCTGGTGCTCTGCAGTGGTAGGCCACCAGGTCACTATCTTGTGGGCTGGTGAGAAGCAGGGGTGAGGCAGGTATGTTTGGTGACCTTGCCTTGGGACTACTCAGGTTCCCCCCTCAGGTCCTCACCTCCATATGTCGTTGAGCTCCGTGGGGACCAGCTCTCCAGACTCCGTCTCCAGAGTGGCAAACCCACCCAAGGCGTAGAGAGTGCCAGCCAGGCTGACCAGGCTGAGGGAGCTACGCTCCTGTGGGAAGGCCTCGAAGGAAGACCACCTGGGAATAGGGGAAAGGGGAGTAACGCAGGAAGCCGGGCCACTGTTCCCACCGCCCAGTGTCTGTCACCCTTGTGAATCCTAATACTAGGTTGTACCCTTACCTGGGCAATCTCTGGTTTACTCACCTTCCCCATCCACACTTCCTGTTTACTCACCTTCTCCCATCCATACTTCCTGTTTATTCACTTTCACCCATCCACACTTCCTGTTTACTCACCTTCCCCATCTACACTTCCTGTTTACTCACCTTCCCCATCCACACTTCCTGTTTACTCACCTTCCCCATTCACACTTCCTATTTACTCACCTTCCCCATCCACACTTCCTGTTTACTCACCTTCCCCATCCACACTTCCTATTTACTCACCTTCCCCATCCACACTTCCTGTTTACTCACCTTCCCCATCCACACTTCCTGTTTACTCACTTTCCCCATCCACACTTCCTATTTACTCACCTTCCCCATCCACACTTCCTGTTTACTCACCTTCCCCATCCACACTTCCTGTTTACTCACCTTCCCCATCCACACTTCCTGTTTACTCACCTTCCCCATCCACACTTCCTGTTTACTCGCCTTCCCCATCCACACTTCCTGTTTACTCACCTTCCCCATCCACATTTCCTGTTTACTCACCTTCCCCATCCACACTTCCTGTTTACTCACCTTCTCCCATCCACACTTCTTGTTTACTCACCTTCCCCATCCACACTTCCTGTTTACTCGCCTTCCCCATCCACACTTCCTGTTTACTCACCTTCCCCATCCACACTTCCTGTTTACTCGCTTTCACCCATCCACACCGCTCTGCTCCCCCTTTCCCTTTGACTTCTGTTTCCCTCCCCATCTTCCTGCCCCTCCACCACCCCTTCGCCATCACCTCGCCATTCCATCCGACCTGCACAGTGAAGCACCTGGGAAATGAGCCGAGTCCCCAGTGCTGCTGGACTCAGGCTGCGGTGACCACTGGTGGCCCTGTCCTTAACATACCCCTTCCCTCTCCTCCTGGACGTCCTGATGGCTCTCCTGGTGTCTTACTCCCTGGCTGTCTGCTGTGGGGAGCTACTCCTCCATACCCCATTTCCTGAATGGAGCTTAACTTCAAAGCTCCCCCAGACTTGCTCAAAAGCATCCATTTCATCTTCAGCCCCATCCACCACTAATCCCAGCCCCACCCACTACTAATCCCAGCCCCACCCACTGCTAATCCCAGCCCCGCCCACCGCTAACCCAGCCCCGCCTACCGCTAACCCAGCCCCACCCACCGCTAATCCCAGCCCCCGCCCACCACTAGTCCCAAAGAATGTCAGTTGGAAATGCAGGTTCACTGTCCTGCCCCGTTCCTAGGAAGCCATCCCAGTGCATCTCCTCGGCCCTTCCTAATACATCTCCACCTTTAGAACTCTGTAGCCTCTTGTGATGGCTGCAGCCAGACCTCTCCGTCTCTGAGAAATTCTTGAATCTTCTGTCCTGCGGCAGCCAGTGAGTGAGGTGTGGCGTTTAAACCCAAAGGGGACATGTCGCTGGCCTTAACCCTTCACCTCTCCCATCCCAGCGCCTCCCCACACCCCTCCCCCGCTGACCTCCATCCTGAGCATGGCTTTTCCTCTGGGGAGCCTCACTTTTTGCTGTTGGGCACCGCTAACCTCCATGTTTCCTGGATGGGTCCAGCTAGCTTCTCTTTCCTGAACTCCTAATTCACTGTCAACATGCGAGCCAGTCCTCTGCCTGGCAGCGGTCCCCGGAGGAGGAACCTGTCAGCCCCAGACCCCACCGTGGGAGCTCTTCTGCAGGCTTTCCTGCAGAGAAGCCTCAGAGGAGAGGGACCACTACTTCCATGACAAGATCCCAAACCAACATGGCGAGCTGAGCCTAGGACCCTCTGTGGGGCAAACAGGGCTGATACAGGTGCGCAGCCGCAGAGGAGGGAGGGGCGGGGCGAAGGGGCCTACTTGTTGTCTGCGATGCTGTACACCTCTGCGGAGCTGGTAAGCCCTGTGTCTGTCACCCCTGCAGCCACGAAGATGCGGCCGTCGTGGACGGTGGCCCCAAAGAGAGAGCGGGCAGTTTGCATGGGTGCCAGCTCCTTCCACTCGAACTTCTTAGGGTCGTAGACACTCATCTTGCTCAGACATTTCCTGTGGGGTGGGCAGGGTGAGTGGCGAGAGAGAGGCGGGGACAACTGCCAGCAGCCCCCTCCCCACCTCTCCACCAGCCTGAACCTCACCTGTCCTTGCCTTTGCCACCGATGACGTAGACGAGGTCCATGTGGGAAAGCACCGCGTGGCCATACACTGCATAGGGCAGTGGGTCTGACTCCCCCCATTTGAATGACCTGGGGGAGGGAGGGGAAGGGGGAGGGACAGGGGCGGCTGGAGCGAAGCGTCAAGTCTGGCTCTGTGCACTCGCAACCACAGCACAAGTCCAGATGGCATTCCGTACATTCCTGGAACCCCCCCCCCCCCCCCGCCGCCGCCACACACACACACACACACATCTCTTGGGCCTTTGTACCAGCCCACCTGCTCCCTCTGCTCAAGGATTCTTTCCAGGTCTTCGCCCAATGGGTGTGTCCCTGTGCGGGCCTTCTGGCTGCTGCTGTGATCTTAGCCCCACCCCAGGGCCCTGAACCCAGACCACCCTGCCCCCAAGGAGGCCCCACCCCACCCACTCACTGCCTGTCGTAGCACAGGACTGAGTCCAGGCTGTCCTCGCTGTCCTTGAGCTCCCGGCCGCCGACCACGTAAATGGCATTGAGAGCCTCCCCCAGGCCGAAGAGGCAGCGAGGTGAGGGGAGCGGTGGCATCCCTAGCCACTCAGAGTCCAAGTGGTCAAACTGTGGGCAGGCAGTGTCCTCGGTTAAGCCTCCATCAGCATCCTCCTGTGCTTACCCTCCCACTGCAGCTCAGCCCAGTCCCGCAGAGAGCCCCTCTGAGAGGGAGGACCCCCTGTGGCCTTGGCTCTTCAGTGACCCTCTGCTCCAGGCTTCTCACCCCTTAAAATCTACAGTTTTCTGTCATGCCCTCTGTATCTGCCTAGCCCCGTGCTCACAGGCACAAGGGTCCCACTTGGAGAGTTTTCCAGGATCTGAACTGTGTGGGTGGACACCTGGTATTATTCAATGAGTGAGTGGCCCGTGCTCAGGGGCCCTGGTTCTTATCGTCTGGGGGAGCTGGACGGAACCTTGGCACCCAGCTGCCCATCGGCTGTACCTGTACTGGTTCACCTGGCTCTGCTCTGTCACATGATCACCAGTCCAGTTGCCAAGAGCGCTGACCCCACCCCCTTCACACCTCCAGACTTCACCCAGCTCATAAGGCTCAAAACCACAGGGCCAGGCTATGTAGGTTTTCCCCGCCTTCCCCTCTCCCAGCCTCTCCTGAGCCCCAGCTCCCTCCCCTGACAGTGGAAGGAGAAGGCAAGGTGCTCTCTGTGTGATAGTGTGTGTTCCCACCCCTGCCGCTCCTGTGCAGAGCCAGGACCTCCAGCTCCTCAGATTGCTGCGCACTGGCCTGAGGACCCCAAACACAGACACCTGATTTACATCTTCTCTCTCCAAGCAAGTGGCTGTCAATCAATGGTCCTCAAGCCAATGACAGCCGCCAAGTAGACACAGGCCCCTCCCAGGTCCCCAGGTTGCCTCTTAGTACCCAGAAGCCAGCACTAGCCCCTCCCTCCCGCGGCTGGCCGGGCACCTGCAGGAAGTAAGAACTCATTGGCTCCTCCTTGGTGTCCTCATTGTAGAAGAGGCCACCGGCCACGAAGACCTGGTTCTCCCTGGTCACCAGGCTGACGTGGTTCTTGGGGATCTGGGTGGACAGGGATGCGCAATAGCACTCGTTGGTGGCTGGGTCGTAGGCCATCGCCCCCTCCTCACTGATCATGAAGATAAGGTCCTGCAGGAACATGCCGAAGCGCAGCGTGTCATTAAGGATCCCCGGCAGCACTCGTTCCTCGTCGTCCTCAGCCTTTGCGTCTGCTGTGCCTTGGTTGGCCTCCTTGGCCCTACCCATCTGCTCGCCTTTCTCCTTCTTCTTCTTGCGCAGCGTAGTGAGGCGGCCCTCGTGTGCGTCCTTCACCATCTGCACCTTGCGCAAGAGCTCGGGCTGGGAGCGCACGAGTGGGTGGCGCTCCACACGGCTCTCCAGGAAGGCGCGAGGCAGCAGGCGGCAGCGAATGCTCTCGAAGACCGTGGGCAGAACGCGCTGGCGCTCAGCCTTTGCCTCGGCATCGCCGCTGCCGGCCCAGCGCATCACCGCCTCGAACACGGCCTCCTCTTTCTCCACGTTGAGGCCGTCGCTGGAGATGATGGCGATCAGCTCGTCGGCCGAAAGTCCCAAGAAGTCGCTGTCGCGCGCCACCAGCGGGAAGCGCGCGCAGATGAAGTCGCGCGCAGCCACTGCCAGACGCGCGCAGTCTAGCAGAAGGCCCAGGCGGAAGACAGCCAGGCAATTGGCCAAGCACAGGCGCTTCTGCAGGAACGACACGCAGATAGTGAAGATGGACGGGATCTGGAATCGGTGCGCCGCGGCGAACAGGTCCTGCACGCTTGCCTCATCCAGCGCGATCTCCGATGTGTACAGGTAGTGCAGCACCTGGGACACTACATCAGGCGACACCTCCTCCAGACGCAGCTCTCCCGCGCCACCTGGCTCGGCTAGGAAGCGCGCGCGGAAGTAGGGGCTGCAGGCGGCCAGCACCAGGCGGTGGCAAGGGAACTCACGCTCGCCCACACGCACCACGCAGTCCAGGAACTTGCCGTGGTCCAGCATGTCCTTGAGGCCGTCCTGCAGGAGCGTCTGCTGGTACAAACGCTGCTCCTCCGCCTGCTCCAAGCCCAGCGTCATGGTGAGGCTCCCTTAGAGCTCAGCAAGCCTGTGTGTCAAGGTCTGCTCTGCACACCTCTGCTGTCCTGTGGGGCTGTGCAGTGACTGTGCAGCTGTCTGCGCTGGGCTATATATAGGGGATGCCCAGACCCTGTAAGAGGAGCCGCCTGGCCTCCTGCACATGACGCACAGGGGACAGCTGGGCAGAGGCCCTCTCTCTGAGCAGCCTTGACTCAGCGCTGGGGGCTCATGGGAGGCGGGGGCCTTTCGAGAACATGAAGGTCTCTTGGCCCTACTTGCCACGGGAACTCAGGGGAGCCTTGCTTCTGGATTTCTGCTGCCCCGCGAAGGGCACTCGGGACTCTGGCCCCAGGCCGAAGTCCATAGAGTGAGAAGCCCCTCTTCCAGGACTCTCCTTCTTCCCTCCTTCCAGGCTTGAGTGCCCACAGCTTTCCTCAGGGGTCGTATCTCATGTGACCATTCCTGGTTACAATATGTTTGGGTTTCCTTCCCTTTCCATAAACAAACCTCAGTTTCCCCTTCCATTCAATGAGGGAGAATATAAGCGCTGCTTAGGGAAAGAGACCCTGGAGTAACATGTCCCAGGGGCCATTCAGGGTGCATCAAGCCTGCTAGAAAATTAATTTCCTAGGATTCCAGGATTTTGGGGATGTTTAGACCTTCAAATTTTTAATATTCTGGTGACATTCGGAACTGTAGTGTTCACACAGTGGCACTTCCCAGAGTCTGATTAGTTCTTGGGGACTTAGTCCATCTGTCTGTCCCATTGTCCTTGGTCCTTCAGCTTATCACGTTCCTGCCTGGCCTTGGGGGTGGGGGTGGGAGGCCTTCAGCTGTCGTGGTTTGAGGGGTAGAGACTGAGCATAGCCAGCCTCAGTGCCCACCTTGCTCTGGACTCCTGTCTGCTCCCACCCCCATCCCCACCCCACACATCACTTTCAGCCTCCAAAATTAATGCATTCTCCGAGTGCCAACGGCTGCCGCTGTGGGTTAAATTTAGCCCTGGGACACTGGCAGGAGATGTAACGGAGCTTCCCCCTAACCGTGCCTCTGAGTCACTTGTTTATAACCTTGGGCTTGTGGGGGATAGGAGAAAAGACCTGGGGAAGGGCGGGGGAGGACTGAGTCACGTCCCCTTTTGTGATTCCAGAAACGTCCCTGTGTATTCCTCATGAGTAGTGGCCATCACTCAGCCCTCTAGGCGTACATGCCTGGACAGGCTCAAGAGGTGGGCCATCCACCTTTCTGCAACCTCAAGGGCTAGCATGGGGCAACTGTGGTGGTGGGGGGAGTTCCTATCCCAGATCTGGACACTGGGGCATTTCTAGAAAACTTTGTCAGTGGTGTGCTGGGTCCCACAGCTGCTACATGCGTGAGCCAAGAGCAGACGTGACGTCCTCTGAGGCCTTGGGGACCCCTCCCCAAACAAACAAAAATGTCTGTGATCACAGCATCACTCTGCAAGAATCAGAATAGAAGGCACTGACTAAAACTAGTCTATAACCACCAGATGACCTAACGCCATATTTTGAGTTTATGACGGACGGGTTCTAAGGAGCTCACTCACTCACTACCAGGCTTCCCAGAAGAATGTTTGAATGTGGCTCAGTCGTCCATTCAGAGACTGCTGAGACCTGTAGCTAACAGAGATTAGCAATGGTTCAGTCAGCCACTATCACTGCCCCTGTGGAGCTTAGGTCTATTGGGATGGCCATCGTGGAAGGAGAGCACAGAGAAGTACTTCTGTGGTGCAGCAGGTGATCTCCAGTGCTACAGACATAGGTGATGCACAGCAGGTGATCTCCAGTGCTACAGACACAGGGGATGCACAGCAGGTGATCTCCAGTGCTACACAGACACAGGTGATGCACAGCAGGTGATCTCCAGTGCTACAGACACAGGTGATGTACAGCAGGCGATCTCCAGTGCTACAGACACAGGTGATGCACAGCAGGTGATCTCCAGTGCTACAGACACAGGTGATGCACAGCAGGTGATCTCCAGTGCTACAGACACAGGTGATGCACAGCAGGTGATCTCCAGTGCTACAGACACAGGTGATGCACAGCAGGTGATCTCCAGTGCTACAGACACAGGTGATGCACAGCAGGTGATCTCCAGTGCTACACAGACACAGGTGATGCACAGCAGGTGATCTCCAGTGCTACAGACACAGGTGATGTACAGCAGGTGATCTCCAGTGCTACAGACACAGGTGATGCACAGCAGGTGATCTCCAGTGCTGCAGACACAGGTGATGCACAGCAGGTGATCTCCAGTGCTACAGACACAGGTGATGTACAGCAGGTGATCTCCAGTGCTACACAGACACAGGTGATGCATAGCAGGTGATCTCCAGTGCTGCAGACACAGGTGATGCACAGCAGGTGATCTCCAGTGCTACACAGACACAGGTGATGTACAGCAGGTGATCTCCAGTGCTACACAGACACAGGTGATGCACAGCAGGTGATCTCCAGTGCTACAGACACAGGTGATGCACAGCAGGTGATCTCCAGTGCTGCAGACACAGGTGATGCACAGCAGGTGATCTCCAGTGCTACACAGACACAGGTGATGTACAGCAGGTGATCTCCAGTGCTACACAGACACAGGTGATGTACAGCAGGTGATCTCCAGTGCTACACAGACACAGGTGATCTCCAGTGCTACAGAGACAGATGGAGTAGGGGACGTGTCAGGTGGACACAGCTAAACAGTGATGTTGGTCCACCACTGCCTCCAGTATGAGAAGATGATCCAGGCTTGCTGGTTCCTGTCCCTGCCTAGCAACAAGGTGGTATAGAAGACTCATTCCTGACACACACTGAGCCCACATGCCTCCATGAATCCATGCAGGGACTGCACAGGGTAATGAGGCAGGATCTCCAATTGCAATTACCCTAGGGAGGTAGTGACCTGCATACTGGGCCCTGCTCACAGAGGTTGGTCTATGGGGTCACGTGTGCTCGGGCAACACTGGTGGGGGTAAGATTGGAAGGGCCTGCACAGCCTCTGACAATCCACTGTTCTTTGAACTTGAATTCACAAACACAGACCAGGGCTAGACTGGAGTGAGCTGAGAGCAGAGGACTTGTCCTGGAACTGGGGAAAAATAGTTTAAGAAAGATCATGCGCACTAAGCTTAAACAGTCTGACCACTCATTACAATAAAAGGCCAGAGAGAGAGAGAGAGAGAGAGAACAGAGACAGAGACACAGAGACACACAGAGAGACACACAGAGAGAGACAGAGCATCAGACCAAGAATCAAGTACATCACAAGCACCAACTGGTGCCAACCCCAGAGGAATATTAAACGCTGGCGTTATTTGGAAAGGGTTTGAAAGCAGCAATCATAAAATGTTTTGATCAATTAAAAATCATCTTAAGTTTCTCAAAGCAGAAAACTCTCACCAAAGAAATAGAAGCGATACAGAAGAACCAAGTTGGAATTACAGAGCTGAAAAAATACACTAAAAAAGAAAGAAGCTTCTTCAGTGGCCTTGATAAAGTAAACGAACAGCCAGGGAATGGTGGCGCACGCCTTTAATCCCAGCACTCGGGAGGCAGACAGGTGGATCTCTGAGTTCAAGGCTAGCCTGGTCTACAGAGTGAGTTCCAGGACAGCCAGGGCTACACAGAGAGACCCTGTCTCTAACAGAGTAGGAGGATAAATTGCTGCAAGAACAGGCCTGGAGCCTCCCCATCCAGAAGGCAGTGACGCTGTGGCAAACATGCATCGTAACCAAGAGGGTGCCAGGACTGTGGAGCACAACCATCACCAACAGCTGCCCTGTGTCCTACCCCAGAGAGAGAGAGCAGGGGAGGAAGCTAAGCAGCAATGGCTGAAAATCCCCAAAACTAGTTAAGACAAACCAGGAGAGGCAAGATGGCTCAGTGAGCAAAGGTGTCTGAAGACCAGAGTTTCATCCCTGCACAGACACCTGGGTCCCTCACACATAGAGTGGGCACACACACCAAATAAATGAAATGTAAAAAAGAAAAAAATCCCAAGAATATTCAATGGAGTTTTGTTCACTCTTTTTTTTTTAAAAAAAAAGGGAACTCTGAAATCTGCTACAACATGGATGAAACTTGAAGACTTTGAAATAAGCCAGACATGAAATAAATGCGGCATGGCCTCATTTGTGTGAGGCTCCTAGAGTGACAGAGTGAGTGGACAGCTGATGGACAGGCTCTGGAGAGGATGCCTGGAGGGTGGGTGGCAGTGAGGGTGCACACAGTGTGGGTGAATTCGATGACACCTATCTGTACCCTTGTCAGTGGTTAAAATTCAAAACGTGGGGCCTGCAGAGATGGCTCAGTGGGAAAAATCACCTGACATGCAAGACCCATGACCTGTGTTCAGATCCATGTAAAAACGAGACACAGTGTGTAAATATCTGTAATCCGCGTGCCTCCCAGGAGATGATGGGAGGTGGAGACAGAAGAACCTCCAGAAGCCAAGGGTCAGCTAGCCTGGCACCTGCATCAAAAACAAAACAAAGAAAACAACAACAACAAAAGCCCCAATATCCTGTCCCAAACAAAGTGGAGACTGAAGACTAACACCAAGACTGTCCTCTGACCTTCTGAGGGACACTGTGACAGGCACCCACCCCACACACAAAATTACAACTCGTATGGGTGTCTTATCATCACTAAACATACTTACACATTGTGGGGCACTTGGATTGTGCCAACAGGGAAACTGGCACAGAGCTAGCTCAATCTTGAGACTGGCAGGAGTAGGGATCGCTCCCTCCCTGTTCTGTGCCTGCATGCCTCCAGCCATGTAGTCCTGCGACCCTCCCCCCCACCCCAGTTCTCAAGGTGGTCAGGTAGCCTGGCACCTGGAATTCTTCCCCATGCAAATGAAGCATCCCCAGCACCTCAGGCCAAGTGAGTCATGTACAGTCACCCCGAAAGCCTCTACCGACTTCCCCAAGGTTTATGCAGCCCTCATTCCTCCCACTACAGAGAGCTGCTGTACCGCTGGGAGAGCTGTGATGCTAACAGCGCTGTCACACTCCAAGGGCTGTTTCAGAGAAGGTTTTCTCCCTCCAGGGACTCACCACTGGGCTGGGATCCTCAAACCCACCCACTTGGCTAAGCTTTGTTCCTTCCTGTCCAGTGCCTGCAGGTTCTGGTGCCTGGATGCTCACTCTGAAGGGAAGAAGCAGACCCCCGGCTCCCGACCTACATGTGCTCACCCTGGCAGCCCTGAGACTGGATTTGACTCCCAGAGAATAAAATAAACAAGTGTGGCTCAGTAATGTAGCCGTGGGCTGTACACGTTTTGGGGGATGCAGGAGAGTGTCTTTTGTATGTTGGATCAGGGAATGAGTCCTCAGCTCTAAGAACATAAAAGGGAGAGTGTGAACAACTAGACCTCACAGGCAAACTTTTGTCCTACACAAGCCTGTGTCAAAGCATGTGGGGATCTCCAGAGCAGGAGAAAGCACAGATAAACACACTATAGACTCCGTAGAAGACCGAGCAGCCGTCACCCCTCCCTCGGACAAGGCTGGGTTTGCTTCAGGTGGAATCCTAGTGGTTGGAAGACTTAGCTGTGCTCAGTCCTTGTGTGCAGTCACTCTCTGACTTGGATAGATGGGTCCTGCCATTTTCAACTAACAGTCCCTGTCCTGACACCTGTCCATGTCCCAGGGCAGAAGGGGCATGGTGAAGGATTTATAGTGCAAGTGGCTTGGCCTTGGACAGACCTGGGATGTAATTCCTGTGTCAGTCAGTGTTTATTTATGCAAGTGGCTTCAGTTCTGTGTTTCTGTTTCCTCATGCAGGCGGGGCAGCTACAGGGAACTTTGGTCTTTCCCAGAAGCCCCAGGGGGGAGTGGGAAATGAGGTGTAGCCACAGGGCATCAAAAGCCTCACCTCCAGCTAGGCAAGGGTGTGGAAATGGAGTTCAAAGTGGGGTGGTGCTCAACTGCCCCTGGAGACCTGTAGAAGGGTGGGTGGGACCTGGGCTCCCCACTCCCCAAAGGCCCCAAAGACCACCATCTATGCAGAGCTAGCAGGTTTCTCCTTCCTCCACCACCTTTTTATCACATCCTTTCCCCATACTTTATATTACACACACACACACACACACACACACACACACACACACACACACACACACACATACACACACATACACACACATATACACACACATACACACATACACACACACATACACATACATACACACACATACACACACACACACACACACACACACACACACACACACACACACACACATACACACACACACAGACATGGAAAGTTGGTGTATTAGGGGAGGGTGTTTGCCTAGTGTGCACAAGACCTTGATTCCCAGTGCTTGGGGGCCACAGAAGCAGGATGAGCAGCTCAGAGTCATATTCAGCTGCAGAGGATGTGTGTGCGTGTTCCCACACATGTGCACATGCATGAATTTGTTTGGGAGATGACTCAGTGGTCATATTCAGCTACATAGGGTGTGTGTGTGCGCCTGTTCCCAGTTCCCACACACGTGCGCATACATGAATTAGTTTGAGAGATGAGTCAGTGGGTGCATATGAAGCTAAGCATGGTACACAAACCTGACATCTCAGTAGCTCCGTGGGAAGATGGGAGATTGTGATGTAAGAACACACGAAGGCGTAGAGGCCAGAAAACCAAGAAATCCTGCCTCAACCCCCAAAAGGTGAGAACTGACACTGGAGGCTGCCCTCTGACCTCTATGTGTTCATGTTGGCTCTCACACACATGAATGCACACGCAGGCGCGTACACACACTCACTCACACACACACTCACACATACACACTCACACACACACGATATTCATTTTGAGACAAGGTCTATGTTGTAGACTGGCCTCAAACTTTCTGGGCTCAACCAATCCTCCTGTCTCAACTCTCAGCCACCTGGGATTTCAGGTGTCCCACTCCCCTCAGCCCAGTAGACTGTCTGGCAGCCTGGCCTGAGGAAACCCAAGACCAAGGTGCTTTTGTGTCCACAAGAGATTCTAGAAACATGCTGCTGAAGTGGGGGTGGCTTATCACTCCTGTGGGACCAAACTTTACCCGTGTGACCAAACACAGCTAAAAAGCCACATCATAGCATGGAGAGGATGCAAAGTACCACTAAGCTGCAGTGTAGGTGTCACTCTCGTTGCTCCTACCTACCAGGCCTTAGAACCAAGCACGCATAGACTGGGCACACGGCCTTCCCAGCCAGGCTTGGGGGCAAGAGGTGAGACAGAGGGACCTGGGCCCAGTCAGCAGGACCTGTGCTAACTGAAGTACCCCAGACATGCCACAGCCTAGCTAGCCCAGGGCCCTGTGTGAAAGTAGCGCCAGGCTGAAGGACGGAGTACAGAGGTGAGAGAAAGGAACACAACACGACCCTCCCAAGAAATCCCCTTGTGTCCCAGCCTCATGTGTCTTCCCTTAGGCTTGAGCCTGGGTGTCAATTCCACAGGGCAGGCTGGCCTGGAACTCACTATGTAGCCAAGAGTGGCTTTGAACTCCTAACCCTCCCGCGTCTGCTTCCTGCGTGCAGGTGTCACGGCCATGATCCAGCTCATCCAAGCTTTCAAGGATGTGAGCACAGCCTGTTTCTTCTGAAGCAGGAGACTGCAGCAGCCCCACCCTAGGCCTCCAGGTCTGCCTGAGGCGTTGTGCACCTGTGGGTGACAGGTCACAGTTGTAGAGTTCTTCCAGCCATGTCCTCCCCACCTGCACCCTCCCCAAGGCCCAGAATTCCACCAAGCAGAGCACCAGCAGCGGGAAGTATATGTGAGAACTCTCTCAACAGCTTCTGGTGTCCCAAAGTGCCAGACAGGGCTGAGTAGGTGGAAGAGAAGAGCGGGCCCTGCTGTCCAGGTTCCTGTGACCGAGGCCCTAGACTCTCATGGGCTCCACCATGGGGGTGACCGCCTCAGCAGACCCCAGTACTTTCAGGCCCTCCTGTGTCTGACCCAAAACCCAGACCCAACATGGGGGCCATGTTGTCCCAACCTTGAAGGACAAAGATGGGCCCCATGGAAGGCCTAAGTGCCCGTAGGACTGGTGCGCTGGGATGCTAGGACACCTGCACGTAGTAAAGAGGAGGCTGTGTCAGGGGCCAGGAGCAGAACTGAGTTTATTCCCGTCACCCAACGTGCTCAGATGCCTACTGTCCCCACTGTGGGACCATGGGAGTGTCGTACACAACCCCTGTGAAGGGACGCACAAGTGGTCATCCCTGGGTTCTGGGCCCTCTGTGCCTTCATAGGAACTCCCCACCAACTGCCCCAAGACCAAAGCAGCCTGCACTGTCTCAGAAGAGCAGGCCCAGGCCCAGCAAGTCTGTCAGGAGGTGGTAGTCCCAAGGTTACCATTTCTTGGGCCAGGCAAGTAGCCACTATGTTCCGGTTCCCTCATGTCAACATTCATGGACTTGACCGTCTCTTTAAAAATAAAGTGTGAAAGCTGTTAAGAACCCCTATTCTGCCGCACAGAGGGGCTTATTGCACCGGATAGCAAGGGGGGGGGGGACGACCATCCATGCGGGCAGAGTGTTGAGTGTAGCACCAGGCACATAGGGGCCTCAGAGAGACAGGGCTGTACCCACCTTCTACACAGCAACCATCCCAGCCAGTGCCCGGGAACCAGGTCTGGCCCCTAGGGGAGGGTGTGCTAAAGTGTAATTAATCTGCTCTTCAGATTGCTGCTTATTGATGAATGGCCAGATAGACCACAGTCCCTGGTCCCATGAAGGCCACCAGGACCAGCCGGTGATGAATTGGTGACCCCTTGCAGTGGTTTCGTTTGGGGGGGTGGGTAGGTGGGAAGGGGGGTAATGTAAGCCAGCTGTGGAGAGCTGCCAGGCAAAAGTTCCCTGAGGACATCATGGAAGCCCAGAGATTAAGGGTGCCAGTGGATGAAGAGCTACAGTGCAGGAACCAGAAGCCCAACCTTGGGCAGCAGATCAGGAGTCTGCAGCCAACTGGAAAACCTTGCCTTCCCAAACAGGGCCCCCACCTGTCTCCTCAGTGGCCGCAGGAGACCTGAGGGCATGCCTCTAAGCCTGACTCTTCAGGCTGTGAAGAGGCGCCCACACAGGCAAACTGCTCTCTCAGCCCCTCCCTGCCCAGAGGACAGCCGAGTCAGCCGGGAACCTTGGGCCTGCCCACACCTGTACAGAATAAAGTGCTTCATTTATTGATGATTAAAATGTCCCCAGCCCTCTGTCCCAGCTCCATGGGCATCTGAGGTCCAGCACCCTCTGCCAGTCCCCTGGGGCACATGCCGGGGAGGGGGGGAGGGGGAGGGGAGGGGAAATAAGGTGCAGAGTGTAACAAACAGAAGCTAATAAACAGTGAGGGATCAGAACCAGGAAACGTAGCTTATGGAAACCTCTTCCCGTTTAAATGCAGGAATAAGGACATTAAATGACAACAGAAAGGGTCACCTGTTAGTGCCTGCCTCCCAACAGCAAGCACTGCTCCCATAGGGGCCTGAACACACTGGATTCTCTCCCTGGCAGGGCTGTGGAGCTAAACCCCAGACAGTGCAGAGTGCAAAAGGGACCAGGAGCCAGCAAGAGGCAGGTATTGGCCTGGCCCCAGGAGGGGCTGAGGCCTCATGTGGGCCTCTGGGGAGCAGACATAGACATGTGTGTCTCCTGGTGAGAGGGGGAAGGGGGGAGTCCAGCCAGGCAGGCTGGTAAGGGACAGGGGTGCCCTGTGCCCCACAGATAGCACCGTGAAACCCTGAACTACTCGCCTGAGG
Source organism: Acomys russatus (assembly GCF_903995435.1). Lineage (NCBI taxonomy): Eukaryota > Metazoa > Chordata > Mammalia > Rodentia > Muridae > Acomys > Acomys russatus. Next base: position 47,165,618 of record NC_067168.1, on the reverse strand, counting down.
CCCCTATGGGGCCCACCCCTGGGATCTCCTCCTCCTGCAGGACCCCTGGAAGAGCTAGGGCTGGCAAGTTGGGTGTTCTACCCCCTGGAGGTTTGGTCTCCAGCACCCAGATACAGTCTCTCCAGGGTTTGGGGCTCTCTTGCCCACTGGGGATCCCCGAACTTGCCTGTTAGGGATGTATTAAGGAAACCCATGGAGACCAGCCCCCAATGGCTCCGCTCTGCACCATGCAGGGGGGGGGGTGGTCTGCAGCCTTGACACCCCGCCCGCCGCTCCCCTACCCAGCCATACCTGGCATCCTGTCATGCCTTTCTGGGTCTACAACTCCTGCAACAGGGATGCACTCAAATTCTCCCCAAACCCTCCCATCCTAGGGAGTAAGTTAAGGGGTCACGGTAGCGGAGGATGGGCAGGTGAGGCTGGCCCAGGCCCTGCCTGCAGCCCAGAGGTCTCCCTGCCCTGCATTCGCTACCTCTAGCATCCCTCACCTGGAGGGGCGCAGCCAACCGGGTCCCTCTCTGTTCCTTTACTCCCAGAGATCAGGAGTAAGATCTCCAAGGAGCTGCACCAGGACCCAAGGCCAGGGGTATCCAGCTGCAGCCCAGCCCCCAGACTGTATCTGCTGTCCTGGCTGCGGGGCAAGGGGGGCCTGTGCTGGGAGGTGGAGGTCAGTTAGTGTCCAGCCTGGGGGCTGCCGTGGGGAACAGCGGGGCTGTGGGCTGCAGGTGCGCGGCGGGCAGGGCAGCAGGGTCGCTGGGCAGCGGGTGGCTGACGCGGAAGCACTTTTCTTTGTGCGCCTTCAGCATGTTGGAGAAACGGAAACGCTGGCCACACACGTCACACGGGTAGGGCTTCTCTCCCGTGTGTGTGCGCCGATGCCTCTTCATGTTGGGGCGGCTGGTGAAGCTCTTGCCACAGATCTCACAGATATACGGCTTCTCCCCTGAAATTGGAGGGGGCAGCAGGGGTGTTCATGGCCCGACCCTGGCGCCCCGCCCCACCCCACCCCACCCCCTCCCAGCTCAGGGACAAGGAAGCCCAGGGGTAAACTGAGGCCCAGGTGGAGTGCACGCACCTGTGTGCGTCTTCATGTGTTCATCAAAGTATTGCTTCATGTTGAAGTCCTTGCCGCACCACTGGCACATGAACTGCTTGTGGCCAATGTGGATGCTCATGTGCGACCTCAGCTGGTACTTGTACTGAAAGCGTTCGTTGCAATTCTGTGGGGGGTGGGGGGGGGAGATGGAGAGCTACAGACACCGTCGTCCTTCGTGTGTGTGTCCACACTGATGCACACTGATGGACATACCCCGTGTGGAGGCCAGAGGCCAACCTCTGGTGTCTCCTCAGGTGCCTTCCACATTAGCTGTTTTTTTGAGACAGGGCCTTTCAGTGGCCTGGGCACTTTCTGCCCAGTCTCTGCTGACTAGCCAGCGAGCTTCCCGCACCCGCCCGTCTCCGCCTCCCAAGTGCTGGGATGGCAGGTGTGTGCCACCGATCCAGGCCTGCAGCTCCTTCTGACCTCCCTCCCCCCACCCCCCATCCCTGAAGATGGCGGCGGGTGGAGGTGGGACCAAAGCAGAGCTCACCTCACAGCGGAAAGGCTTCTCTCCCGAGTGCTGCAGCGAGTGCACCTTGAGCGACATGCTGCGCTTGAAGGACTTCCCACAGGTCTCACAGGTGAAGGGCATGTCCTTGGTGTGGGCTGCGGGTGGGTGCCGGCTGTCACTTCTCCAGGGCACCTACCTGAACCCCCACCTGCAGACCTGCCTTCTGGCAGACCTGCACCCCACAGTCTCCTGGGGGTGACACTGAACTCAATGGAACACAGCAGCAGGTGAAGGCTTCAGTCTTGGGTCCAGTGACACCAAAGGCCGATGACAGCCCTCCCAGATTAAAAACCACCACTGGTTACCCAGCATGCCCCTGGCCAACACTTAGACCCCAAAGTCCCAGTCCAGTCCAGGTTACACTATGCTGTGGAGCAAGGCAGGTACATCTGCCGGGGACTGTCTGTCTGCCTCGGTTAACTCCTCCCTGGTGCTTGGAGCCCAGAATCCAGACACTAAGTCAGGCCCACCTAGAGGGTATGTGGCCTAGCTTGAGTGGGGTGGCTAGCACACTTGGGGAGGCCTCCTTACTGTGTCCAGGTGTGGCCCCTGGAGAGCAGCCTGAAGCCCTGTGAGGGCCAAAGGTGAGAAAGCCTGAGAGGCCTGGTTGCTGTCACACCGAGACAGGACCGTGTGACTCAGGAAACGCTGTTCTTTTCCTTGGATCCACAGCCTGTCCACCAGCGTCCCAGCTGGATTCCCACCTGCCAGCCTGCCCAGGCATGGCACCCCGGCGCACAGGGCTGCTTCCCGCTTCCTACCACCTGGACGCAGAGTCCTTTCTGACATGGCGAGAAGCCGGCCCATCCTCTGCCCACACCTGCACTGGCGGGGACTTACCAACCATGTGCTTGCGCACGTGTGCCATGGTGTAAAACTTCTTCTCACAGATCTCACAGGAGAACTTCTTCTCCGCATAGCCGTGCACGATCTTGTTATGCTCGTGCAGGGACCAGAGCTTCTTGAAGGCTTTGCCACACGTCATGCACTAAAAGGGAATAGCCTCGGCTGTGACCCGGAGCTAGCCTTGGCCTCTCTAGGGCCTCAGTTTCCCCACCTGAAGTGTGCTGGTAAGAAGGCGGCTGGCTCTAATGCTCCCAGGCTGATTATTCTACACCTACATGCAGGGATGCTGGGGGCCTCTCCCAGGATCTCCCCTCTAAGGCCTTCCCCAGGCAAGGGGCCGTGGCAGCTGTGCTGCTTGGTGGAGCAGCCTTTTGGTTCCTGTCAGTGTTGGCTGTACAGGCTGCAGAGGGTACCAGGGCCCCCCTCAGGCAGTGGAGGGCGGGTGGACTGAGGGTGGTGCTCCTGGATGCTTGTCTGTTTGTGCCACCCGAAGCCCCAGAGGCTGGGGTCTGGGCAGGAAGCGGGAAGGGCTTCGGCCCCTCAGAGTGGCTCAAGGTGCAGCAGGAATAGCTGAGGGGCAGCCGGGGGTGGGGAGCAGGAAACAGGTGCACAGAATGGGGGGCAGGAAATAGGTGCACAGAATGGGGGGAAAGAAGCAGGTGCACAGAATGAGGGGCAGGAAACAGGTGCACAGAATGGGGGGGCAGCCCGGGGGCAGGAAACAGGTGCACAGAATGGGGGACAGCCCAGGGACAGGAAACAGGTGCACAGAATGGGGGGAAAGAAGCAGGTGTACAGAATGGGGGGGCAGGAAACAGGTGCACAGAATGGGGGGGGGCAGGAAACATGTGCACAGAATGGGGGGCAGGAAACAGGTGCACAGAATGGGGGGCAAGAAGCAGGTGCACAGAATGGGGAGCAGGAAACAGGTGCACAGAATGGGGGGCAGCTCACCAGGTTACACTTTCACCACTGGCATCACAATTAGCAATTAGTGCAGGCAATTAGCACCCGCCTACCTGTGGCCCAGGTTTCCCCCCTCCCCCTTCCTGAGCCAGAAAAAGCAAAAGCCTTTAGCCAGTGCGCTGTGTGTGTGTGTGTGTATGTGGGGTGTGTAGTGTGTGTGTGATGTGGTGTGTGTGTGTGTGTGTGTGTGTGTGTACACATGCTGGGGTGTGCTCAGACAGATGCAGACTGGCAAAAGCCTTTAGCCCTGGTCTGTGTGTGTTGTGTGTGTAGTGTGTGTGATGTGGTGTGTGTGTGTGTGTGTGTGTGTGTGTGTGTACACATGCTGGGGTGTGCTCAGACAGATGCAGACTGGCAAAAGCCTTTAGACCTGGTCTGTGTGTGTTGTGTGTGTAGTGTGTGTGATGTGGTGTGTGTGTGTGTGTGTGTGTGTGTGTGTACACATGCTGGGGTGTGCTCAGACAGATGCAGACTGGCAAAAGCTTTTAACCAGTGTGTGTGTGTGTGTGTGTGTGTGTGTGTGTGTGTGTGTGTGCGCGCGCGTGCACATGCTGGGGTGTGCTCAGACAGATGCAGACTGGCCCAATGCCTGGCAGCCATCCTGGCATCCCCCCGACCCCCACCACTGCCCCCTATACACAGTTCTTTCCAAATTTCTCATCCAGTCTTTTTTTCTCCAGACCCAGGGCAGCTGTTGCTTCCACAGAGTTGACTTCCTCCCAACTGGCTATCTGCAGCTCTACACAGTGGGAAGTGAAGGGTGGGGCCCTCTCCAGGCCTTTCTCCTCTGTGCACTTTGGTGTAGTGTACAACCCATGTAACTCCGCAGGCAGCTCTGCGGGCCTACGGAGTTGTTAAGACACATCCTTCCCAGTTCCTACTGCGCCCTGGCCTCAGGTATCTCTCCCACACACCCCCTGCAGCCCCTTGCCCCTCTGGTATGGGTGCTGCCACAAGCCTCTGCTCCCCCCGTGTGCCGCCCCCCCCCTCTGCTCCCCCTGTGCGGCCCCCCCCCCCCCCCCGCCTCTGACAGCCAGTCTGGCCCAGCCCTGGACACTGTCTGGGCAGCGCAGCTCACCTGGATGTTGCGCTCGCAGTCGGTCTGTCTGTGCAGCTGCAGCTCGCTCTCCAGCAGGAAGCGCTTCCCACACTGTCCACAGATCTGCATGCGGCTGTGGGTCACGTTCATGTGCTTCTCCAGGTACCAGCGGTTGTTGAAGACCCGGGGGCATTTCTGGCATGGATGCTGCTGTTTTTCCTCCAGTTTCACCTTGGCCCCCAGCCCATCAGCTGCCTGGGCTGCCGGAACAGCCCCAGAGGCCTTGGGTCTCTTCCCACCTCTACGGCCGGCCTCTTCTGGCTCTGGGGTGGCTCGGCGCCTGGTGTTCTGTCCCCGGGACCGCGTGGACATGCGGCTGTGCAGTGGAGGGTCCACCTGGCTGCCCTGACACCCAGCAGGAGCCGCAGGGTCCTGCCTGCTCTCCGCCTCCTCCTCAGAACTCTCAGCATCCTGCTCGCTGGGCTCCTCCTCCTCCTCCTCGCTGGGCCCTTCCTCCTCATCTTCCTCCTCCTCTCCATGGCTGCCTCCTCCTTCTTCTTCCTCCTCTTCCTCCTCCTCCTCTTCCCCTCCACTCCCTCCTCCTTCCTCCTCCTCCTCCTCCTCTTCCGAGTGTCGTCCCTGCATCCCATCCCCCTGGCCTAGTACCACAGTGGCACCTGGCTTGCCCTCAGGCCCAGTGGACACATGCAGTGTCTGGTTATTAAGATTCACCTCCACAATGATCTGTGACTGCTCCTGGCGCCCATAGGTGCTGGAGGCACCCAGTTCTGTCTCCAGCCCCTCTCTACTTTCCAGCTTGCACAGGCTACTGGGGGCCTCAGCCTCCTCAGGTGCTCCTTCCTTCTCCTCCTTAAAGAGCGGCTGTGCCGGCCCAGGCGTGGCAGAGCTGACGTCCCCAGCTGTCCCCGCCCCATCCTCCACACGCACAGAGTAGGGGTCAGGGCCCTCTCGGGCATAGATCTTCGGTAGGCCTGGGGCGTCCGCCTCCTGTTTGATGTCACAGTAGTAGGGTGGTGGAGGCACCGGGGCACAGCTGGCAGCTGGCTGCGCCAGGGCCACAGGGCTCGAGGGCGACAGAGACCGGGCATCCAGCAGCTCCTGGCAGGAGGCTGCGATGTCGGCCATCTGTAGCAGCGAGGCCGCGCTGAGCACCTCCTGCACGTTGGCCGCGTTCACCAGCAGCTTGGATGTGTAGATGAAGTTTAGGATCTGCTGCAGGCCACCAGGCGCCAGCGCCTCCAGAGACAGCTCGACCCTCTGCAGCTGCTTGTTCTGTGTGAAGAGCGAATGGAAGAACTGGCTGTAGGCGGCCAGCACACCCTTGTGTGCGGGGAACACGCTGTGCTGGGGCACCAACACCAGGTCCACGTCACACAGGTCCGGCTGGAAGAGGCGCTGCTCGTTCAGGCGGCCCATCAAGCAGGTGAAGTGCAGGGCCACGTCCTCCACCAGCGAGAACTCTGCCGCCGGGGAGTCTGTAGTCTTCTCAACCAGCAACTGCGGGGCCAGGACACAGGAAAGGTGAGGGCCAGCCGCTGCCCGCACCTGCCCACAGTGTGGGAGGTGCCATCAGAGATGGTCTGCTCCAGTCGCCAAGGCAGGGGGTACCAGGTGCACGGCAGGGACAGGTGCTCCTAGGGCTACACTGACCTGGGACCTGAGCCCAGGTGGCCACTCTGGGCCTCCTCCCTTTGCTCTTCCTCTGTGCATACCCTAGGGGTCCCCCCAGGATCCCTAGGCACGGTGCCCCTACAGGGCACCCCACTGTCCCTCAGTGTGTCCTGACCTTCCTGGGCTTGCCCAGCTTCGAACCCCTGGACAGCGGAAGACTCAGCTTCCACGACAACACACAGCCTGTATCTGGGGGACCCTTCGCTTGGACAGTGATCAGTAAAGGCCTGTAGGGCCTAGAGAAGACAGCAGGCTAAAGACATCCAGGCCCCTCCAGCCACAGCAGCTTCTTGTCCCCGGGGCTCTCCTCAGTGGGGGAATGGGCTGTTTTCTCTGTTCACTACACTCCCAAGAAGAGACCCCAGCCCAGACCCAGAAGCTCCAGGGTGGCCCTGTCCTGGAGACACAGCTCCTGGAGAGGCCCAGGGACCTTAGAGACCACTGGACCAGACTATCAGGTCTTTTAGGCTCAGGCGGAGCCTGTAAAGGGCCCAGAACAGAGGCCTGCTTAGTCCTACCATGAGGTTGTTTGGTAGAGCTGTCTCTACCTGGCCTGCGGCTCAGCATACACCGGCCAGTCTAGCCCCACAGGCCAGCTTTGGATGCTCTACAGGCTCTGCCTCCTGTGTCTGACTGATTTGCCCCAATGGGCCTTCCAGGCTCAAGGATGCAGCTGTCCCCTGTCAGTCCATTCTCCTGTCAGCAGTGGTTAGGCTGGACAGAGGGGATGTCGTCTCAGCTCCCTTTTCAGCACTCTTAGGGAGAAGCTGTTTGGGCTGCAGGCGAGCCCCAGGGAGCCTTCCAGCTGCCCTTCCAATCAGTAGCCTTGGACATGCCCGCTCTTCACCCTAGGCCCACAAACAGTGGCCACCACCTTCCTCACGTTTCCTCACCACCCAGGCCACCTATCTTTGACTCTGTCTGGGACTGCAGGCCATCTAGCTGGGACGTGGCATGGAGCCCCGCCCATCCCTCGGCTCTGACTCACTGATTCACCCTCTGGGACCAAGTCCCGCAGCAGATGGAGAACCTAAGGCCCAGAGAGGCATTGCCACCCTGCTGCCGGGGGACACTCCGAGTGGCCGGACAGCTTAGCGAGTTCTGAAAGCGAGGTGTGGGCGGAGGTGACGGGTCTGTAGCTGCGTCCTCCCCAGTCACTGCACCTGCGGGTGACTGAGGGGCTAGATGGTGACAGGGAAAGGCCCTTGTCCTTCCTTTATAGATCTCCCCAGGCCCACCTGCTTGGGAAAGGCCACCTGAGCCTAGCAGGAACCCACACATCCCTAAAGACACACCCCAGCCTGCCCAGCCATGGACCCCAGACACCGCCGAAGAGTGGCAGGGCCCCTCCCGCTCAATGCCCACTAGCTGTGCCGCCTCAGCCCAATGCTTCAGGTCCCTGAAGCTAAGGAGGCCTCTCTCCACCTGGCTATGCCAGCTGCAACTGCAGCCTTTCCCTACAGGAGGCCACCTGCAGAGGCCACAAGCTTTGGACTCCTGAAGGCCATCTGGTGAAACCTGGGGGCAGTCAAGACACCCGGTTCTCCATGGGCAGCGTGGGAGTGCCCAAGCCGACCAGGGGTACAGGCTCACGGCTTCTGGATGCCTTCTTTGCAGAGGCCTGGGAAACAGGCTCAGAGACGGCAGGGGACCGGCCCAAGGTCACACAGGAGTTTCCACTCCAGCTGTGGGCGCCACCCCCCCAACCCCGCCTTTGGCCCAAGCCGTCCCAATCTCCGGCAGAGCGGCTGCAGCGCCCACGTGGCCCAAGGCCCGGACGGGAATCCGACTCTCTCCTCCCCCGCCCCCCGCACCCCCCATTACCAGCCCCGGGGCGGCGCCGTCCGGGCGCAGAGAAGCGCCCCCCTCCGCCCGTGCGCAGCAAGACCTTGGCCTTCCACGCCAGCACCCCCACCCCAGGAATTTCACCCCCTAGCCGCGCCACCACGCTGCACTCCCGGCCCGGGACACCCAGCAGATAGGACCTAGGCCCCGGGGGAGGGGCCAGGTCGCCCTAGCCCCCGTACCGGGTCCCGCGGGGCCGTGCGCTCCGAAAGGCAGCGCTCGCAGGTGGGCGGATAAGCGGAGGGACAGGCAGGGCCCGGCGTACCATGGTGCCGCGGCACTGGGAGCTCACAGGGCCCCGCAGGATCGCGCTGCCCCCGGCGGCCGGGCCCGGGCCGCTCCATGAAGCGCCACGCTGGGGGCCGCCCCGGCGCAGGGCCCCGCGACCATGGCCCCGGGGGCGCGGCCGGGCGGGCAGGCGGAGGCGCAGGGCCGCGGCGAGTCCCGGCCGAGCAGCTGCGGCCCGGGAGCCTCGGGCGCGGCGGGCGGGGGGCGCGGGGCGCCGATTGGAGCCCGCGCGTCAGCTGGGGCCGCCGTCTGGACGCTTAAAGGGCCAGGCCGCCCCGCGTGCCGGCTAGGGGCGCGGACGCGCGTGGCGCGCGCGGTGCCGAGGCAGCTGCCCTGCAGAGAGCCTCGGGGGTCCCTAGGCCGACTCGGCTGCTGACGTGGGAGCGTTTGGACCGCGCGACCCCACCCTCCCGTGCCCCTGTCTTCTGGGAAGTTCGCCCGGGAGTCGAACCGGGGTGTCCTCCTGCTGTTCTGCGGGGGAGGGGCCAGGCTAGGCGTGAGGTCGCCGAGCTGGGTGCGCTGGCCCCTGACCCACCTGCTCCCCTGAGGCTGGCGACGTTGAGGGCCGGTGCCGCTCACCCAAGTCGCGCTCACCGCCCGCCCCCTGTGGCCTCAGATGCTCCGACTTGGGGGTGAGTCTGGGGTCCCCAGCTACTCCGGCCTTCCACGCGCTTTGCTCTGCGCCTCCGGGACCTACCTGATGGCCTCTGGCTGCGCAGGGCCTCCGAGCCACTGCCGCTGCGACAGAAGCTGTTCAGATGACCTGCCGGAGTCAGCCGGCTGTGGGGCCAGAGGCCCAGTCCCGGCCGAATGGCCCCACTGCACAGCCTCCGCGCTGGGGAGATGCAGCCCGGCTTGCGGAATGCTGCTCTGGCACCGGCTCCGTGGGGGCAGGGGGCTGGCTGTGCTGGCAGGAGACTGCGAAGGAACGCTGCCAGGCTGAGCAGCGGCAGGGCGGGACCACGGGCTACTACCGTGGTCTCTACTGCCGGGCGCCCCGCACCCCTACCCAGCTGCGGCTGTTCAGCCTAGTCACTCTCCCAACACTGCTCCTGCCGGACCACTCCACTCCAACCACAACAGTCTCCTTGGGTGTACGCCTTCCTCCCTAGTGTGTGCAGAGGGCTGTGGCTATTCCTTCTTGAGGCAGGCAGGTGTCATCAAATAGCTGAGGGTCTGTTACCTAAGAATGAAAGATCTTGCACGCGGACACTAGGCTGGCTACCCCCACCCCCCAGCAGGGAAGCGGAGTCGTGTAGGGTGGAAAGAGGTGGGGGCAGAGGAAAGCCTGCGCAGGACATGCCCCCTAGCTGGGGCGGTGAGCTGCTGCCCCAATCTGCATGAAGGCACAGAGTGGGGCTCTAGGCTAAAGCTGGGAGAACCTGCCAGTGCCCGGTGATGCCAACCACCGTTTCTCTTCTGACTCGGAGTGGATTGCTACACTGGCCTGGGAGGTGGGAAGTGCAGGGCTGTCTACCCACTGGGTGGACAAGGACATGAGTCTCACAGGGAAAGACTTGTAGACAGAACCCTGTGCTGGGAAGCTGGGCAGAGTGGCCATGGCGCCTAAACACAGGAAGGATGCTGGGCCTTTCATGATGGCCTTAGCTAAGGTAAAGGAGTGACACCCCCTCCCCCAGTGCCTCCCCCACACTAACCGCCCCCTCCCCCGTGTTTAGAGCCGGACCTGAGCTCTGATTGAGGGCTCCTAGGCACACTGGGCTTGTCACTGGCAGCAACTGCAAAGGCCAGAAGGGCCCTTGTGTTCGTGGCTGCAGAATTGGGTGGTCAGGGGGTGGGGTGCAGCCAAGATTTCTGAGGGACAAGGAGAGATCAGAGAAGGGTTCCAGGCCACAACCTCAGCTCCATTGGTGAGTGGGGGAGGGGCACTTCCCTGCAGAGGCCAGGGTTTTGGACCCCTTGAGACTGGGTTGACTCCAGCCCAAACTTCACTTCTGAGAACAAGGAGACAGCCCCAAACTGCCAGAGGTCCCCTGTGCTTGGCTGGGGAAGCTAAACTAAGCTCGCCCAGGTAACAGAAATACAAGTTAGGTAGTACGTGAGGTAGTGCAGGCTGGAGGGAGGAGGGTGACAGTGGCCTGTACAAACATGGAGCCCCCTCCATCTGCCTGAGCTCTGGCTGCTGAGCCCAGCACTAATGGGCTACAGCTGCACAAGGGTGGGAGCCTAATGCAAACCAGCAGTTCCCTTTCCCACACCGACTCCAGGGCCTCAGCAGCAGAGCTCCCTGGAGCTTCTACACCGCTTCCACAGACCCTAGTCCTCCACAACCTTGGGAGGCTCCATTTCTTGCAGAAGCCTGCCCACCCACGGTTCCTCTGTGAAGTTAGCAGCAGGAGTGGCAGCAGTTGTGTCAAGGGCTGTACCTCACAGGTGCTCAGGGTCCTGAGGGACAGTCTAGATGTCTGTCCTGTGGCCCTAAGTGCTTCCTGGACTCAGCCTTCAGGGAGGCAGACTTCGCCTTAGACTAGTGCAGAAAGGACGGACCCATTATTCATACCTGCTCACCAGGTCACAGGCATCCTTTGGGATCATCAACTGGGAGACAACAGTTCTCAGAATCTGCATGTGGGCAGCAGGGATCAAGGGTCAGACAGGATTCATCACACACAGTTCTGACCCTGTCAGTACCCACTTTCTGCCTTGGTGTCTCCAAGCTGCTCTGTCTTGGGCTATGGAGGTGGGTCTTCCTGCTTGTATGGGGTGTGTTGTTGAGGAAGACACCACCTGGGCTATTATTCCAAGCCACAGCGAGGAAACAGCTATGGCAAGAGAGGCCCAGGCCTCAGAAGAATGCAGCCTGTGTTGTGTTGATCCCAGGGTGCCAAGCTCCCTTCACACTTCCAGGTTCCAGTAACTTCTCTCACCTAAAACATGATGATCTGCCTATCTCAACTTTTATGTCTGCACTATTTGCATGAAGAGGCCAGAAGGAATTGAGTCCCCTGGAGTTGGACAGGTGACCATGAGCTGCCGTGTAGATTTTGGGAACTGAGCCCATATCCTCTGGAAGATAAGTCAGTGCTGCCTTTCCCCCCCCCCCATCCCCCCCCCCCAGCACTGGCTAGTCCCTACATCCCTCACGGAACTGTGGGCTCATGCCTCTCCCTGGCTAGTTCAGGAAGTCAGACCATGCCCAAGTGCTTCATCTTAGCAAGGGGGCTCTTACCAGACACAAAGCTCTGTGAACTGTAAAAAAAATTCTCCAAACTCTTGTGTGTAAAAAGACCACAAGGAGCCAGGTGTTGTGGTGCTCGCTTTTAATCCCACCACTCCGGAGGCAGATCACTGTGAATACAAAGCAAGTCCAGGACAGCCAAGGCTACACAGAGAAACCCTCCCTCCAAAATCCAAAAAAACAAAACAACCCCCCCCCCCCCAAAAAAAAAACCACAAAGGACTTCCCGGTTATCCTCCCTCTCTTTTGAGGGCGTGGAAACAGGGTCTCATGTAGCCCAGATTGGCCTTCCCTGGATCCTCCCAAATGCTGGGATTACAGGCTTCTGAGGCCAAACCCAGCTAATTTCCTTCATGTCTGTCTATCACTAGTCTTACTATGGAGGCCTGGATGGCCTTCAACTACGAATTACCTGCCTCCAAGTGTGGGCATTAAAGGTGTGTACTACCACACTTGGCATGTTTTTTAAATTTTAAAGGAAATCACATCTGACAATTTTCAATTTCCCAACTTGGGAAAACACTATTTAGAAAAGGTGGCAAGGCAGGCGTGGTGATGCACACTTTTAATCCCACCACTCAGGAGGCAGAGGCAGGCAGATTGCTGTGAGTTCGAGGCCAGCTTGGTCTACAAAGCGAGTCTAGGATAGCCAACCCTGTCTCAAAAAAACAAAACAACAAAAACAAAAACAAAAAAATTAAAGCAGGCTCCAGGGATCAGATCCTAACCCATGCTCCACATGCCACTGTGGTCTCATTTCAGGAGGTGGAGGGCTGCGGGCACTGCAGCCAGATGACTTGCTCCTAGGCGGAGGAGGAGGCCGACTGGAGTGGGTGCTGTTTCTACCAGGCTCTCCCTGGCTCCTGCTATCACACACTGACTGGAGTCTAAGCAAAGAAAGGCCAAGTAGGTAGACTCAAACAGCATATATTTTCATCTCTGTAAGACCCTTTTCAAGTTGTAGGTAAGTTTAATTGAAGTATATACAAACTAGACACTGCTGGTATGTACAAAAGTATTTCCTACATTTCTGAACAGTATCAACTATGCCATCTGCAGTAAACAGGATGTTACAAAACCGTCCAACAAAGCATTTTCTATTAAGTGCATTACACAACATAATTCAATTTTATTAAAAAAATAACTTTAAGATACAGAATGATTCTGGTTAGGAAGAGAAGCCATTTCTGTAGTTCACTCGAGTATAAACAGCACGCCGACCCTGAAGATGAGAGCCTGCCTGCACAGGTAGGCGGCATGCCCTCCCTCCCTCCATGTCAACCCCCAGGACCTGCCAATGTCCATAACCCTCAGGCCACTGGACTTGAGTGATCACAAGTCTCTCTGGGGTTTTATCTGGTCACATGGATGTGTGATCAGGAGGAAGGCAGAGGTTTTTGTTTTTGTTTTAAAAGACAAAGACTCAAAAGGGTCCCTGTTGGTTGAAGATGGCAAGGCCTACAACAGGGGATGTGGCAGCCTCTGAGGAGCCTAGAGAGGCTGCAGCTGAGAGTCTACAACAAAGTCACTCCTTCCCAGAGTCTTCATGAGGAATGCATCCTTCCAGCTTTGAGCCATAGCTTTGAGACCCTGAGCACCGTGTCAATAGTCGATGCTGCACGGCCCTGTTGTAGGCTGTGAAATCTGGGATACTTTGTTAAACAGCAACAAAACAGTACATTACCCAATAGTGACCTTTTCTTACTAATTCCATTTGGCAGTTTGTTTGGGCTCTGAATGCATTCTTCCCAGGACTAGTAGATTCAAACATCCTTCTTTGTAGGCAACTTAAAAAAAAACAAACCCACTATAAACCACGTTTAACCTTCAACCCACTGAACCCTGACTTCTGATGCCACCCTGCTCTCATCAACGTATACTTGCTGACATGGTGAACAACGCTGGCTGGCCACCAAGATGCTGTTTACATACCTCGTAGAGCGGCAGTGTTATTTATTTTTAGGATGCTGGTCACTGAACCCAGAGCAACTTATATGCTAAATACACAGAGCACATGGCCCTCGAAGACTATCTGTACACATCTAGGACCTCCCTCCACCCGGCCTTAGCTCCTCCAGCTTTTCCTCTTCCCACATACATCAGCAGGCCCGGGGTTGTGTGGTATAGACTTCTGCACCATGTACCCAATAGGAATTCTGTGAACTGATCAAACCGGCACTAAGGTGATTAAGTACACTTGGGGATAGAATGCAAACTGAAGAGTAAAACAAAACAAACAAACCCACACTAGTTTTTATAGGTTAAATTCCTCTTGGAGGAACCATGCAAAGCCACAAAAACAATTATCTATGCAGCAGCCTGGGACCCATCTGCCCACAACTCTTGTCCTGGGGTTTGCTCTGGTCAGGCAGGGTTTCACGCTGGTGGGAGTCTCCACACAAGCGGCGAGGCTGCTGCTGCTGCTGCTGCAGTTAAAGAATGTGGCCTTGCTCCTGAAGCCCACTCTTCAGTTGGCTCTTCTAGCACACATGTGCACAACAAGATGGCCAGCCTCACAGGCTTGGGTCCAGGACCTCCACCACACATCTGTGTCTGGAAGAAGCCTCTACCCACAGTGAACCCAGCTCAGAAAAAATAATTTTTGGTGCCAGTGAATTAAAAAAAAAATTATGATTCATTTCCTGGCCATCAGGACATGTATTTGATGTAAGGTGTTAAGAGGAACCAAAGGCACCAAGCACCAAGGCGGGAGCTGGAGTGGCAGCACAGCCACACCTGAGCTGCTGGCAGTCTCTGTGAAAAGGCAGAGCCCTGACAGGTAGCTGGTCCCGTCCTGCACACCTGGCCACAGTCAGTGTGGACGTGGACAGCCTCATCTGACAGCACACACCAAGATGACAAACGGCATGGGGTCATGGGGAATGTGTGGCTGTGACAGCTCTCCACAGCTCTGTTTGGCAGCATGGATACTAAAACCTCAAACACTGACCAAAGAAACCTGAATTCTATGGACTATGTGAGCTACAGAAAATCCTATCTAAAATAACACTGCAAATTACCTTTACATCAAATTTACCATTTCTCGATTTAAGAAAATGAAAATTCCATAGTTGTCTACTGTAAAATAGGGCAAAAAACATTTCTGGGGACACCTGCACTTTGAATTCTTCTGCACACATGTGAGTGAGTGACCAGTAATACCCACTACTGGATGGAGCTCTAATACTGAAACACAACAGACGCCATCAGTTTCTTCAGCTTTAAGTTAACAGGTATTTACAGTTCAGACACAACTGTGCACAAACACCTCAGCTGTATCTGCTGCTCTCACTGGGGCTCCGGTGATGAGAGTAACTTCTGTCACTTTCACTGTCTGAGCGATAGGATCTTCCGCTCCTGCATAACAAAACGACACACAACAAAAAGCCTTCAACTCCCATGTATTGGGTTCTAACCACAGGGCAACACTATGAGGTTTTCAAGGATGTTTTAAACTTTTTTTTTTTTTTTTTTTTTTTTTAAAAGACAGAGGATCTTTGGTTTTTTGAGAAAGGGTTTCTCTGTGTAGCCCTGGCTGACCTGGACTCACTTTGTAGACCAGGCTGGCCTTGAACTCACAGTGATCTGCCTGCCTCTGTGTCCCTGAGTTCTGGGATTGTAGGCATATGACACTGCACCAAGGCTCAAATAATGTTTTAAATGGTAAATGGTAGTAAAAAGCAAGAATAAGATAACAATAAAGAAACCTCACAACACTGCAAAATTTACTTGAAATCCACTCATACAAACAAACAAACAAACAAACTACTTTTCTACTCTGCCCCAGTGAGCACTGCATTAGACTAAAGCTGGAAGGGCTTAAAGTACAGCGTCTCATAAAGAAGTGGGTGTGTGTCTGCATGCGAACAAAACCATCAGGAGCCTAGCCAAGGGGCTTGGTTATGGTCGTCACTCAGCTCATTTAAAAATACTTTCTGAGAGTTACTTCACACGTCCATGGTCAGCATCACCCCACTACCAATGAGTGCAAGTACAAGGAAGGCCCAAGGCAGTGGACAGGCAGGTCAGTGCACTGAGAACCCCAGGGGTACACGGGCTCTCCAGGAAGGGATGCACTTCTGAGTTGGCAGTGTGACTGAGGGAGGGGGCTCCCAGGGCAATGGGCTGCAGTGGGGCCCTACTGAGAGTGGGGGATGGGGGGCACAGGGGATTCAAGACACAGAGAGAAGTGATAAAGATGGCACTTGGGATTCTGGGCAGAAGGAAAGGTTCTAGAACATTAGAGAATGGAAGTCAGGAAGAACTGGAGCTGGAGCTGGCAAGTGGTTCATGTACAGTGAGTGTGACGGCACCTAGGCCTGTGAGAGACAGCTGGCAGCCCGAAACAGTTCAAACACAGGAGTGTCCATGTGCACTGACTGTAGAAGGGTTTCTGAGGTTGCAACGGATGAGGATGACAGCAACCACCAGCAAGGGACAATACAAGAGTCATTAATAAGGTCATTATAAGATACAAGCCCTAACCCTGCTGGTGGAACAAAATAACTATAACTGGTTTAATAAAACAACCACCTGGCTACTGTAGTAAACCAGCCTGACTCCCAGAAGTGAGCTAAGGTCTGGTCCTCTGATGCCCTCCACAAAAACGTTTACTCAAAGCTGTGTGAGTACCTGAACACTCACTCTAGCTCCAACTATAAAACAACAACATAAAACAACATTTAACAGCTATTGGCTGTCTGTGCTCTGCTGATGGCCATTTGCACCAGTGTCCAGCCACTCACAGTGCTCCAAAGCAGGGACCCACCTGGACCACCTCTTGTAACTTCTACCCCGACGGTAACTGTCACTCCTCTGGCTGCGGCTGCGGCTGCGGCTGTAGTAGCTATCATACGTGTAGGATCTGCTTAAACAGCAATGACATACACTAAGCACACAAAGTATTTTCTGGAGGGCTGTCTGAGAGTGCTAGCTCACATGGGCACCCTACTGAGGTGTGAGGACAGTTGCATAAGAAGTTCTAGAAATATCCAGCAATTGCCCCCAAACGGACTTACCATGTTAAAGAGAAAAATGTTAATTTATTTTCTGCATTGAAAAATATCACAAAATTAACACTGAGTTGGTCTGACTGAATCTGGATCTTTCTTATTAGGCAATTATAGTCACAAGCACCTACCATTACAATTTGACACGGTCATTTCTGACACTGGAGCACAATAGGCCAACAGAATAAAAATTGTCAGAAAGATCTCATTTTTTTTTTAAGAGTGTTATTTCAGAAGATAAACATAGGCATTAAAGTTAATTTTAAAATGCAACATAAAAGGCTGAGGAGGTAAGTTTAGTGGCAGGAGATGCACTGTGTATTATGCCTAAGGGTCTGGGATCAACTCCAAGTCCAAGACAACCCCCTACCCAGCAACCTGGGGCCTCCCACTCCCACTTACCTGGAGCGGCTACGGGGGTCATAGGAAGTGCTCCTGGACCTGCTCCTGCTGGACGTCCTAGTGTGAATCACAGAGGGACCATCACCTTGTGCTTGTGGGCACAGGCCACAGTGACAATCTAGACATTTTGTCCATCAAAGTGAAAAGACAGTGAAATCCTGTAACTACTGTTTTTATCCCAAGTGTATTGGGTTTTCTTTTTAAAACCTTTGTATTCTGTAAGAAGGTTAAACTTTATGTAGCTCTTTGGGGAGACTCTCAGCTGGAAGGAAAGGGAAAGGCCACTTATACGAGTGGGCACACAGGAAACACCTCCCGGTCAAAGGGAGAGGCAGCTGGGAAGCTACTATGCACGCCCGTCCCTGGAGCACACACTTCACTCTTGGTGTCCTCGCTAGAACCTGTCTTAACCCCCAAGTCCAGAGGTGGCTGTGCTTGTGGCCCCTCAGTAGCATCCCTGCGTAGAGGAGGCACGGGGCATGGCCTCTTGGTGCTGGTTCTTTGCCTGGTTCGCATACAATCCCAGCAAGGACAGCAGAAGCGTCCCAGAATCCCAGAGTGGGGTGACAACAGTCCAGTGTGGTACTGGCCAAGGACACATCAACAGCTGTCCTGCTCTGTCCCAGAAGCGGTCCCCACACAGCAGGGTGAGAGACCACAAGCTCACCTGTGGCTATGGAAACTTCCATAGGAACTGCTCCGGCTGCGGCTGCGGCTGCGGCCTCTGCTATACCAGCCTCTGCTCCGGCTTCTCGAGTAGCTTCTTGAGCTACATGGGATGGGTGAGAAAGCAAACAACGTGTGCACCCCCACTGTTGGGATGAACAGTAGGGCAGGAGGGGACACAAGCAGGGGGAGGTCGCTTACAAACTATGCTGGGTGGACACGGTCATGTACAGCAAAGGAAGAGATCCAGAAGCCACCAAGGGTTGATCAAAAGACTGCACTAGGTACATTTACATGCCCACGAGAACACAACTACTTATTGGTTTCCTGTTTCCTATCGTGACCCCTTTTCTTAGCTTTCACGCTCATTCTCTGTACTCTTCAGTCTATCCTGATGACAAATGCTGGGTGGGTCCTCAACAACAACTTGAACATGATCACAAAGCTTGACTTAGATGTGTGCCTTGGACAGCAACTTTGCCTCTACGGCCTGGACCATCTCCATGTATAAAAGGGTAGTACATCAGCCACCTGTAAGCCCTGGAGGGTCTGCTCAATGGATTCTTTGCAAAGGCATGGCAACCTGGGCAAGACAGCCAGCTACATCACACCTTTGAATGTGGAGAACTCGCCACCAGCCACGGCAAGACCATTCATTATGGTACAAGTGATGAAAGTAGAGATAATGACGGTCTTTTCAGCTGAGCCCATATTCCCTGTCCTGACACCCTGGCATGTCCACTTCCTATCTACGTCCTCTACTGGGAGCTTTGGTCACATGGACTAACACTTCTTACTCCCTTGTCACAGATTTGCAGACAGTGACCAGACTTCTAACGCTGGTGTTCTCCTGAGCTCAATGACAACAGATACTCCTTGGGGGAAGAAGAGGAAAAGGAGTATTTCTTACCGGTAAGATGATGTGGAACTTCTAGATCGACTTCTTGAGTGACTATAGGAGACAGACCTTGTTCTGTGTCGAGATTTGGTTTCTGATTTACTTCTCGATCTGTGTGGACTTCTGGACTGGCTATCACCATCCTGACTAGGAGTCTGCTCATCACTGGAACTCTCTTGATTCCGTGGCCTCCGGTTTAGGCGTGCTGTCTTTCTTACTTCATCAAAGAGAGACCCAGGCCGAACTTTATTTTTGCTTTTAATTTCTATTCTCAAGCCTTGTGGTTTGACTTCAGGCACAGTAGCCAATGCCTTCACATCCAGAGCACTGGATGTGGTTGCAGCAGGCACTGCCAGATTCCCTACACCTTGCAGTGGCTTCCACTTATCTGTGAGGTTCATCTGGTTCTTCTCAGCCCCCTCCGTCTTTGCAGCAATTTCTACAGGGCTTGCCAAGTTGGCAGAGCTGTCCTGTTTTCCACCTTCACCCAAGGTTTTGCTTTCAGGCTTACTGCTTTCTTGCTTCCCTCCTGCTCTGGGCTGTGCCATGTGCTCACCCTGCTCTGGAACACTGCTCACCTCTGGGCTGTCCATTCTGTGGTTTGCTAAAGGGTATGCTCCCTCTCCCTTGGCAGGGGAACTCCTATCAGGGGTACAAATCTCCATGTTGTCATCTGTCTGAAGCACATCCTCCCCTCCGCCTGGGACATGCTCTTCAATGTGCTGGGTGGTACAGGGGTAGCTGGTGGCATTCTCCTGCACTTTCGGTGGTACAGGGCAAGAGCTGGGGTCATGCTCACCCTCTGCAAGTGGGCCCTGCTCTGAAGAACCCCTTTTGGGTTTGCTTGGACAGCTGCTTTCCTCACAGGCTTGCTCTGGCTTTGGAATACTGTCTTTTGCAGCTTCACACTTGTCAGAAGCATGCTTGGTCTCTTTTGGCTCCTGGGCAACTTGCTTTCCACTTATGTCCTCGTCGTCGTCATCACCAAACTCCAGTGGAGGCTGCCAGTGGAACGCTGGCTTCCGTTTTGGAGCCTTACGGGTTTTGTCCTTTTTGGCTTTCAGTTTCTCTCTCACCTTTTTTGTGTGATCCCCTTTAAGACTACCCTTTGGGTGTCTTTGCTTCTGAGGCTCCACTCTATCATTCCCCAAGTTGGAGCAGGAACTCTCTGACTCAGAAGCTGAAGACCGTGGTCTCCTGGACCTCCGGGCCCCATCACTGTCAGGCAGAGAAGTGTCTGCTGAAGGTCTGGCTGGGGGTTTGGCTTTGCTGTGACCCTGACCAACCTCTGACTCGGTGTCTGAGGAGGCTTCCCCCTCCTCCTTATCGGAGCACGTCCGGGGATCGCTCTTCCTGTTCTTAGTCACATCTTGCTCTGAGTTTGATTCAGAGTCCCACTTACTCCCAGCACAGCTCTTCCCTTTGGGCTTACTGTCGTCTCTAGAGTGAGCAGAAAGGCGCTCTGTCAGAGCTCTCTTCGTAGAATGAGGACACTCCCATTCAAGCCTGGCGTGTCCTTCTCCTCTGCCCTTCCCCGGCTTATCATTCAAGACTTCCTTCTCTGGGACTGAGTGCACTCCTTGAACACGTGACGGTTCGCTGTCTGAAGAGTCCTCTAAAGACGACCTGCTTTCACTGTACTTCCTGTGACTTGAGGACTTCTCTCGGCCTCTGACATATTTGCTGCCAAGTGTCTTTTCAGAGCTGCTATGGTTCCTTTTGTTTGAAGTGACACTTTCTTTCCCACGGGATCTGAGTGTCCTCTTGGCTCGCCGTCGTCGTCGTCCATCGTCGCTGCTAACAGAAGTGTATGAAGATGACCTAGTGCGCTGGGAACCATCACTGTACCTATTCTGTGAGCGAGACCTAGAGGACGGAGACCTGGACAGCGAGCGTGACCTCGTGTAGGGCCTGCAGGACGACCTGCTCCTACAGGACCTGCTCCCTGACCTTCCTGAGCTCCTGGAGCTTCTGTCACTGTACTTTGAATAAGCGCTCCCATCACTTTCTGAGTTGTTTTCTCTTTTGTGGTAGGATGATGCGCTTGCAGTCTCTTTAGTATTTGCTAAGCTGTATGTGCTTTGGACGGGCAGCAAGTGGGTTGTTTTGGCCTTCATCTCCTGAATCCGCTCGTAAGAGGGCTTCCAGGGCTTCTGTCCAGGCTTCCACCTAGAAGGGGGCGGGCTGTCACTCAGGGGTATCACAGGAATATGTTCTGCTGCCACTGGCTGTACCAGCACATTTCCATTCTGTGGCATCGATGGTCTTAAAGGTTCTGTCTTAACTGGCTTATTTTCACTCAGCGAAGTGGGTTTTTTGGGTGATTTTGATGCTGTTCTTCGGTGCCCTGACCTGGAACTAGATCTGGACTTTGATCGGTTGTGAGACCGCGATGAACACTTTGACAAGGCCCTCGATCGCAAGCTCCCTCTAGAGTCTGACCGTGAGGGAGACTTGGATCTGTAGGTGCCCCTGCTTGAGCGGGTTGAAGCACTCCGCTCATCCTTGTCTGACTTAGACCAGTCCTGCTTTGACGAGCGATGAGAGGACGAGGAGGAAGCGCGGGATCTCCTTTCTCTATCACAAGAGGACTTCACTCGGCGGGTGGGAGACCTTGAGGGCTCCCAGTCAGGTGGCATAACCACTCTTCTCTTCTTCGTCTGTCTGTGCCTTCTGCAATGTTTCTGCTTTTTAGATTTTTTTTTATGCTTAAATTTCTTTTCCTTTCTGCGTTTCTTGTGGTGACCATCAGAGTGTCTTGCTGTACTAAGATCTGAATAACATCCACTATAAGACCACGATCTAGATCTCTGGGACAAGCTTCTTTCATCCCATCGGCTTGAACAAGGGTCACTTAGCCTATAAGCAGGGGCATAACGTGCATGCAGTTATTTGTGAACCCTTTGTGTCTTACAACACACTTCTTACTAACAGAGGACCCAACTCCTCCAATACGTTTACATGAACCAGAGTAATGACAACTATTCACAGACTCACAAAAGATCCTTGTTTTTAAGTGAAAAGTTGTGACAACCACACTAACCAACCCTGAGTTCTGTGGAGACACACAGCTCCTGAAATAATCTGCTGACACCAAGCAATCTCACTTGTCTCTATAGTGCTGGGCACCATACTCAGGATCTCATGCACGCTAAGCAAGCACTCCACTACAGAGCCAGACACCCAAGCCTTGATTCAACGTCATTTTTAAGAGTTTCTCCTCATTTTTTTTTTTTTTTAATTCACATGCACCTCCCTCTCCCCTGTCCCTCCCTCCATCCATCCCTCTCTCTCTCTTGTGTGTGTGTATGTGTGTATACACATGTGGAGAGCACCTCAGGTGTCATTCCTAGGAACACTAATTTCTTTCAGAGTGTTTCTCATCGTCCTAGGGGCCAGCAATAGTGCTGGCCCAGCCCCTATGGCTCAGCCCCAAGGCTCCTCCTGCCTCTCCTCCCCAGCACTGGGGTATAAAGTGCTTATTTACACCGGCACTGCGTATAAAGTGTTTACTGCTACACCTAGCTTTGCACACATAATTTCAGGTCCTCACACTTACAGGACAAGCCCTTTACCAACGAGCTCCCTAATCCCTTTCCTTCTTTGGAGACAAGATGCTATTATGCGGCCTAGGATGGCCTGAAACTCACTATGTTGTCCAGGCTGGCCTTAACCTCCCAAGTACTCGGATTATAGAGCCATCAGGCCTGGCTAAAAGAGCTGTTTTTCTTTTTAAAATTTGATTATTTTTGAGATGTCTCATTATACAGCCCCAACTGGCCTGGATTGTACCATGTAGACCAGACTGGCCCTGAACTCACAAAGATGCATGACCCTGCCTCTGCTCCCCAAATACTGAGACTAAAGGCAAGCATCACAGCACCCAGCTCTCTTTTCTTTTCCTTTCAGAGACTTATTAACTATGTAAGTCACATAAACACAGACATGTCTTAGTGGAAAACTATTTAAATGCTGGCATGACAACTGTATACTCTCCACTTCGTTGTGGACTTAACACTTTCTCCTAAGCTCCTAATAAGACAGACATCATGGGCTGGAGAGATGGCTCAGCAGTTAAAGAGTACTGTCTGCTCTTCCAAAGGTCCTGAGTTCACTTTCCAGCAATCACATAGTGGGCTCAGAACTGTCTATACAAGGTTTTTTGTGTAGCCTTGGCTGTCCTGGACTCACACTGTGGACCAGGCTAGCCTCAAACTGACAGAGATCCCCCTGTCTCTGCCTCAATGAGTCCTGGGATTACAGGCATATGCCACCACACCTGGCTAAATAATCTTTGAAAAAATAAAACAGAAATCAAATACAACTACATGAAAACTGACAAACAATTTATAATCCAGGCTTGCAGATGAGAGCCCTCAGCACCACCATGTCAGTGCTAGTCTACAAAGTGGCTCTTTACCTCTTCCTTTTTTGCGTTCAAAACCATTCTAAGATGCCTGCAAAGAAACCAGAATTCCCCCATGAAGAACTACTTTCCCACTAGCTACTCTGAAGCCAGGCCCTCTGGAAAGAGATGACTACTCCTACTCCACTGCAGGGCACCGCTGTCTTCAGAACATGTTAGAGTCAGAAATTAACTCCCATGCCGTGCAGGCTCTCCTAGTGGCCAATCCTCCTACCTGTGACTAAGGTGCCTGTCAAGTCAGACATTACCATGTGATGCCTAAGACCAAATCACTTCTCAGCTAAGAGTCCATGCAAAGGCTCAGCACAGGTCTTGGTGGCAGCAGTGCTGTCCTAGTGGCCTGCCGCCTGGCCATCTTGACTGTGACCGCAGCACTGAGCCCCGGCTGTGCTCACGCTCCAGGTGCTTACTTGTCTCCTTTGCTCCACTTCTCTCCGCTCGGTGGCCTGTAAGCTCTCAGCCTCTGCATCTCCTCCTTCCAGTGAGGAGGAGTCTCACTGCTGTCATCATCTTCCGACTCAGAGTGGGATCTTGACCTTGGAGGTGTGTGATAGCGCTTTAAACAGAGAGGATAGTAGCGGTTCTAAGAATGCCTCTTGTGGGACAGAGTTGGGCAATAACGTTAACGTTATTTCAAATATAAAACATGGAGCTGCAGAAGCAGCAAGACACTCATCTGGAATCCTGAAAAGTCCCCTCTGAAGTCCTTACACATTCATGAGCTTCCACTGACTCACTTTTTAAAAGAGGAACAATTTATTTATTTATTTATTTATTTATTTATTTATTTATTTATTATTTATACAGTGTTCTGCCTGCATGTAGGCCTGCACACCAGAAGAGGGCCTCAGGTCTCATTATAGATGGTTATGAGCCACTATGTGGTTTCTGGGAATTGAACTCAGAGCAGTCAGTGCTCTTAATCTCCGAGCATCTCTCCAGCTCTCCATCACTCATTATTGCCTGTGCTGCATCACTGGATAATTAAATACAACTACAGCTATGTCTACTAATAGCGGCACCTTCCCAAAACTAGGGGAATTAAAACAATTCCTTGAGTAGGAGAAATAGTCTATCTAAAACTAAACCTTTGATTATTAAAATGTTAAGAAGTTAGCATTTAGATAATTTGAAAGAAGAAAGCTTTAATATACGTACAATTGTGCCTCTTCCTTTAATTTTCCGTCCAGACTTTGACACAGATGGCTTCTGATCACTTACAACAGGTGCAACATCTGGGATGTTCCTGAAAAAATTGTTCTGACAATGAAAAATGTGTAAGTGGTCATTAAAGAATGTCTTCCCAACGTTCAGATGCAGAACTACAGTCTTTACAATATAAAGCTTTATACTTAATGGCATGAGAATCACACAAAACTCTGAGGTCAATATCAAGTTTTATAGGTGCTGAGTCACATCTATCCACACATTTCAGGGCTCACTCGGCTGTGGGATGCACCAACACATCTCCAGATACAGCAGTGACTAGCATTTCCTGTACCACAAACATGACCCTGCAAAGATGAGGTGGGTGTACGAGCTCTCACTGTGGACTGTCAGGTAACAGCTGAGAACACTAACCTGAGCTCTAGATAGGAGGACTCTGCCCCAGGAGAACTCCGTTCATCCCATTCGTAATTATGTACTTGGGGGGTGGGGTGGGGTGTGTTTTGTTTTTTTTTTTTAATGAAAGATTTGTTTTTTGTTTTTCGGAGACAGGTTTCTCTGTGTAGCCTTGGCTGTCCTGGACTCGCTTTGTAGACCAGGCTGGCCTCGAACTCAAAGCAATCCGCCTGCCTCTGCCTCCCAAGTGCTGGGATTAAGGGCGTGCACCACCACGCCTGGCTAAATGAAAAAATTAGTGAAGGAAGCGAGTAAACAAGCAAAGAAAAAGAACTGTGAAGGGCTGGGACTCAGCTCAGCTCCGCTTCTCAGCTCTTTAAACTCTTCCTCACAGGAACTGATGACGTACACCAGACACTACAGCACCTCTGCTCACACACTCGCTCTTCTCTCCTTCTCCCTCTGCACACCTCTCTCATGCGTCTAGACCCTGTTATGTTCAGGACGGACATCAATCCTGTGGGCAAAGGATCTCTCCAGAGCTAGGGCTACATGCATATGCTACCATGCCTGGCTCACGTCCTTTTCTTTCCTTCCTTCCTTTCTTTCTTTTTGGTTTTTTGAGACAGGGTTTTTCTGTTTCTCTGTCCTGGAGTCGCTTTGTACACCAGGCTGGCCTAGAATTTACAGAGATCCGCTTGCCTCTGCCTCCCCAGTGCTGGGATTACTCATGTCCTTTTACTATTTCTGAATTTAACTCTAATATACAAAGTACATTAAATAGCATTTTCTGAGACTAAATCTAAAAACAGTGTAGGGAAACTAACTACAATCATATTTATGATACTAAATTTTATCTCCAGCTACCGTGTAATTTACTTTGCCCTATTAAAGTTGAAACAGATGGGGCTGGAGAGATGGCTCAGAGGTTAAGAGCACTGGCTGTTCTTCCAAAGGTCTTGAGTTCAATTCCCAGCAACCACATGGTGGCTTAAAAAAAAACAAAAACAAAAAAAAAAACACATGAGATTTGGTGCTTTCTTCTGGCCTGAAGGCAATACAAGCAGGCAGAACTCTGCATAAACAATAAATAAATAAATAAATCTTAAAATAAAAAAATTGAAACAGATTTCACCACTTAGTTGGACTTAGAGATCTATTCTGAAAAGACTCAACTCTTTAACAAGGGCCAATGCAGCAAGATCAGTAACATAACCTTCCCAGACTTCTAATAAGCACTTCCCAACCCGCCAGGCACGGCAGCACACACACCTGCAACCCTAGTACTCTGCAGAATGAAGCAGAAGGATTGCAAGTTCAAGGCTAGCCTGTGACACAGCACACCGAGCAGCAATACAGAGCCTCCTGACAACCTTGCCCGATCTCCTTTACCTGCTCATGTGCTCAAGCATGGAGTCTGAAAAAGAGGTGCACACCATTCATTAATTTGTGTGTACTCTGAGCATGGGTCATGGTGAGCGAGTATCAAGTTGCAATGAGCTCACAGACTTATCCATTTCAGAGGGAAAAAAAAAAAACAAACAAAAAACACAGTGCAACAACTAAGCATCCTCGTTAACAGAGCTGGGCACACTAACTATGCATGTGCTGGGGCCAGCACCAATCAAAGGAGGCAGGGGAAGGCAGCCGAGTGGCAGCACCCTGCTCCCCCTGCTTCTTGTCTACTGCACTGGGAGCTGCTCCTCTGCAGTGAAAGCATGCACAAGATGCTTCTGTCAGGTCCTGTACAGAGTGCGTAGAGTCACATGACACCAGCCTACTTACGGCTCAGGCTCCACTTTGATAGCAGGCATATCTCTTCTAAGTAAAAATCGGTTCTCAGGAACTGGAGGAATCTCTTCTGGGCGGACAACAGGCTTTTCTCTTTTAGCATTTGAGTCACCTGATCTTTTTTCATTCACATCACTCCTCTCAGAATAACTAAAATAAATCAAGTCATCAACTTAGATGTCAGTGCTAGTATTTCATAAAATAAAGGCACATAAAACAACAGCAAAACTCTAAGTGTTGATTATATATATATAAATCAACGAGGTGAAAAATCCAGAGCAAAGAAATAATTTAAAGAGAAAAATAAAAACCAGAAAAACCAAATACTAAAATTTTGAAATAGAACTTGTCAATTATTCTAAGTATAATGTGTTCCTTCCTAAGCCTTTGTCTCTGTTTGCTCACTTCTTTGTGTGTGCTACTGTGGTGCACGCCACGGTGTGGAGATGAGGTGACAACCTGTGGGGACGGCCTCCCCTTGCACCGCGTGTCCCTGGTTTGGAGGCGAGAAGTCCCTGAGCTCAATGGCCCAAGTTTTGCTTTAGGGAGAATCAGTTTCCTCCAGGGTGTGGCCTCTGGTACCTGCCTGTGCTGCAGTGGGTAGCCCTGTACCCCTGCATAGATAGGACACAGTACGTAGACTCTGAAGGTTATTGAAAGAAAAAACAAACAACAAAGAGGAGGGAGATGTAGTGTGTGGGTAGAGAATTCGAAGGAGGGATTAGGAGGCGGAGGATCAGATTACCTTGTAGACATGTATGAAATTCTCAAAAATAAAGTAAAAAATACTGAGGATTAAGAGAAAAACTTTCAGACATTAGGGCTGGCAGGACGGTTCAGTGAATAGACCCGTCTGGGAGAAAGAGAGAAACGGCTCCTCCAAATTGTCTCTGATCACCACACATAGTGTACTACACACGTCTTCAGACACACAAGACAGAACTGTAAACCTAAAAACCCAAAACCAACCAACAAAAGAATAACCCAACAACAACAAAGTGTGTCTAGAATTTATTTTCACCTGAAAACCACACCAAACGGATGCCCAAGCCACTCTCAGACTGTTACAACATCAGTGTAAATCCAGACCGCCCCCTCTACGTGCCGAGCTTACAGAGTGTCTGTGCGGCCCTGCCGGGCACACTTACCCTTCAGGGCTCACGGCGTGCTTCCTCCTTGGCTCCTCCGAGCCGCTCGTCTCTTTCCGTCTCTTCCTGTTGTGTCTGACCTTTGGCCTCCTCTTACGTCTCCTCCTTCTGACTCTCTCTCGTTCAGCTTCGCTTTCTGAGGATGATTCTGAAGAGGAAGAGGAATTGGGAGAAGAGTCCGAGTCTTCTGAATGTGTTGGTTTCTTCCTTTTTTTCTCAGAAACTTTTAACAGATATTAACAAAAACATTAGTACTTGAGTCCAGGGCATGTCACCTAGAGTGAAATCTGCGACTGCTGGCTATAGTGTAATTGCTTCATGCACAGCAAACCAAACTAAGACCGAACTAAACTTTTCCCCAGTTAAGTACAATACAGTTGTCTGCAAACTTGGAAAATACCAAAGCCCTTACCCAACATGAAGCCTGGATCTAAACAAGCGTGACATGTGACGAAAGCTGAGACAGGAAGCAAACAGTGTAAGGGAACACAGACACAGCTACCTTACGATGACGCCGCAGCAGAGAGGGGCACACAGATGTCTGACAAAGAGTGCTCTAAACATGAGGGCAAGCACCAAGTCCCCTAATGTCATAATAAAGGTCAGTGTAGCTGAAGGCAGTGAGTGTGGGGAAGAGTCAGACAACAGAGTGCCACAGGCCTCTGTGCTGAGGGTACCACTGCAGGTGCCTGGGCAGGAGGGATGTGGGTGTGAAATGTGGCTTAAGGAGATCACTTTGGTAGCTACTTAAGACAAACCAAAGTAAAACAAGGACACAAGCAAGGAAACAAGTGGGCACACTCCTGTTGATAAGTGGTCATAAAAAAGCCAGGGAGGGGATGGAGAGTGGCCCAGAGGTTGAAAGCACTGCCTGCTCTTCTAGAGGTACTGAATTCAATTCCCAGCAACCACATGGTGGCTCACAACCATCTGTAATGGGACCTGGCGCCCTCTTCTGCAGATAAAGCACTCATATGCAATAAATAAATAGATAAATATTTAAACAAAACAAACCAAACAAACGAACAACAAAACACCAGGGAGACACAGATAAGGTAGACAGCTGTGAGGACACTGCAATAACCGAGACATGGGAGGGCAGGGTCAGGCAGCAGCCGGGCAGCAGCAAGGAGGAGGAGCTGACACCATCTGCTGGTGGACAGGGTAAACCATGGCATAGGAACACCAATGCTTCCAAGGTCTATACTTAAATTCAGAAGGTAGGTGCCATATGCTTTACACCTCTGTCTAGATTTCTCTGCCCTCTAAACTCTCTTACCGTCTTTTGTCAACTTTGTAGCAAACACACCACAGTCAATAACTCGGACATCTGCATAAGGTCTGCTTGCAGCATCCGTTTTCAGATTTTCAATCTGTTCAATTACTTCAAAACCGGAAATAACCAGTCCAAAGACAACATGAACCCTGTCGTAATTCATAAATTCAAGACATAAATTAGTCTGGTAAATAGTCACATCATGAACAGTAACTGAGGACAACTGCTGTTTAAAAAAACAAAACAAAACAAAAAAACACCCCCACAGAACTGGAAGCAGATCTGAAGTGTCATGAAGCAACCAGAAGGTAATGACAGCCTGAGGTCATTTCACACGAGGAGGCAGCCACAGCTCATCTGGAGACAAAGGGGACACGGTTTCTGCTGCTATTGCAATGGCTCCCAGCCCTTTTAGGGCTAAGGACCTGGTGCTAACAGAGTACACTTTACACTGAGAAGCCTACCAGGGGCAAGAGTGAGAGGCCCTTCAGTAACACAAGGCAGGCTCTCTGTGCCCGATGCCCCTGTGGGGAGGGCTCAGCTACGAGAGCCTAACCTGTTGACCTGTCTTTCAGGCTCACCGCCCAGACAACGCCCCAGGAGTTTAACCGCTTGATGCTTACCCATCCAGGTGTGGAGCAGGCTTTGTAGTTCTGTACAATAAACATCAACACAAAGATGGTATCAAACATGATGCATTCAGATGAAGAAAGCAGAGGTTTAGACACAGCACGTAGTGAACAAAGAAGTAAAGATAAAAAGACAGAAAAATGTTAAGCATAATATACATCCAACTTTAAAGACCCACATACTAATAATAGCAGCCATTTCACTTACTAAAAACACACGATTACAATGAACTATAAAACCAATTCTAATAGAGTATATGAAATAGGTTTCATTTGAGTTACAGAAAGAAATATATAGCATACACACTGAGGTTAAATTTAGTCTAAAATAAGAAGTCAACAAAAACAAACATTAAAACAAAACAAAAACTTCCCAGACAAGGAGGAAGGCACTGTCCCATGGGAAGAAGTGATGGACACTGGCCACACATCCACTGGGCTCTTTTATTTGTTACTTAAGACTGAGCCAGACTGCATATCCTTTTTTAAAACAGGGTTTCTCTGTGTAACAGCCCTTGCTGTCCTAGAACTCTCCTTGTAGACCAGGCTGTCCTGAAACTCAGAGATGTGCCCACCTATTCTTTTTTAAGGCAGGCAAATGGAGGCGCCTCAGGAGTGCTGCCTACAGAACCTCCTGCCCCTCTTCTTTCACTTGAAATGAAGTTTACAGCTCACATTCTGAAAATGCAATAGGAAAGGGCTTTTAAACTGCTTATGGTCCTTGTAGGAAGATGAGAAATGAGGGAGCACTATTGACATCTTCACTTTCCATGGCCCAGAAAACACCCCATCAGCTGCTCTGCGGAGGCCCCACTGTCAGGATATCTGTGGGTACACTTGGTTAAGATATTTTGAACGCAAGTTGGTTTTCCCATAACATTTTCAAAGAACTTTACATGTGAATTGTAATGCAAAACCTGTAAAAGTGGATCGCTAGATGAGCACTAGGCCACCAGAACCTGAACTAGCAAGGATGAACTCACGACACAGACAAGGCTACTAGCTATCAGGCCATATTAAAGCAGTCCCTTGTGTAAGGAAAAACTCTCATGAATTTTAATGTGCATTTTAAAGCCGTTCTAAGACACATAAACAGAGCACAATTTAATCTTTACAACAATGACAAAAACATCACTGCACAGGAGTTTGCAATGTTTATACTTACTTTAAGAATATCCAGTTCTGTAAGAGGACTACAAATAGTATTTAACTTAAAATTTTTAATGTCAACTTAAGTCTCAGAACTTTAAATGAAGTTTTGAGTTTTAAAGTCACAAGTCTCAAATATTTCTTAGAAAATTGAGTAGAAATTAAGCCAGTGTAATTTTAAAAATAAAAACAGGTAACAAACAAAGGGGAAAGACATGAAGACAACCTAACAACCACCTGGTGAGCACAGACACTCAACTAGGAACCAAGCACCTGGGTCATGGTGACAACAGCTTTAAAACAAAAATGTTTCTGCAACGTCACCAAAACAGAAACTGTCTTAAGCTAGACAGAAACCCTTTATGAGAAGGCGTAGGGTGCTTCCAGAAAGGTAAAAGGTTGTTTGCTGACTAGATGCACCCTCCCCCCTTTTCTTGGACCTCACTCTCAGACATCAGCATTGAGAAAAGCCTACAGGTTTTTCTAGCACACATGAAGTCCAAATCAGCTGCCACCTTAGTGAACAATGCTGTGAGGCCCTGTAAGGCGGCCCTGGAATGAACATGGTATCTAGCTAGCTGCAGCAACACACACTAAGGCCACCTGAGGATGAAGAGTGATCTTAGGGCATCCAAGCCTGGGATACACCACCTGTCTGTCTCATGGTGAGACTGAACTCAGGTCGCTCATGTGTGCTAAGCACATGCTCAGGCCTTGGTGCACTGAGTATCGAGCACACCATGACTAGAGGAAAGAGCCATGCCCCCTGAGGACAGCTTCCAATCTGGCCAGGGTCCAAATCAATGTCAATCATTTAATCTACCGGTACCTACAATTCAGGATCAGAGCTATCAATTTGCACCTTCACTGGGACAGAATACACAGTAAGAACCTGGAAAATATTTCACAAAAAAGGAACTCGCTGGACCCGAGCCCACAAATCCCTGGCCTCCCCGTGCAGCAGGCTCCAGGGCACTATGCTGACAGTACACACAACGGTCAAGCAGGTGACACAAGGGCAGGGAAGACACGTGCTCAGTGGCCTTGCCCACCAACTCCTCACTCGTGACAGTGATGTGCATGCAGGAAGTCAGACTTAGAAGACCAGAGCCAAGCAGAGACGTGCACGTGCACGTTTACATGCACTTACTAAAACAGACCCAACGAAGCTTCAGTGCTCACAAGTTTCTATTTTCTCCTGTCACTTAGAGGTTACTGCAAGGGTCATTTAAGTCACCAGTTCTAGAAACTGAAAGGTACTGCTGTTGTCCCTAAGAATAAACTTACTTACAGTATCATCAGAGCGGTGTTTGGACCTTACCAGCCCCTAAAGCCCTAATGTAAAACAGCTATGGTGCACACTGAAACCAAACTGTCCTCCCTAGGTTAACCACAGCAAACACCACCCATTTTTATAAACCTTTTTCCCCCTTAGCATGTTTCAATACACACAACATTAGGATAAAAGAAACAAAGGCAAAGAAAGAGAGCCTTAGAGGAGTGAGACATTACCTTTGGAGCGCACGATGTAACACTCTTTCTGTAAATTTTACACAAAAATGGCAAGAAATAAATTGTAATTCACTTTAAATACAAGACTGAATTTATGTTTTAATATCAATATAACTTTGAAATTAAAATTTTAGAGTTTTATGCAAAGCAAGAAAGCTTTTAAAAATGGAGGGCTCTAAATTTTCTTTCATAAGGTATTTATGAAGAGACAAATTTTGTTTTGAAAAGGCCTTGTGGCAATCTTCTCAGACCCATGATATTTGATGTATTTTAACACAGGGGGCTTAACAGCTCATAAAACATTAATTAAAGCTCCTTTTATAATATCAGAGGCTAGCTACGCCATCTTTCTCAAAAAGGTAATGCATCTTGAGTATAGACACAGATAGACAAATCTTAATACTGAGAGATTGAGACTTCTGGTAGAAGGCAAAGATCTCCCCCCCCCCACCCACCCAAAACCAAGTTTATATCATTTAAAACAAAACTTGAGGAACTCAGCCAATTCACTCCATTTTCATGCTTGCTTCTGCCTTTCCCATCCATTGCTGGCTGTGTGTTACAGCAGCAGAGCCCTGAGAGTGACTTGGGTGGGGTCTGCGCTGCGCTCACTGCTTGGTGCATGTGTTCCAGCTCTTAATCACTGGACAAATTAATAAAAGAACAGTAACAAGGGCAAAATGGAAACATTAGGGATCTTCTGAGGCTCAAAAGGCAACAGAGGTGACAGTCTTAGACCACCAAGTCAAATCCTGGCCAGAGGATTTTGATTTCTAGTCTGATTTTTTTCCCCTTTTTGAGAATTTATAACTCTGATGAATTTTAACTAATGAAGCTAAAAATAATCAATGACTACACAAACCCAAAACCCTATTATACCATGAACAAAAATCTGATAGAATTTTAGATATACTAAGTATTAAAATGTTATAAAAATTAAAATCTCTTCTGTAGGCAAGGATACATGCGTTAGTGTCACAAAAACCATTTGAAATCATGCAGTTTCCAGAGGGTAAAACAGAAAGGAACTTCAGGCCTAAAGTAAGAGGGCACTAAAAGCAACTGTTCTAATGTCACCGCTGACACACACCTCTTCTCAGTCTGACACACTCCAGCTGTCACAAAGCCGGGAATCCAGCTCGAGTGGCGCAGCTGGTGTTCACGCAGTGGGCAACCACAATGCTGTGCTCCCAATGCCACTCAGACACAAGAGCCTTCTAAATTTCAGCATTCATATAAAAGAAATATACAAATTATAGATGGATGCAACATTGCCCCTGACTGCTAACATGGGTATCAACAAACACTGAATAATTCTAAGCGTGGTGTTGGGATGACATCTGATATTCAGTCAAAGTGGTGCTGAGGTTCAAATATCACACACTCTTTCCCTCAAAAAGAAAAAAAAGAAAGAGACTAGCATGAAGTTATCACCATCTCTAGAAACCAAAGCAAACTTAGAACAACAACAAAGAACCGCAGTGGGCTGAGGTCACGACATCTTTACTACCACTTCCTTTCAGGTTCTGACTGTGTGAGACATTCCTACCCCAGATTTACTTCTGCCTGCCAAAGTGTTTCAACAAAGATGTACAAACGCCTTCAATAGTCACCTATTTCCTCTACTTGCTTCCTACCTCAGTGTGACATTCCCCGCTCACTAGAAGAGCTACTTGTCTGCTTCTTAAATGATAGAGCATCTAGGAACCGGGTGGCGGCAGCAGCGGCAGCAGCAGCAGCAGCAGCAGCAGCAGCAGCAGCAGCAGCAGCGGGTGGCGCGGGCCTTTAAATCCCAGCACTCAGGGAGGCAGAGGCAGGCAGAGCTCTGTGAACTCAAGGACAGCCTGGTTTATAAAGCTAGTCCAAGACAGCCAAGGCTACACAGAGAAACCCTGTCTCGGGGGTGGGGGGGGGCATGAAAAAAAATAACCAACCACACACTCCCATTCAACAACCTAAATCGTGTGCCCCTCCCCTACTTATGACTGCTGTAATAAACAGGGAGCCGGAGACAGGGCTCAGCGGGTTAAAGCACTTTACTGCTCTTCCAGGATCATTTCCTAACACCCACATGGCAGCTCACAACCAGCTATGAGAAATTCTCAGAGGATCTGATGCCTGCTTCTGGCCTCCAGAGGCACTGTATCCATGTGATACACAGACATACACACAGGCAAAACACCCACATACACAAAATAAAATGAGTAAAAATAAAATAAATGAAGGGGAAGAAGAGAATCATATATATATACACACACACACACAAACACACACACACATATATATATATACATATAAACATATACATATACATATACATATATATATATATAAATAAATAACCAATGGGTGGGGTATGGTGGCACATGTCTCTAATGACAGCACCTAAGAGGAAGAGGCAGGCAGGTCTCTGAGTTCCAGACCAGCCTCAGTTTAGAGAACTGGCACCTAGATTTACAAAGTCATGAGTCTGATCACCAGCACTGAGAAAAAGAAAAAAACAGAAATCTTATTTTAAGGTTAAGTTGGGCTTTTCTGTATTATCTTGTTTTCATAAAAATTAACATGACCAGAACAGTGGCCAGTGAAAGCCTATTCTTTGAAGCCGTAAGAGGCCTATCCTGGGCTGGAGAGACGGCTCTGTGTAAGAGCACTGGTTGCTCTTTCAGTAGACCAGGTTCAAGTCCCCAGGACCCACATTGGCTCACGACAATAAGTCTAGTCCCAGGGGGCTCCAACACCCTCTTCTAGCCTTTAAGGGCACTGTATGCACACGGGACACAGACAATCCACACAAACACTCATACACAAAAGAAAGAAAAAAAAAAAAAAGGTCAGCACTGACGAATGCTGTAGTCGCAGCTGAGGGAGGGGCTGCCACCGCCCCTGGTTTAGACAAAATGAGTCCACGACTTTCTGAGGAGCATTTAGACTGGTGAAAATTAGGTAGCTACAGAATAACTTCTTTTAGACAAGAATGTTTTCATATAAATCATTCAGTTCATTCAGAAAGGTGCGCTCTCTCTCTGTAAGACACGCTCTTTCTTCTATGACATTTTTTCTGCCAAAATGTTTCTAGTTCAGGTTAAAAGCAAGGCCTATTGAGGCCAGGTAGACGGTTCAGGGGCTGTTTCCTCAGTTACGCATGAGGGTCCCTCGTCTGAAAACCAAGTGTAGCAGCATGTGCCTGCAACATCAGCAATGGGGAGGGCAGAGAAAGGAGGACCCCTGGGGCTTGCCAGACAGCCAGCACAGGAGGATCCAGAGGTCCAGGGTCACGGAGAGACTGTCTCAAAAAACAACAAACAAACAAACAAACAAGAACAAGGGTGAGGCGGTTAACAAAGACACCTAATATTAAATTCTAACTCCTCTCCTCATGTAGTTGTGGGAACACACACACACACACACACACACAGAGCTTTTATAAATAAAAGATTTTTTAAAATAGTAACTCAGTACCAAAAAAAAAAAAAAAAAATCCAGCTAAAACCAGGATTTCTTTTGTGCGTAGTTTTGTTTTGTTTCTGTGCGTCCTACTCTGACTTGGAACCCAGCCTGTCCTCAACTTCACAGCCCTTCTCCTTCCACAGCCACTCGAGTGCTGGATCTCAAGTATGAGGCACCGCACCTGGCTAACACCAAGGTTTCCTGACAGCTAGGTATCAATTCCATCCCAGGAAAGAAGTGCGTTATAAAGCAGCCTTTCTAGTCACTGTCTTCCATACTGCTTTCCTGTCTTCTCAATGACTAGAGACAATAAAAATTAATACCAGATTTATCACTAACAACTGCCCTTTTCTTTCTCAGCAGAATGCCCCTGCCTCTGACACTTAACTACAGTGACTCAGAACACAGTGCTTATAAAGCCTGCACCAAGTCAGCAGCTCTCTTCCCCTGTGTGACAATTTCTTCCGGATGGTGAGACAGGACTGTAGAGCGACCAGGACTGGGCATGCTCTTCTTCCCTCCTTGGTTTCATCCTCTACAGAATGTAGACTCTGTTCCACATGAGCTCTGAGCTCTGTCCTACTCTCACTCCAACCCATGCCTTCCCGTTGTCTGCAGTGCTAGTGATGAGCTGTGGCCTTGCACATACAAGGCAAGCTCTGTTTTCATATTTGACCAAAAAAAAAAAAAAAAAGCAGAAAGTGACAAAACAAGGAACCACTAATGCAGGTGGTGAGCGCAGTCTCAGGAGTCTAACTAATGTTTCAAAGTGAACAAACCCTTATTTCTTATTTCCTTAGTAGTTTATAAGGATGGAGCCACATATCATTTCCTCCCCATTTCTCAAGCAGCACCATTCCAAACAACGCCTCTTCTTTTATATACTCTCCCAAAACAGAAGCACCACAGTTCATACACCAGTCAATACAAGCAGTTAATGGTAAAACCACTGATAGCTGTAAAAAAAAAAAATTCTCTCCACAATCATAAAATATAAATATATCTACCTGCTAGTGTGTGTGTATATATTTTTTTCTTTCTTCACACATAAAAACACAGAGTTATGACCAAAGAAAACAACTTGTGTAAAATTATGTTGAAGAAAACAGCGCACACCTTAGGAAGGCAAGTTGCTAAATTAAATGTGAGACTCAAGGCAAGTTAGCACACAGCACACCAATCCACAGGACCACCATGTGCCACACTGACAGAACTAAATTCATTGGCCAGGAACTGTAGGAGATTTGTGGCATACAAACTGAGCACTGTTTTGTGCACATGTTTGCAGGCCCTTGCAAGGGCAATAAAACAGTCCATAAGACACATGGGAAGCCCCTCCTCCACCTCCCGTTCTGCTCAGAACTGCAAGCATGCATGGTGCCACACCAAGTGTGCGGTGACAGGAAGGAAAGCCAGAGCTGCTCCTGGGAAGCCACCGGGCAGGTCTCAGCTAGGGCTATGCACACAAGCCAGCGACAGTATGTTATTCCTTCAACACTTCCAGCGCCACAAGGACAGAGGCTTGCAAGATAAGAGTCTCAAAGATTTCCGCTCTATTGGCTGCCATCTCTGTCAAATCTATCCTTTCCATAAAAGCCAGGATATATTTTGTTCAGAAATGTGAACATTAGTTTGATTTTATCTTGCCATTCATTGGGAAGTGGAATTTTCAGCCAGCTAAAGCAGCACACAGACACACAAGTTACCTTTTAAGAAAAACTTTGTGGGTGCACAATGTTCAATTACCTCCAAGACTGCAAACTCCTCTCCACAAGGAAGTTTCAAATAGATTTTCACCAAATTAAAGACAGAAAGTTTCCTTTTATCATGCATTCAGTGATTTTAGTGCTATCTACAGTTAATTATAGAAACTAGCTTAAAATTTTTATTCCTAATTTATTGATTTAAATGCTTCATTTGGCACTCTTCTTCAAACAGCAGTCCAGTGCAAAATTAGGCCACATACAATGCAGCAATGGCTTTTACTAAGTTTTCTTAGAGATTTACGTAGCTAGTAAGCAGTAAGATAAAGAGGATAGAGTACGTCATATCCTAGATTCTAACAGACGTCTATGTGTAATGACGGCAAGAAATGACAACTGCCCGGTAAGGCACATTTTAAACGTGATGATATAAAAAAGAAAGTTTAGAGCTCCGTCCTGACCAATGGATCGTCAGTGTTTCATGTTCACAGTTCAGAGAAGCTTAAACATGGAAACAAAGAGGCCTCAGAGCGGACAGCTTTGGCATGGAGGAGTTACTTCGACAAGCTTTTGACAAGGCAGCTCTTTAGTTTGCACTGGCCCAGCCCCCACAAAGGCTAAGAATAAGTAAGCACTGCAGTGAAGGAGTGTGTAACCAGCCATCTCAGGCACGATCACCCACCAGCTTTGCACTTTAGGACACCCTTGGAACAGAACGCCCCGATCTGAGCTGCTTCACATCATGCTGAGAATCTTTCAGACAAACTTAGACTGTGAGGTTCTTAGATGAATAACTGACTCTTTTAAAGACAGGGAAGTGCCATTCATATTTATCCATTCAGAAAGATGTAAAAGAAAACTTGTGATAAATCATGAGTAAGATATTTCTCCAACATACACAGAACAATAGAGATTACCACAAGTACTAAGGTACATGCTGGACAATTATCTTTCATATTTTATATGACGAGATAATACAAAAATAAGTTTAGATAAGAATTTAGTGTTTAGTTGTCTATGCATATACAAACAAGGTATGTTCTTTTAAAAAAATATATTGTTGTGTATGACATACATGCATGTGTAAAGTGTGTGTGTGTGTGTGTGTGTGTGTGTGTGTGTGTACATATGTAAAGATCAGAAGACCACTGAGGAGCTGGTTCCCCCCTTCTCCCTTTATGTGGGTGCTGAAGATCAAACGCAGGTTGCCGGCCGGGCTTGTGTGTCAGGTGGTTTACCCACTGAGCCATATAGCCAGTCCAAAAGGTTTTTTTGGCTCTTGAGAAGTAGATTTAGTACTTATAAAGTTTGCTGAGTAATAGCTATGCATTCTGGCAAAAATGACAGCCAACAGTGGGTTAATTCGTTATACACAGAGAACTTATAATTTTTGAGTAGTTAAAAATGCTGACTCACTTTTCTGTACCTCATCGGAAACAATGTTACCTCTCTCAGGGCTGGCTGGCAGTGAGAAAAGAAAACAAGAACGCTCATGTGATGGTTCTTGTGCCTAGGGTCCACCATCTGGACTTACCACATGGTCAATCCCCCGCCCAAGACAGGGTCTCACTATGGGGCTCTCTTATCTGTCCTGGACTCACTTTGTAGACCAGGCTGGCCTCAAACTCAGAGATCTGCCTGCCTCTGCCTCCCAAGTGCTGGGTTTAAAGGTGTGCACCATCGCACCTAACTACACCATGGACAATTTTTGCCATATTCCAATCTAGGTTTTTAAACTGAGCCTTCAAATGAGGAAGAGGCTACAGTAACATTCTTTTTCTCAGG
This sequence comes from Acomys russatus, assembly GCF_903995435.1. Taxonomy (NCBI): domain Eukaryota; kingdom Metazoa; phylum Chordata; class Mammalia; order Rodentia; family Muridae; genus Acomys; species Acomys russatus. Next base: position 47,126,726 of record NC_067168.1, on the reverse strand, counting down.
ATGACAGCACATTCTGACAACACTGTGGCCTCAGGTTACAGTTTTAAGCTCCAAACTCCAAATCCAGGTGTGTGCTGAGTGCTGAAGGCCGTTGGAGATCACAGCAGTACAAGGGCATCAGCCCCCCACCCCCGTCTCATGAGCAGCGCTTCTCTGTGGAAGAGCTCACACCTGCGCCACGCCTACTCACATGAAGAACTGGGAACCATTGGTATGCTTCCCTCGGTTTGCCATTGACAAAAGGAACGCTCTGTCATGTTTGAGAATAAAGTTCTCATCTGTTTGAAGAAAACACAAATTTGTTAGTCTCCAATTGTAAGTGGCTTTTAAAGTAATGCTCAAGTACTAAATTGAAAGCAAAGGATGAAATTCCTCTTCTGGTCAGTAAGTATTTGTCAATGTTTAGAAAAAAAATTAACTAATTAAATAACAAAAGTACAAAAAGGCTGAAAAGATACTAATTAAAGCCTTGAGGAAAAGAGCAGATATTTAACACTTTGTACAAACAGCCTTAGAACAGTCACTTCCAGCAACAACATACGTGGCTAAATAATACAGAAACTACTGACTCCAGAGGAGACTAGCCAAGAAATTTTTAGAAAACTCTCTACAGAAAAAAAGTATTTCCTTCAAGTTTCCAATTAGCCTGACAAATGAGCTGCACATAGGTGAGCTTTAATGTGCCTAAGGTCAGATGCCTAATGTCTGTATGGTGAATGTATCACCCTACTTAATGTCTGTATGGTGAATGTGTTACCCTGCTGAAGTCAAGCTGGTCTATGAGAACAAACATATTACATATGTTAAGTTTTAGGAAAATGTCAAACAACAACAGGGTCACAAAATTACCTAGGAAGAAAGTTGTATAAAAATAACATTTTAAAAGGCAAAATATATTTTTAGGATACAAAAACATCTGCCACAGAGAGTAGCCACATTACAGCAGCCCACAGCATTAAGTGTAAGTTGCCACATGCCACTAAAGGGGAAAATTGTCATCAGCATCACTTAGAGACAGGGATGGCTTTAAGTCAGCAGAAGCGTCTTTAAAGCTATAGAGCCATTTCACCCTGAAAGCGCCTGATCTCTAACGTCAGAGGCTGACCAGGGTCAGGCCTGCTAGGTATTTGGAAGGGAGAAAAATCTTTAAAACCAAATCTCATTTTACATTCATACAAACAAATCATAGAACTTTAAAGAAACGATCACCTTGGGGACAGGCTTCTGAGAAATAGCAGTGATCCATTTCCCCCAAGGAAATATAAAGGACCATCACCCACTGACGCGGTGACGTGCTCAAGCCCTGCAGCGCTGGGGCCCACGGTGAATCCCTGCAACTGACTTTTCTAAGGCTTTTTGGGGAAGTGCAGTAGTTAGACTTAATGAAACGTTACTACTGTAGGAATAAAATACAACCACATAGTTCTAGTACACAAAAGAAAACATACAAACCTTTGAGGAAAGAAAAAATACCAACTTTATTCAAAGAAACTGCTTGGTTTGGGGGGGGGGGGGAACCACAACTAGATCTTTTTTTCCCTGATGTAGAACTAACAACCCATCATAAAGAAACAAAGGCACAGATGCATGTATGGAGTCACATAGATTTTCCAAGTCTTCAAATAATATAGAAATCCAGGCACAACCTGACCAGACTGTCCGTGGATTTATTAGGAGGGCACAAGGGAGCAGAGTGGAGTTTGTGTTACTGAGCTTCGTTCTCTTACCTTTTCATTTTGCAAAAGACCACATTCTCTATAAACAAAAGAATATGTTGACAGTTTTAGGCAGGAAGATAGGAGTTTTCATGTATATAGTTGCCTAACCTCCATGCTGAAAAGTCATGTTTAACCTTAAAGTTAGCCTTAATTAATCTTGTCGATTAAAAGTTATATATTACAATATAATTTATCCCCAAACTCATGCAAATAAAGTATCTTCATGCAGCATTAGTTCCATGCAAAACGTGAACTACAAGTAAACCTCTTCTCATTAAAGTATATGACCAAACTTGCTTTACATCAGAACTGAAACAAAGTAAAAACAAAAAACAAAAAAATACCAGGCCTTACCTTTAAAGTATCCACCATAAATTGACTCTCCACCTTTTCCATTACCTGAAAACAATGAGCCACAGTGAAAAATTTAAATATTCAACACATAGTAATTATTATCTTTCTAACATTTATTGTGTGCGCACACACACATGTGCACAACAGCGTGAGTGTGGAGGTCGGAGGGCAAGCTGCAGGAGTGGGCTCTCTGCTTCCACCATGTGAGTCCCTGGGAGTGAACTCTGCTCATCAGGCTTGGTCACACGTGCCTTTACCTGAGAGCACCTTGCCGGCTCCATTTGTTTTGAATTTGAGACACAGTCTCACTATTGTAGGTCAGGGTGACCTTAAGCTCAAAATTCCTGGTGTTGGGATTACCGGTGTGTGCCATCACATACCCCTTTATTACTGTAATTATCACTGCAGTACTGGAGAGTGACACTAGGGCCTAGTCCACACCAAGCAAGTGCTCTACAATTCCACTACAGTCCCAGCCTAATAAAATATTTTTGATGGCCTCAATATGCTGAAGGAACCCTTCAGCCTTTTCACTGCTACACGCTCCCCTCCCCCATTATTCTAGGCACATTCAATTTACTTAATCTCTAAAATATTATGATAAATACTATCATTAAAATGATCTCTATAACCCATTTATTTCAAGTATTCGCATGAACAACTTTCTAGAATAGATGTAATTGGACAGTACTGTGGTTTTCACCGGAAGGTAATCTATCAGATCATTATAATGTCACTAAAAATAAATTACATAAAATAAGATTCCATAGTGCTTACTTTTTCACAAATTCTAGGTCTGTAACATCTGTTCATAAAACAAGGATGCACTGAAGACACAATATTCTCATCAATATGTGACATGATTATTTACAATTAAAAGCAACAATGAGATTCCTTAAAAACTGATGGATGGATTTATTAGGAATATAACTTTTATCTCTACCTTCACTGAAGTCCCCACCCTGAATCATAAAGTTTTTAACCACACGGTGGAATGTAGAACCTTTATAACATAACTTCTTCCCAGTTGTTTTCCCAAGGCCTTTCTCCCCTGGGGAAAAAAAAAAGAGAAGTTTAGCTACAAACCCATCATTCCGTGGGAATAACCAACCAGCTAATCTGTGGTCAAATCCCTCCCATGAGCTGATACTATGAGAGATACAAGACACACACACAATGTATGTAGCACACATATGTGACGCACAAACCAAGTAAATAATGCAAAGCAATGTGTGTATTAAATTGATCCAGAAACAATTTTATGTGCTACAGGAAATAAGAATGGTGATTATTTCACTAAAGAACAAAGTCAAGGAAATGGTAAGTTTGGGAGATGGAGAGACGGCTCAGAGGTTAAGAGCACTGTCTGCTCTTCCAAAGGTCCTGAGTTCAATTCTCAGCAACCACATGGTAGCTCACAACCATCTACAGTGAGATCTGGTGCCCTCTTGGGGTGTGAAGGTGTACATGCAGGCAGAACACTGTATATATAATAAGTAAATAAACCTTAAAAAATGTGAAGTTTGCCATTTTTAATGTTTAACATTAACAATTTTTCTGCTTGGCTAGGGTATATGCAATGACACATAATGAAAAGCAATTTTTTTTTATAATTTGAGGTGCTAAATTTATTTAAACAATTGAAATTTGGATAACATTTTTCCAAGACATACTTTTAAAATGTCTCATTTGACAAACTAATATATAAAGATTGTATTACAAAGTAGATCCTTATTATTTTAAAATTATTTCTTTTTCCTCCTGTCCTTTTAAAAGAAATGCTTCCTTCATTTCATATGAAGTAACTATAACATTGTAGCGTTAAAACTCACTTCACGGGCCATTATATTTTTATGATGGTTCCCCTGCTTTAAAGCAGATACAGCTGCAAGTAGCCAGGCATTGCCACTAGAAACACATTAAAAGCTCACTCACCTGAGCACAGGCATAGGAAGTTTTTGCATGTTTTTGGACATATGTCTGAGAAGAGCTGAAACATAATTCGACCAACTGAAAAATACGTGAGGGAAAACCAACAGTGAGCAAGTTGATAACACACCAACTTTTCTTTAAACAGTCCTGGAGATCAACCCCTCACACTGTTAGTGTTAAAACCCATGGCTCTAGCACAAAAATGGCAGGATCTGAAGTGTTTTTAGCAGGCTTTCTTGTACATTAGACCTCTTTAATAGATAAGTAACAATGGCTTTGCTAGGCTAAAGACCAAACCCAGTACTTCATGTATGCACACTCTACACACAGCCCCAGCTCCAAGTGCTCTTCTTCAGGACTATTTATGTGGCCTGTCAGGCCCTGTCAGAGATGAGCACATCCCTCCCTAGCCTCCTCTCACCAGACCCTTCCAGCTCTCCTCCCTGAGCCAGTCACCTCAACGGTACTCCTCACTCTTAAGGCTCGCGCTGCACTCCCCGACAACCAGGGGAACGGGCTGCTCAGAAGAGCCAATGCTCCCTACAGAATACAGCAGTGAGGATGAACAGGTCTGCATCTGAGCTCCTTTTCCCTGGAAAACAGTTCTCAAATTCTGGTTTCAAGATTCTTTTCAACTGTTTAAAATGACTAAGCTGTTGATTATGTGTTTACATTTGTTACCTCATATATATAAATTAAAACTGAGACATTTCCTTAAGACACAGTCCATTAGCCCACAGGTCAGTGCAGTGAGATATTCCTGAGGGAAAATCCTATTTTAGTATTATCATAAAGACAGTTCTGCCTGTATAGATCTGCTGAAGGAATATCAGTAAAAGAATATTTAAAATTTTATTACATTTCCTCTTACTTATTTGGGAAGTATGCACGTGTGTTGAAATCAGAGCACAACTTGCCAAAATGAGTTTTCTCCTTCCACTGTGTGGGCTCCGGGGATCAAACTCAGAGGGCCAGGCTGAGCAGCAGGCCGTCCCTTTCCCCCTGAGCCATCTTCCTGGCCCTGAGAAATAGCTTCAGTTTACCATCCTCTCCTCACCTCATTTTCTCCCTCACTCTATACAATCCTTTCCCTTATGGACATTCTACTTTTGCTGTTGTTGTTGTTTTTCTAGACAGGGTTTCTCTGTGTAGCCCTGACTGTTCTGGACTCGCTTTGTAGACCAGGCTGGCCTCAAACTCACAGTGATCTGCCTGCCTCTGCCTACCGAGTGCTGGGATTAAAGGCGTGCGCCACCACACCCACCCAGCTAGATATTCTACTTAAAGACTTTGACAGAATAAATCAAAATTAACTGCAGATCGAATATAAGTCCTGTTTAGAGCAAACAGAAACTGAGTTCTGCTGTTCTCACTAACAGTGTTAATCCATCCCTCGCTATCCTGTGTGTCCTCTGGGCACTACACATGCCTGCCATGAGTAAGAAGAGCGGCCACTGCTCAAGCGGCTGAGGAAATTCTACTAAGTCAACACTCCACAACCGACGCCAACAAAGTCACAGTGTAAAACAATTTCAAAGCTGTAGCTGTTTTTTGAAGAAAAAGATGTACAAAGGAAACTAAAAGAAAGACTGTTAGGTCCTGAATGACCAATGTGTGTAAAGACACGTCAGGATAGCTCAAGAAGGCCTTTAACACCAGAAACACGGAAATACTTTACCAGTGCAGTAGGGATCTCTGCATCTATTCTCAGAAATGCCTGAGATGGCTGAGGCAGACATCAAGTCCACAATCATAAGCTTTGCAAGTCAGAACATACTTATCTTTGGAACCATTGTACAATGTTTGCCTGCAGGATAAAAAGACATAAAACAAGCTGGGTGTGGCTCACGCCTCTAATTCCAGGACTAGGGAGGTGGATCTCTGTGAGTCAAGGCCAGCCTGGTCTACAGAGTAAGTTTCAAGAGAGCCAGGGCTTACAGAGAACCCAAAAAACCAAACCAAACCAAACAAACAAACAAGGTCGGGTACTGTTACCTCGTGTTTAATCCCAGCACCCAGCAATCAAACAACAAAGACAGATCTCTCGATAGGTTAAAGAGCAGGCTAGTCTACAGTGAGTTACAGATAGCAGGGCTATGCAGAGACCCTGTCTCAGAAAAGAAAAGGAACAGAGAAAAGAATGACACCCTAGGACTGTCTTAGGACCACAGTACCCTATGCCTGCCTGCTTGCTTTTTTAGTTTCTTGAGACAGAGTTCCTCTGTGTAACAGCAGTGGCTCTCCTGCATACTGGCTACTTACATTACCATTCACAACAATAACAAAATTACAGTTATGAAGTAGCAACGAAAATAATTTTATGGTTGGGGGTCACCACCACTTAAAGAACTCTACGTACTAAAGGGTCACAGCATTCAGAAGGTTGCAAGCCACTGTCTTAGAGCAAGGGAGATGGCTCAGTGGGCAAAACACTTAGACCACAAATGTGAAGACCTAAGTCTGAAACCCATGTAAAATGACAGATGCAAATTAGGGACAAAGGAACTAATGCGACTTATGTGATGAAATTCCAATCAAGGAAAGACCCTGTCCCAAGACAAAAATATGGAAGGTGCCCAAGGCCAGCCTGGTCTACAAAGTGAGTCCAGGACAGTCAAGGCTACACAGAGAAACCCTGTCTCGGAAAAAAAAAAAAAAAAAGGAAGGTGCCTGAGAACTGACACCCAAGATTGTACTGACTTCCACACATGCTATATATGTGTAGACCCACACACATGAGTTCACATGCATGTTACACACACATACACACTAGGATAAACACATTAACCCAATCAGGTTCCTACTGCATGACAGGGCATACGTGGTCCACACTCCAGCACTGAAGGGTATGACTAGCCTTCCATATTGAACCTTACCAGAAAAGAACTGCCATGGCTTCTTGCTATGAAACTCGAGAATCAGTTCACTACATAGCAAAAAATATATGGAAACTGACCTCTGTAAAAAACAAATGAGAAAGCCGGGCGTGGTGGCACACACCTTTAATCCAATCACTCAGGAAGCAGAGGCAGGCGGATTGCTGTGAGTTTGAGGTCAGCCTGGGCCAAAAAAGGGTGGAAAGTTCAGGACAATCAAGGCTACACAGAGAAACCTTGTCTTGAAAAAAAAAAAAACAAACAAACAAAACAAAAGAGAAAACGTTAACCTGAACTATGCTCATTAATGAGACAAACTGTAGGCTTTCAACAAATGGCAGTGTATTATTTATAGAAAATAGGTAACATTTGACATGTTAGTTTTTGGAACATGAAACAGAAGGCATTCTGCAGGTGTGATCCCTGAAGAAAAGTACGTCAATGTGGTTCAGTAGGCTCTTTTCAGTGGCAAGGCATTAGCTCTGATCATGAAACAAAACAAAAAAACAAAACAGGGTTCAGAGCAGGTGAGAAAGAAGAGGTTGGGGAGGTAGCTCCAGAGGTAGGGTGCCTGTTAGTGCGCCTGATGCCCTGGGTCTGAGTAAAAGATAAAATAAACTAAGAATAAACTTTATCCTCTCAAAATTTCAATAAACATGCACACACCCACCCAAACCTTCTTTCATTAGCCTTCAAAACTTGCCAATTTGTCCTGCCCTGTTTATGCTTTTTGATAGGTGGTCTCCCTTACGTTGCTCAGACTGGCCTTGACCCTTGAACTCAATCTGTAGCTCAGGGGGACCTTAAACATACAGTCTTCCAGTCCAGGTCAAACTTTTAAGAAAACTAAAAGAGGGGCTGCTAAGACGTCTGGGCAAGTCAAAGTGCTTCCTCCAAGCCTGACCATCTGAGCCTGATCTCCAGGACCCATGTGCTCAGGAGGACCAACTCCCTGCCTTTTGTCTTCTGATCGTCACATGTATGTTCCCACACACATTAAATACATTAATTAAAAACATCTTTTTCAAAGCACTGCTGGGACAAGAGTGAATCAGAACACGAGTGCTGCCCAACGGATTTTCCTCCCACACCACCAGTTTCCCTAGCTGTTTATCTAATTGTGTTATAACAAAGAATATTCTGTCTAATTAAATTGTGCTCAGTTATTAATGTACCCCTTTAATCCATGATACAAAACTATATTCATAAAGTTATATTCTTAGTAACTCTCTTCAACACCCTTATCATAGAAGAACTATCACAAAGAAGTCTTATTTAATTCATGAGCAATGAAAGAGTGGAGACCGTTTAAATGTAGTAATAAAGGTGAGATGTAAGAGACATTTCTCCGGCTGGAGAGATGGCTCAGAGGCTAAGAGCACTGTCTGCTCTTCCAGAGGTCCTGAGTTCAATTCCCAGCAACCACATGGTGGCTCACAACCATCTGTAATGTGATCTGATGCCCTCTTCTGGCCCGCAGGCCTACATATAGACCGAGCACTATATACATAATAAATAAATAAATTTTAAAAGAGACGTTTCTCCTGTTCCCCAGTACAGATCTGACCTCATACTCTATCCTGAGTGGGAGTCTCAAGTTTAAAGAGTAAGGATGAAGGTAAGTAAACTCCCACACTATTGTCCTTAGAACCACAGAAAGACCAAGGTCACAGGCATGCGCCTGGCATTACCGTTTAATTTCTTGATATAAATTTCAAATACTTTACACTGTTTTCTAAGGACATACTGTAGTGTTTTGTAAATCTTAAACAGGAAAGTAAAACATCCATTCTAAGGCAGGCGTGGTGGCACACGCCTGTAATCCCAGCACTCGGGAGTTAGGGGCAGGTAGATCACTGTGAGTTCGAGGCCAGCCTGGTCTACAAAGTGAGTCTAGGACAGCCAAGGCTACACAGAGAAACCCTGTCTCGAAACAACAACAAACATTCATTCTAATCATGTCCCCATTTTTATCCATTTTGATAAACTGCCAAGGGTTTATGATCTTTCTCTTGGGCCCACAGAAAGGAATCATAAAGCCAGAAAACCCTTTTAAAGAAATCATCCTGGGCCTAGGACTGCAGCTTAGTTGTCCAGTGCTGGACTAGCATGCACAGAGCCTCACTGAGTAGGAGCAACTGTTCTGGAACTCTGATCTTCCTCTTTCAGCTAGGATCATAGACTATGCCACCATGCCTGGCAGAAGAATATTCCTATACTTAGGCATACACACTAAAGTATTTCAAAGTAAAGAACCATGATGTAAACACCCTTGGACATGGTCAGAATAAAAATGACTTCTGAAAAAAAAAAATGACTTCTGTTAAGAGAACACATTAGCCTTGAGCAATGTAAGGCTAGCCTGGGAAACAGTGAGACTTGGTCTCACAATAAAAGGGAATGGCAATTCCAAACACAGAACTATTATATATAATAGTTAAAATATAAAAGAAGAGGTGGTCAGAATTTTAAAAAGGTCATTTGTTATCTATAAGTAACTTATTTTAAAATTTGATATAGCCTGAACTGGTGGAACACATTTTTAATCCCAGCACTGAGGAGGCAGATGGAGAAGGATCTGTGAGGCCAGCCTGGGCTACATACTGAGGAGGCAGATAGAGAAGGTCCATGAGGCCAGCCTGGGCTACATACTGAGGAGGCAGATGGAGAAGGATCCGTGAGGCCAGCCTGGGCTACATACAGAGTTGCTGGACAGCCAGAGCTATGTTAGAAAGACCCCATCTCAAAAAGAGAGATGGGGTAAGAGAGAAGAGGTTGAGCATCCCATCCAGAAAAGTCTAGTTCCTACACAATTTGAGCACCACACAGCAGCACAGGTGACAAAGTCCTGCCTGATGTAGTAGCAGCCACAGCACACACACACACCAACATGACATACCTTATGGCCCTATGTATGTCATGTATATGAAACAGAAATAAATTCTCCCAAAACATCTTATACATGCAAAGGTTTGCAAACTTCAAAGCAAAATCTGAATTTTCAATTACTTTTCATCTCAAGCATTCTAAATAAAGGTTGTCTAATCTATACTTAAAAAGCAAGCCACTTCTACATTCATGAGTTAAAGACAATCTCAGAGAAAATTAAATATTTTGGGCTGAAAGAGACTGAGGAACATCAAAATTTATGGGATACATTTACACACACACACACACACAGAGACACAAACACTCTTTATATTAAAAAAAGGAATCAAGTGAGCAACAATTGAAGCTTCTGCTTTAAGACACTAGAAAAGACAGGCCGGAGAGATGGCTCAGTGGTTAAAAGAACTGACTGCTCTTCCAGAGGACTTGCGTTCAATTTCCAGCACCCACATAGTGAGTCACAACTGTCTGTAACTTCAGTTTCAGGAGACCCAACTCCTTCACACAGGCAAAACACTAATGCACATAAAATAAAAATAGGAAAGAAAAAAAAAAAAAAAAAGAAACTAGAAAAGAAAAAACCAAAGCAAGCATTAGAAGGAAATGATTAAAAAAAATTGATAAAACTGAAGACGGCAGAAAATATTCGAATATACTAAAGTGTGGTTCTTGAAAACTGACCTGGTAAGCCTCTAGGCAGATTGACTAAGGAAAAAAGACAAGAGGTGCACACTGTCCAAGAATGGAAAGAATTGAGTGCTTGTGAGAAAACTCTAGGAATCATGACCTCAGTTTCTTCAAACATGGCTTATTCTTGGAATGTGCGTCCCACTGACTCTCCCGGGTGTGCTGGACAGGGGCTCACTTTAAACTATTCCCTATAACTAGCTATTGGTGTCTATTTGCCTCTATGAAAAACATGTTTTTGACATATGTGGCTTGTCCTTGCGACTGTATTCAGGTGATTCTTCTTAATCCTTGGAGTGTAAATTGTCTGATGCTCTGAATTAAGTTAATCTGTTTTGCTCTGTATTGACTGTAATTAAAATACACACTATGCTGTTCTCAATTCATACATCTTGATTTCTGTATCACCTCTGCTTATCAAATTACATCAGATACTTTTATCTGTGGTGCTGGAAATTGAACTTTGACCCTTAAATAAACTAGGCAAGTACTCTCCCACTAAACTATATTCCTGGCTGATTCTTAATTCTTCATTCCTGCTCAGCAGTTAATTCATACTCCAGAAACAGGGATTTTGTTTTTAAGAGTTAAAAGTAAGCTGTGCAGTGGTGGTGCACATCTTTAATCCCAGCACTTGGAGCTCTGTGAGTTCAAGACCAGCCTAGTCAACACAGACAAACCCTGTCTTGAAAACAAAATAAAACAACAAAAAAGATAAAACTAGAAGATGCCCTTAAAAAAAAAAAAAAGAAAAGAAAAGAAAAAGAAAAAGACAAGACATTAAAGTCAAGATTGTGTGGCTATGTCAAACACTTCCTTTTCAAGGCTGGTATCTGCGGTGTTGGGGATCAAAGCCAGGTCCTTGGTCTTGCTAGGAAAATACTTCCAAGTTACACTCCTAATTAACCAATTATTGCTGAGTATGCTCATACCTTAGGTTTGCAAAAATCTCGAGAACAAATTTGGTAAATGATGAATAAACTGCAGATCCAGTAAGGGTTTAAGTGTTAAATGGGAAAACCATAGCTCCTTTGTTTGGAGCCCTACCGTCTTCCTCTATCCGGGGTCAAGTGCTCCTTCTCTTCCCTCTACTCCAGGCACACTAGGCTCTCCGTGCTCCCGCAAAAACACAAGTGCTGTCCCGGAGCCTGAGCTAAGTGGTGTCAATACCAAGCACGGTTCTCAGACACAGGCACACTACTATTCCGTCTCCTGCCTACTTAAAAATGTCATCTTCTCGAGACGACCTTTTCTCACCACCTCACTAAGACAGCACTAGAGGGAATGGCTTCACCCTTGTTTACTTCCCGTCTCCCACCTTCTTCCAACAGGGTGTAACCTAAGAGGCAGCTCTGCTTCAGTCAGTGCTGCCACTCCAGCGCCCAGGACAAGCTCTCCGACCAATCTACAACAAAATGTGGCATACACCACATACCTCCAAGTAAAACGTCAGTTTACAACTCTGCGCCTTGAAACAAGCACTTCAGGAAAATGTGTGTAAGTCTGTACATGTGTATATATCTTTAGGCTGGGTACACGTATGCTTACATGTGTGTGCGTGTGTGTGCGTGTGTGTGTCTGCGCATTAATGAGTGGCCGGACACTATGGAACTCCTACCATAAAACACCACGGCTGCAGCGTATGCTCGCTGCAGTTCCCGGGCTACAAAGCACACACGAGCCGCTCTGTCCCCTAAGCCGCTTTTCCAGGACATTCTAGGCGAAGGCTCTCGAGGGACTCAAGTCGGAAGGCAGTTAGCCGGCTGCGACCGGGCACCGCGCACGGCGACTCCGCGGCGGAGCTGCAGCGGCCCCGCCCCGCCCCGCCCCGCCCTCAGCACGCCCCGCTCACCCGGCTCCCGGTTGATCTCGATGTCGAAGTGGCACTGCGGCCGGTCCTGGGCGCCCATCGCGAGCGCGGCGGCGGCGGAAGCTGCGGACCGGGAGGAGAGCGCTGAGGGCGGGCGGGCGGGCGGGGCCGCAGGGTGGGGGCGCGGCCGAGGGGAGGGAGGGAAGGAGGGAGGCCGCTCGCCCGCCCGCCCGGCCTCCCGCACTCCCGGGGAGAGCCTCACCTGGCCGCACAGCTCCGGGTCAGCGCAGGAGAACGCCCTGTCAGCGCCGCCGGAGCCCAACGTCACCAACGGAACGCCACCTCCTCCCGCCCGGGGGGGGGGGGGGGGCACGCCAAAGCTCGCGAGACTGGTGGCAAGTCTCGCAAGAGTCCAATCTCGTGCCCCGCCCCTCAGGATCGGCGGTCCAATCCCGAGCGCGCGGACGTGTGCGAGCATCGCGAGACTTCGTGTTCTCGGGCCCGCGAACGAAAGCGGTGTGGAGCCAAGGCTTCCGCAGACTACGTGGCATTCCGGCCAGTGCGTGCGCGCCCGCTGGGAACGGGCTTCTGCACACCACGGTCACGCCGTTTGTCTCGCGTTAGAAAGACTCGCGGGAACCGGTTGTTCCTCACGCCTGTCAGGCTGAGGCAGGAGGCTGGCCGCGAGCTCGAGGCCACCCTGGGTCACTGAGACTTTCTCAAAAACCACAAGGAAACCAAACCCCGAACGTGGCGTCCACAGCGCAGCTCCAGCACGTGGGAGGTGAAGGCAGGAGCCCCACAAGCTGGAGGTCAGCCTGGGCTGCCCGACCGGGGTTCCTGAGCGACGGCCCAGCGCTGGCTGAGGAGCCGGGTTCAACTCCGAACGCGAGCACCTGGCCATGCACACTGCGCACAGACATGCACGCCGGCACCTGGCCATGCACACTGCGCACAGACATGCACGCCGGCACCTGGCCATGCACACTGCGCACAGACATGCACGCCGGCACCTGGCCATGCACACTGCGCACAGACATGCACGCCGGCACCTGCCATGCACACTGCGCACAGACATGCACGCCGCACCTGCCATGCACACTGCGCACAGACAGCACGCCGGCACCTGGCCATGCACACTGCGCACAGACCTGCACGCCGGCACCTGGCCATGCACACTGTGCACAGACCTGCACGCCGGCACCTGGCCATGCACACTGCGCACAGACATGCACGCCGGCACCTGGCCATGCACACTGCGCACAGACATGCACGCCGGCACCTGGCCATGCACACTGCGCACAGACCTGCACGCCGGCACCTGGCCATGCACACTGCGCACAGACATGCACGCCGGCACCTGGCCATGCACACTGCGCACAGACATGCACGCCGGCACCTGGCCATGCACACTGCGCACAGACATGCACGCCGGCAAAACACTCAAAACCCCTGACAAGTCTGTGAGCGATAACACCTTTTAATCTCAGCACTCTGGAGGCAGAGACAGGTGCATCTCTTGAGTTTGAGGTCAGCCTGGTCTACATATTGCCTTCCTAGCCAGTCAGGGCTACATAGGCCCTATTTTAAGAAGAAAAAAGCACATATTAAGATAGATGTCGCCTTTGGAGAGATGCTCAGCTGTTAGAGAGCCTCCTGAAAGCTGGTGTAGCGGCACACACTAACCACAGCACCCACCCACACCAGGTGGCTCACAACCACCCGACCTCAGTTCTGGATTCCAGCCAGTGTAGTGCCCCAGGCTCCCCAGACACAGACATAAACTCTTGGAGACACAGCCACCTAAGTTTTAAAATAAAAATGTAAAAAACAAAACGTAGTAGGTTTGGAGGGTTGGTTCCTGCTTTGGCTTCAGTGTTGGTGGGCAGCTGTTTCTGTCAGGTGTCACTTCCAGGATCGTGTTGACCTTAGCAGCCCAGGCCCCGGTCTATGGAACATGAGGGGTCAGGACACAGATGCCTTGGTAGGAAGACACAGGAATGCTCTGAACGGAACCCTTGTCATATAAGGTGGCACTTTCTCACAATCTTGGCCCTGACTTCTCATTGCCTTCGACTGTTTTCTGCCAGAGGTTTCTATTTTATTTTTTCAAGTCCTTTTATCGATGAAAAAAAAATGTTCTTTCCTAGAGCTAACACTATAGGAGTTTTATAGTATTTTTGTTTGTAAAAACTTTATTTTGGGGATAACAGACTTATACCACATTGCACTTTCCTTTCCTTCCTCCAAGTCTTCCTATAAACCCTCTTTGTTCTCCGTCAAATCCACGGCCTTTTCCACTAACTGGTGCTGCACGTATCCCTAAATACAACCTGCTTTGCCTGTTACTTGCGGTATGTTTTCAGGGCTGACCACTTGGTGCGGCCTTCCGGGGAGGACTGTTTCTCCCGTGCTCAGCTTGTGCCTCGGCTGTCACGTTGGTGAGATGTGCTAGAAGACGAAATCTTGACTCAATCTTACAGCAAACGTCCTGATCCCGTGGCTGTCAACAATCTCTGTCCCTCCCTCTACAGGAAATGTTCCCTCAACCTCAGGTGCAGGAGTTGTTTTATAGATGTATCTGTTTAGACTGGACTCTGCAGCTCTTGAGTTTCAATTGGTTGTGGTTTTCTGTAACAGTCTCTGCTTATTGCAAAAGGAGAAAGGAAGACAGGTGCGGAGGAGGAAAAAAGGTCCACCTTGATGGGTCGGATGGAGAGGGTGTGGCCCGACTGGCATGAATAGAGGATTCAGCACGTATTTATGGGGTATGGATGGGAGGAAGCTCAGGAGGAGTTACCAGAAGCAGATAGCATGGGATGGAGGCTGGGAGGTAATGGAAGGTAGGGGATTAGTATCTGCCCTCCCCCAGGGGAACCAAGGCTATTCTAAATACAACAGGTATCTATGTCTTTGATAACGGGTTAGAAAATACCACCGTAATAACTATAGCCTAATAATACTTACTAAGCCTTACTTTTAAACTTACATCAACAGAGGGATAAAAACTACACTAGACCCTGGAGAAGAATGTCTACCAAAGTTTGTTATTTTGGTGGTCAGTTGACCCAGTGTTTTGTTTGTTTGTGCTTCTGAACTCAGAAATCCCTGGAGGCTGGGATGTAGCTTAGAGTGTGTGAGGCTCTGCGTTGCATCTGCACCACCAGAAAACAGAGAGAGGAGGTAGGGGAAGAGGGCAGAGAAGGGGAGGGGAGAAAAAAATGGACGTGTGTAGACTTCAAGTTCATTAAAACATTCTCCGTTTCCATCTGGGAATTTACATCTTTTCTTTGTGTTTAAATCTAGTCTTCATGTGTCAGCTATGGTGGGACTCACATCTTGGAGGCCTCAACAAATGTCCACTTGTTAAAGACTATGTTTTTAACCCATGAATTGCTCGGCTTTATGACCACATATAATTATTAGTGCCACGCTGTTGCTTTTATAAAATTGTAAAACTTGCACTATCTTTACCATTTTTAGGCCAGCTTTAAGTGCAGTTTAGTGATATGAAGGACATTTTCCTTATGGTGTAGCCATCACCATCAACCAACTTAGATAGTTTGTTACATAGAATAACACCCTCGAGCTCGTTCCCCTCACCTTTCTCCGCATGTATAATCATACTTCTTCCCGTGCATAAATCACAATGTTGAAGGTCTACTGTGGTTGTCAACTTGATTGCGTCTGGAACCAACTAAACTTAAGCTGGTGGGCATTCCTGTAAGTTTTCCTGATTGGGCTATTTGAAAGAGAAGGATTCACACTAATCTGATCCGCACTTTCTAGTGGCTCTCAGATTATAAAGGGCACGGAAGGAGGAAGCATTGCTTTTGCCTGCTTGCAGCCTACCACGAGCCAGTTCATCTCTCCCACAGCCCAGTCATTCCTTTCTGCTTGTTTAGGCTTCCCACAGAGACAGACGACCAGCAGCTCCAGGACTCTTCAGGCCTCAGTGAAAAATTGGGATAGCTGAGACCCTGGGCTGTGGTTGGTCTTTGCTACTTTGTGGGTTCTTCTTTTTCCTACTCTTTATTTTCCCCACCATCTCGCCCCCTATCACTAGATAGGAGAGAAAGAAGGAATAGCGTGAGAGAGAGAGTCTTGAATCAAATTTCTTTCTGTTTCTTCTTTAAGCAGGACTAACAAGCCGCAGCCAACTCCCTGAACCACCACCAACCACCAACCCTGCCTCTTAGGGCCCTAGCATTTATATATACTTGGGAAAGCTCACCGAATTCCAAATGTCACAGTCTCAGAAACTATCTTCAGCTGGTAAAACCCATGCCTCTCCTAGAGCACAAATCATAGTCAACTTCTTTGGACAGTCTGAAACAGCCCTACATCCCCAAATCTGGGGTTAAAACAACAACAACAACAAAATCCTTATTTCTGTGGGTTTTTTTTTTTGTTTGTTTTTGTTTTTTGGTTTTTTTTTTTTTGGTTTTTCGAGACAGGGTTTCTCTGTGTAGCCTTGGCCATCCTGGACTCACTTTGTAGACGAGGCTGGCCTCGAACTCACAGCGATCCGCCTGCCTCTGCCTCCCAAGTGCTGGGATTAAAGGTGTGTGCCACCATGCCCGGCTTGTGGTTTTTTTTTTTTAAAGAAACCAAAATTCCAGAATTGTCACTGCTTCCAGCCTCATGGGCTGAGCAACTTGATTTTCAGTCTTTCAGAGAGTAAGCCAGCGAGCCGCTGTCTCCCAAGGTCTCTGCTTCAGCTGCAGGCCCCAGGAAGTCCACCAGGTGCTTTTCATCCTGGTGTGGTATCACAGCCACAGAGAGCAAACTGATACAGACGAGTCTGCCTTTGCGGTTGGCTGGTCTCACAGCACAAGACATATTTAAGTTCTCCCATGCTGTACATCAAGCTTCCAAGCAGGAAGGAGACAAAAGGAGAGAGATAAGGGTGAATATGATCAAAGCATATGACTCAATGTAAGAAAAGGCCATCGCTAAACCTATTGTGTATATGCTAACAAAAACATTTTCCCATGCCCGGGCGTGGTGGCGCACGCCTTTAATCTCATCACTTGGGAGGCAGAGGCAGGCGGATCGCTGTGAGTTCGAGGCCAGCCTGGTCTACAAAGTGAGTCTAGGACAGCCAAGGCTACACAGAGAAACCCTGTCTCAAAACAATAACAACAAACTAACAAAACACAAAAAAAACATTTTCCCTTTTTCAGGGTCGCATGTGGCCTAGGGTGATCTTGACTCCTGTCCCAGTCCAACGTGTGCCTATGCTGTTTTTTGTTTGTTTGTTTGTTTTCCTTCTTAGCTGGGAACACTCCCTTTGCTTGATTCTTTTCAGTGTGTGTAATTCAGCCTCAAGCAAGGACACCTGCCTCAACCTCCCTCCCTAAGAAGAAACCATGTATGACCTAGAAGAGTGAAAGAGAGAAGACAGGGCTGTGAGGATGGCATTAGTTGAAGAGGGACATTTCAGGATGCTGAAGTGCACATCATTTATTATAACGTTATCTGATAATTAAGAAGCACTACTGATTTACTGACAATAATGGCACTGTTGTCACATACCTCAGGTCCTTAGAGTTTTACCGTGGGATCTGCTTTATTACTAAAATATTTACACTAAGAATATAGTGGAGTCAGTAGCAGCTTTCTTCACAGTGTAAACTGAAGCACAGGCTTTCTGCCCATGTCCTACGTAGCTCGGTTGCTACTGATTCTGTCTCTGTTTCACAGGAGAAGGGCTGCATTCAGTCACGCTCATCACGGCCTCCTGGAAGACTACTCCGCCACCTTTGTAAGGTTGCTTGCGTTGGCATCTGCGATGGCAGCCAAGTAGATGAGATTTCTATGTAACACGTGCTGGTACCTAGGGGTGGAACCGAACATTAGAAGCGTGTTTGTGTTCACCACGCAAGCCACAAGAGAGCCTGCCCGCTGCAGTGCAATGGTTGCTCAATGACTGATGGCACAGGCCACCAGCCCTTTTTATTTTTGGAGACAAGGTCTTCCTATATAGCCCTGGCTGTCTCCAACCTCAGAGATCCATCTGCCTCTGCCTCTCCAGGACACCACTTGGCTTCCCCAAGCTTCCCGTTTAACTTACCTTCTCACCCGTTCCCACTTATCACTCCACGTCTACCCCTCGAGATCAAGCAACTAGGATGTTCTTTGTGTGGACTACAATGGCCGTCTCCTCTTCCCCATGATCTACTTTGCAGGCCTGCTTCTGCTACGGAGTTAGAGTGACCACAGTAGTTTAAATCAAGGTCCTGTCATGCTGTTAAAAAAGCCTTCAAGATGTTGTCTCATTCCTGTGTCTTACGTGATGGGGTCTCTGGTTACGCCTGCATTCTCATCTCCTGGTTCTGAGGATACCCAGCACCTCACGCTGACTTGCTTACTTCTGGGGCCAGCCTGGCTTCACTCAGTGTTGCCTTATTAGAGATGCCCTGCACTCTGCCTCCCTCCCACCTACCCTGCCTGGTTTCTGTAGTGCTGGAACTGAACCCAGGACTTCCATGCACAGCAAGCCCTCTAACCACACCCCTGACTTCATCCTGCCCAAAGCATGTATCATGACATGCCTATTGTAAGTCTTCCCTCTGGATTCCAGAGTCTAGAATGTCAGCTTTCCAAGAGTAGGAATCTTCCGTGCTGCTTTTCCCCAGGACATCACACACTGCCTTCCAGCCCATAGCACCGCTGCTGGGTGTGGTAGCACACACCTTTAGTCTCAGCACACAGGAGGCGGGGGGGGTGGGGGGGTGGGGGGGTGTCCTATGACCAAGGTGAGCATATGACACAGCAACTGTTAGCTGCTTTTTTGTTTAGGAGTCATCTGACATGGGAAGCAACTTTTACAATATTTAAAAAAAACAAACAAACAAAAAAAAAACAGAATAGGAGATCTGTAGTACTTTCCTATCTTTGCACAGGAGTCAGCATGCCAAGGAGAATGTGCTGTAGGCATTTTCTGAAGCTGAGAATGTTTCTACAAACTGTAAAAAGCAAATCATCAAATGTTGGAGTCAGATATAAACACCTCAAAATGGCATTCTGCTATCCATTAAGATACTTGGAGAAGGGTTGTAGATGACTTTTTTTTTTTAAACAGGGTTTCTCTGTTTTAGCCCTGGCTGTTGTGAACTCACTTTGCAGATCAGGCGGGCCTGGAACTCAGAGATACGCCTGCCTCTGCTCCCTGAGTGCTGGGATTAATGGTATGTGTCACCACGCCTGGCTGATTTTTTTTTTTTTTTTTTTTGGTTTCAGACTTTTTTTTCAGTTCATTTCCATAAAAACATAATATAAAAGGTAATGCCACCATCTTCCCCTCCTGAGGGTATTTCATCATGTCGGTCTAGGCTGCTTGCTCCAGTGTTCATAGCTCATCATGCGAGCTGTGCAGGGCATGGTCACATAGGTCTGTTCGCTTACTGCAAAGTTTATCTTTAACATGGTCAGCCTCTCTTGAAAAGAATTCAGTAAGTTCGTCCTCGTACTCCTCCACAATGCTCTCACCGCAAACCTGAGGGTGCCGCTGATATCTGAATCAATTCGGATGCCCTGTTAAGTCTTGTTCGCTGGATTCTCCGTTCCGGCCCACGACGGTGGGTGGAAGGGTCCGATCTGTTCGCCATACTCCTTCATGCGGTCACACTCCTCCTCCAGCAACTCCGTGAGGTGGGCCTCTGAGCGGGCATAAGGCACCTCCACAACTGACTGGCTGCCATCTGGATTGATTCGGAAGGATCCCATCTGAATGGTCTTCTTGGCAATTTCCCACTCTAGTTCATCCACCAGAGCCCTGCAAGCTCCACAGTGTAGATCCTGGCTCCTTTGAGTCCAAGCAGTTCCCAGCAACACCCCCAAAAGTAGGGCCAGCCAACCCCAGCCTTTCATCTTTAGCGTAACGGGGTCGCTCCACCTCCAGAATGTGGGTAGCTCCCGCGAGGCTCCGTCCCCAACCTCAGTGCGCCCACTGCCCTGATGCTCGCATCTGTCCCACCTCTGCTCCCACGACCCGCCTGATTTTTTTTTTTAAGAGGCAGAAAAAAGTATGGCACTTTTAAATATTTAAGTAACAATAAAACATTTTCTGTAAGAAAATTTTCCTATTTCTTAGGAAAAGCTCTCAGATTCTGTTTCTTCTCATTCTGATATCCAATAGAGAACACATTAATTCTATCCTGAATTAACCTTTGTTGGTCCTGTGTATCTCCCACAGACAGCAAAGGGGCCACGGCTCTTACCTGAACCTAGCTTTTGGATGCTTCCCCCTGTCGTCAGTAGACAGGGCTTTATATGGAAAAACTCCAGATTCTACCAACTGTCTATATTGCCTTGACTCGTAAGTAAATACCCTTCAGCAGGCGGGAGAGGGAGGTGAGTGAGTCTTACTATGTAATCCTAGCTGGCTAGCCTCCGGCCGCAGCCTGCCCAGAGCTAGGGTTACAGGCATGCAGCACCCCCGTCTCCCCTCGGAGCTCCACCACCCAGGACTGCCGCGCCCCCGTGCCACTTACTGGACGCACTCGTTCGCTCGGCCCTTGTTCTGATACTCCACGATACAGCGGATCAGCTGGTCGTTCTCCGCCAGGAGCTGAAAGACGTGCGAAGGGGAAGCGCAGGGCGCCCTGAGGTGGGGGTCCTTTCCCGGCCCACAGCCTGCCCCCACCACGGTCCGGCCCCGCAGCTCCAGCACCAGGTCCCCGCCTCCGGGACACTCACCCGCTGTATAATCTCCTGGTTGACCTTGGCCTTGCCGCGTAGCCAGTCAGGAGCAAAGATGACCGACATGCTGAGAGCAAGCTCGGGATCCGCAGCCGGGAGCAGCCGGGTCGCGCGCTGCTGACGCAAGCCTGCGCCGAGGCGTGCCCCGCCCCCTGAGGGGGTGGGGAAAACCCACAGGAGAATCGACGCTGATTGGGTGCGCCTGTGGGGCGGGGCGTAACCTGTGATTGGACGCGCCCAGCTTGCTATTGCGTAGTCTGTGACGCTGCTCTGGAGGCGGGACTTGGTTGATGATTGATGGCTCCGTGTTCCAGTGCGGTGGGACCCGAGGGTGCTGCCTCCAGCCAGATCAAATCCGAAAGCACTGATACTAGCTTTTCTCTTCTCTCGAAGATATATGAATGTACCCAGATGCTCTCTGGGAATCAAGAAAATGTGGATCAGGGGTGTTGCATGATTATTAATATTTATTATTATATTAATAAATAATAAACCAAGGAGTAAAGCTGGTTACTCCTTGATCAGCTTTATCAAATAACCACACAGAGAGACTAGGATGTATTTAATTAGCCTAGAGCACAATGCTGAGCAATAATTACTCCATCCTAAACCGCCAAGCTAGTAGTTCCCCTCCCACTCAGATTTCCCACGTTATGCTCGCTTTTCCCTCATATCCAGGTCTAGCTCACTTCTCCTAGTGTTTCCTGATCCTCTCCAAGTGCATACCTCCTGTTTTTCCCGCTTTTTCTTCTCCCCTCACTGGCCCAGGATGTCCCACTGTATTCTCTGTTTTGCTCAGCATTGGCTAGTTGGCTTTTATTGGCAATACAGAGAACAAATGGTGACATGTTTACACAAACTTAAGACAGGAGATACTAGGAATAAACACCACAGTGCAGTCCGGATTGAAACCAGGCAGTGGGGTAGAGAAATTAACATATGAATGAACAAAGGCTAAACTGTACACAGTCCATATGAACATTATGCCAACACAGGGGCTAGTTGTCAAAACTGGGGCCTGCTCTTCCAGAGGACCAGAGTTTGACTCCCAGCACCTCCACACACATCTGTAACTTCATCTCCAGAAGACCTAACACCCTCCTCTGGCCTGTGGGCACCCAAACACATGCAGCAAACACACATGTACACATGAATAAAAGCGTGTTATGAAATCATATTGATTGCTTGTTGCTACCCATATAAAGTGCTATTTTCTCCATTAATGCATTTTTCTCAAGTCCTATTGGCCAGAGATGACCAGCACACTCTGAGCCAGGGCCATGTGACTTTAGAACTTCCTTTAAGGGGGAGATTTTGAGGACCTCCCTAGAGTTTGGGGGGTTTTCCCCCGCCCTAGAGCAGGTTTGCCTGCCCCTATCCAGGTTTATAAAGCAGCATCTCCCACCTATTTCCCAAGCATGGGGGTCCAGTGAGAGAAGTTGGGGTGATGTGCCTGAGGTGGGGTCAGGACTCAGAGCTCCTTGCTTCTCAAATTCTCTCCTGAGACTCAAATCTCCCAGGGATTCCACAGAAGGGAGGATGGGCAGAAGAGGAGCCACGGAGCCATCAAAAGCAGGGTGGAGACCTTGCTCAGTAGCACTCTGCCCTCAACAACTCCAGTTTAGACAGTAGAGCAATGATCTTCACAGGAGGTGGTGTGGGGAAGGGGCGGGTGCAGGGAAGAGCCTCACGGAACACCACTCTGAACTTCCTCCTGAGAACCACAAGGGTTGTTAGGTAGAAGTGTGGTAAAGTGTGAGGTGCACCTGAGAACGTCCCTGGCAGTAGTGCGATGGAAGGTAGGAAGGGCAGCTGGGTGGGAAGAGCAGGTAGAAGGTGGCCACGGGTGTGCATCCCAGAGAAAACGGATACTGCTGCGAGAGAAATGTGCATTTGAGGCTGCAGGCTTGGTAGGCCTCAGGGACTGAGTGGGAGGGTAATGCAGGGAGGCTGGGCGGATGGTGCTTGGGAGTTCCAGGTTTGGCATCTGAGAGAGTTGCGATGCATTTATGGAGGTGGGGAACAGGTGTTGGGGAGCCAAACTGAAGGCAACAGAAATGTAGTCTGAGGTCATCCCATGTGAAAATACTGAACCTCATGGCTGGCTGTTGGGTCTGGAACCATGAATAGGTCTGGAGGGACAGAGCTGTGAGAAACATCACTTTAGCTGACTGATCTGAATCATGTAAAGGGTTAGCCTACCTAAGGAGCGTGTGACAGCTTCCTGCGGGCGTGGTTTTAAGATAGTGTCTCACAACGGATGACCTTGCACTTCTAATTCTCCTGTCTGTATCTTCTGAGTGCTGAGACTACAGCTGTGCCTGTAGTGCTGGAGGCAGAAGCCAAAACTTCATGCTTGCGCTCCATAAACACTCCCCACAGGAGCCACATCCCAACCTGGAGTTTCTCTCTCTCTCTCTCTCTCTCTCTCTCTCTCTCTCTCTCTCTCTCTCTCTCTCTCTCTCTTTTTGTTTGTTTTGTTTTTCAAGACAGGGTTTTCTCTGTGTAACATCCCTGGCTGTCCTGGACTCACTTTGTAGACCAGGCTGGTGTCCAACTCAGAGATCCGCCTACCTCTGCCTCCCAAGTGCTGGGATTAAAGGCGTGTACCACCACGGCCTGGCCCTACTTTTGCTTTTTGTTTTTTGGTTTTTTTTTTTTTTTTTTTTTTTTGAGACAAGGTTTCTCTGTGTAGCCTTGGCCATCCTGGACTCACTTTGTAGACCAGGCTGGCCTCGAACTCACAGCGATCCGCCTGCCTCTGCCTCCCGTGTGCTGGGATTAAATGTGTGCGCCACCACGCCCGGCTACTACTTTTGCTTTTTAAAACAAATTTTTTAAAGATTTATTTATATGTATGAATGTTTAGTCTGCATACATGTATTGCAGCACATGCCTGTGGAACAAGTTTTGGTTTCCTTAAAAACTCAGTTATGTTATGTAAATATGTTTTTGTAGGGGCTGGAGAGATGGCTCAGCAGTTAAGAGCACTGGACTGGCTGCTCTTGCAGAGGTCCTGAGTTCAATTCCCAGCACCCATATGGTGGCTCACAACCCATCTGTAATGGAATCTGATTCCCTCTTCTGGTGTGCAAGAAAACAGAACACTCTCGTACATAAAATAAATAAATTAATTAAAAGTATGTTTTTGTTTTAATCTCAATTGTGTGATATGGGACTGCCTTAGTTTACCCACAGCTGATAACAGCCTCGTGAGGTTTGGAAAGGGATGTGGTCTTTGTCAGCTGGAGTTAGTGGAATTCTGAGGACTCTGGGAGAGTATAAATACCAGAGCCCAGAGAGAGAGGAAGGGGCTTTGAGGAGATGGATGGAGGATGAAGAAGGCTGCTTGTTCTTCCTGCTGCGTTTGCCGTTTGCTGCTGCTGGACTGCTGGGTATCTTGACGACTGAGATTGGTATTTTCCCAAAGAACCCGGTGACCCTAACCACCCGGAACTACGTCTAAAGAGGTCTGCGTCCCCGTCCCTTCTTTCTCTCCTACCTAGGGTCGGAGGTTGGAAGGGAGGAACAGGCATTAAGGAACCCCAAATAAAGAAGAGTTTAAAAAGCAACACCTACACTTGCCTGTCTGGTGTCTGTGGACATCAGGAGAGGGTGTCAAATCCTTCTGGAGTTACAGATGGCTGTGAGCTGCTGCCAGTACAGGGAGTCAAGGCAAGGTCCTCTGCAAGGGTACCAAGTGTTCTACACTCCCAGGCCAATTCGCTAGGATTGTTCTTTTTTCTCTCTTTCTTTCTTTCTTCCTTTCTTTTTTCAAATGGGGTCTCAAACTATAGTCAAGCTGGCCTACAATTCACAATTTCACCTAGGCTAGCTTCAAATTCATGATTTTACTCCTGTGGTAGGCCTCCTAAATTCTGCCAACACGGTGTGGTCTACTGCATTGCCCTAAACGTCGACTTTTATAGGTCTAGCACCAGATTTTCTTCGCCTAGACAGGGCACACAGTGGACAGAGGCGTCAGACTCCTGTATCTACCAGGTTTTCTCCTTTGTGAATGTTATGACCCAGCCTTGCTGAGGCTTGTTACGGACCAGCCCTGACTCAATGTGGGAGGGGACTATGGCCAAGACACAGTAAATGCCCGAAGGAGATCCTGTGTTCGTTTTGTAATTTGTCTGTGGTTATATAAAACCTGCTTCCATTTCCGCCCACAGGAGAAATACCACTTAGAAGTAAGTCTTCACTCAGCTCAGGTCTCTCCCGGGAACCACAGCCTGGCTATCCAGCTGCCATGCTATGTCGGCAGCTGCAGCAGGCTTCTCCATAGAGACACAAGCAGCAGGCTATCTCTGTCTGTTTGACATGTCTATGTCATGTGCTGACGGAGGCTGGGAAGGGAACCAGGGGAGGCAGTTCTGGGGTTGACTGACTTGCCTTAGAATCAGGGACACTGGGACTGGGGCTGTGGTGTAGTGGGCACTGCTCTTGTCTAGAAGGCAGGAGACCCTGGGGTTGAGCTCCAGCGCCACATAAACTGGTCATGGAGGCACATGTGGGTAATCCCAGCACCCAAGAAACGGAGGCAGAAGGATCAACTTCTGAGTCACAGTCGGCTGCAGAGTGATTCGAGGTCAGCTTGGGATATGTCTCAAGACATAAAAATGAAGAATCAGCGAAGCTGCTGGTTAGCTTTAGTAAGAAGCTAAGCCCCTGAGACCCAGGTAGGCGGAGTCACTGATGAACGGTCCAAGATCCAAAGGCCGGGGAGCTTGGAGTTCTGACGCACGGAGAAGACAGGGCTGACCCCTGGTTTTGTAGTTCAAGTGTTCTATCAACGGAGCTACATCCTCAGCCCCACGAAGTACTCCGCACAAGCCAACGTCTCTGAAACACACCAACTCTCCGTTGCCCGATGGGCTGCGATTTGAGGAAGCCAAATGCTCCTTTAAATTCTCTTTAGAAAGCATGATTCGTGTTTAGACAGACACCGGCCTTCCTGCCTGGTGCTTAGACCCTGCCCTCTTGTCTTGACTCGTTTTCTCTGCCAGGAGCACTTGTCAAAAACAGTAAGGGTCTACCTTTGCAGCCAGATCTCCCTCCAACCTAACCGCGAGGGTGTGTCGCTCGGGGGACCGGACTTTGGCACCTCCTCCAGGCTGGCAAGAGGCTGTGCTCTTTCGGATCCTCTATCTCGGGCCTCCAGCCCAGCTGCGTAGCCTGCAAGAACCCACGCCCAGGGAGTGCCATTCCAGTCACGAGGGGCCTGGACGCCTCCGGAGAACAGCTCTGTCGGCTCCTGGCCAGGCACCGAGGGGACGTCGGAGCCTCTTCCCACCGCTCGAGGTGAGACTCGCGCGTGGACCTCCGGACGAGACGCGGACGGCGGGGAGAGGGCGGGTGCCAGCCCTTTAAGGCTCACGCAATTCGGGGTCTGAACGGCTGGACCGCAGAGACGTCCCACGATTGGTGTGTTTGGGTGTGAACGTCGCCTAGCAGCAGCGAATGGGGAGCTCAGGGTGTGCGCACGCGCGCCGCATCCCACCGCCCGCAGCCCGGCCGCGGGTGACCTGCACCCCGCCGCCGGGTGGGCTGCGGTGGCCGAGGCGGAGGTCGGCCGCGGGGCGAGGTGAGGCTGGCGGGCCAGGCGGGCGTGGGGAGGCAGGGTCGCGGGCCAGGCCATCGGGCTGCAGCTCGGGGCCCGTGGGACTCCGCCGAGGCCCGGTCCGCCCTGCGCGCCGCGGACCTGCGGGGATGCGCTGCCACTGCGCCCGCTGCGCTCACTGCCCGGGGCGGGGCCGGGGCGTGTCCCGGGAGGGCGGGGCGGTGTGCCCTTTTCCGACGGAGCTTTCTAGTCCTGGCAGTAGCTCCTTTTTGACAGCAAACTTCCCTTAGCCTGCTGGTCTTGCAGGACTTGGTTTCTTCAAGGCCTGGTCACCTCTGCACTAACTTTCCTGGACTTGAATAACGCCAGGACAAAGAACCTACGGAGCAGGGCGGCGTCAGGCTTGCAGAAAGTCCAAGCCACGGAAGGAAGAGTTGCCACTGATGAAAGGAGTTCGTACAGCTTGTGGTTTTGTGAGATGTGGTCCCATATAACTGGAGTTTGGCCTTGAGCTCAGAATCCTTCTTCCTCACCCCCACTTCCCCTGCCCCCACGTTTTGGGATCACAGGTGTGTGTGTCCTCCATTTCCAACTCCGTTGATGTAGCTGGTGACAAGATCAGAAAAACAAAGGCAACACACAGCGCAGAACCAATGGGTAGGGCAGGCGTCTGTAAAAGTCTATGCAAAGAGTTTCTTCGTGTGGAGCGACTTAGGGAAATGAAAACGCACAGCTTTGCTCTAACACTGATGTGCAAGGGTTCAGCCGCACAGCAGCTTTCTGGGGAAGGCAGTTGTAGACAGCCCCCGGAGAGAACACTTAAATGTTTACGGACAACAGAAAGGACATCTTGAGGTCCCATAAAGAATTTCAGAGCAAGCCGGGCAGTGATGGTACGGTAATCCCAGCACTCAGGTGGCAGAGGTAGACACAGTGCATGGCCAGACAAGACAGCTGACTTTAGAGTGTAATACACCAGGGGAATTTTTCTGTTTAGACTACTTAGTGGTTTTTCCTGGAATCTGGTTCAGCCCTTGGCCAGGTTTAACACAAAATGGAGTTTGTCTGGTTCTCACATCACAGTAAGAGGAAGTGGCTTTATTTTGTTTTAGAGACAGGGCCTCACTCTGTAGCCCTGGCTGGTCAGAAACTTAACTGTGTAGAGCGGGCTGGCCTGGAGACCCGCCTGCCCCTTCCTCCCAAGTGCTGGGATTAAACGTGTGTGCCACTGAGCTGTAACTCCAACACTTCCTTTTCAGACAGGGTGTCATGTAGCCTAAACTGGCCTTAAACATGCCACTTAGGTGGGGGCCCAGAGGTTTGGTCCAGAGGTCACACGCCACGGAAGGCACGTGGGAGTCTGAGATTACAGTAGCAGTTTCCTTGCCTGTTCATTGGATGGAAGGAAGCTCTGGGCACTTAGTAGCCTTATCCACATGGAGGTCCCAGACTCTCTGCATGCTTGGCAGACTGGGCTCAGCCCACTGCACACACGGGCATCGTGTTTGTGTGTAGTCTGTGCACATGCTCCTGTGAGCCTCCGATGACATCTGCCTTGACTATCAGGTCTACATAGTGCGCTGTGGATGTGCTTGCTGCATGCTATTGTCTGGCAAGCGAGGGCAAGTCTGTACATGTTCAGTTGCAGGTGCAGCTTTTGTTTTTGTTTTTCATACTTTCCATCAGAGGTTGCTAGACTCTGCAGGTGCTTGCTAAGATCAAGTGTGGAGGGACAGCTACGATATTGCACACGCCCTGTCTAGTTCAGCTTCCTTCTGTTTACAGCTCTTAAAGATGACACAGTTAACCTCCGTCTCCCTCCCGGCCCCGTTTGTCTTAGTCAGGGTTTCTATTGCTACGACGAAACATCATGAACAAGAAGCTAGTTGGGGAGGAAAGGGATTGATTCAGGGGCCTGCACTTCCAGGTCATAGTTCATCACTGGCGGAAGTCAGGGCAGGAACTCAAGCAGGGCAGGAACCTGGAGGCAGGAGCTGAAGGAGAGGCCATGGAGGGTGCTGCTCACAGGCTTGCTTCCTCATGGCTTGCTCAGCCTGCTTCCTTATAGAACCCAGGACCACCAGCTTAGGGGTGGCACCACCCACAATGGGCTGGGCCCTCCCACTTTGATCATTAATTGAGAAAATGCCTCACAGCTGGATCTCAGGGAGGCTTTTTTTTTCCTTCCCTCAACTGAGGCTCCTCCCTCTCTAGATTGTGTCAAGTTGACACACAGAACCAGCCGGTACACCCATCCCCAAGCAACTTGGAGCCTACAGGATCTGGAGTTGGGAATCAGGCTCACTGTCCCCTCAGAATGCTTTTCTCAGCAGCGTGCCTGTGGTGGGCTTCTGTACTTGACTCTACAGAGTTCAGCTAGTTTTGTTCATTTAAATTTGTATTTTGCCCCTCCCCCTATGTCCTTAGGTTGGGGGGATGGGGGAGCTAAATAGTAAAAGTGGGGGGAAAATGACAATAAAAGAGTGGCTTGAGCCGGGCATGGTGGGCATGCCTGTAATCCCAGCGCTCGGGAGGCAGAGGCAGGCAGATCACTGTGAGTTCGAGGCCAGCCTGGTCTACAAAGTGAGTCTAGGACAGCAAAGGCTACACAGAGAAACCCTGTCTCCAAACAAACAAGCAAACAAACAAAAAGAGTGGCTTCTGGTATAGGCCCAAAGTCTGTGGATGGAGCAGGGAAATCTGTGATGTGTGACAGTTGCAAACACACGAAAGAGAATTTAGGGGGTGAAGGAACCGGATTAAGATGTGCTATATAAGCCTGTGAAGATTGCTTTATAACAGAGGTCCAGGGTTTTGTCTGCACTCCATAGGGCTGGAAAAGCCCTACCCTACGCTTCCAGGGCCCAAGCAGCCACACCTCCCCTTGATGCCTCTTTTCTAATCTGTGTTTTGGAGGTAGGGTCTCACTGTGTAGCCCAAGCCAGCTTTGAACTCAGGAGCCTCCTCTCTCAGCCTCTGGGGGCATAGGGTGGGGGGCAGGGGGTAAGGGGGTAGGGGGTGGGAGGACAGGGGACAGGGAGGACCAGGCGGGGCGGGGAACAACAGGGCTCCCTTCTTACTCACATACAGATTGAGTCATGGTAGCTCAGGCCCCAAGCTCACAAACAGATCCCCCAAAGGTCAGCCCTCCCAGTGTTAAAGTCTCCTCTTCGCGTTTCCGACCTGTAGTTGCGTGCTTGCTTCAGCACTGAGGGCTTCGTGCACACCAGACAGGACTGCACCGCAACCACTGACTGCACCAGCCCCCCCCCCCCCAGCCTGCAGGCTTCCTTGGTGGGTGTGGCACCCTCAGCCCCTTAGGCAGGCGTGGTGACACATCCGTGATGCCGCCTTCATTTGAGCATAGAAGATATTTCGAAGGATTTGAAGTCTTGGTAGTTCTCATACCACTGGGCAGAGCTGTAAGCAGCTACCACTTTTAGTTACCTGATTGAGGAAAAGCAGGTTTGGTCAGTAAAAAGTCTTATGGGTTGCAGTTGAGGTCTTCAGGGTCCCTCTGATAGTGGCCAAACAGGTTCTTAGGATTTCTGTTGCTTGGAAACAGCACCCTTTAGGTCCTGCAGTCTCAGTGGGCAGTTAACATATGGAAGGTATTTGCCCTGGGCGTGGGCGTGGGCGTGGCTTAACTCTTCAGGTATATTTTTGTTCCATTGTCTTTTATATATATATTTTTTCTATTGTCTTTTTTATTCTTCTTTCCTTGTGCCATGTGAGGCCATACTGACCTTGTAAGGCCCTGGTTTGGAGTTTGAACCTCTGGCCTGTTCTGTTCTCAAACTGATCTTGAGTTCTTGCTCTCTCAGTCAGGACTTTTAAAAGATGTTTTTTAAAAATCAGTATTGCAAACACAGAAGTGTGGCAGATTTTGGCCTCAGTGCCCAGCGCACTTCCTCCCTGGGGTCAGTCACAGCATCGGCCATTGTAAGGCTACAGAGCCTACAGTGCCCTCTGGTGGTCGGCCTGGCCCTGCAGCGGCTGCAGGGAACTTGAGGCCTGACTTTTGTTCTCAGCAACTTTAGTGCTAAACTGGTGGGGGCCTCTGGGATGAGGAGTGGTTATATCTGACAGAGGGCAGGAAGGCTTTGGCATAAGGGGTCGAGATCGTCTGTGCATGCGGGTGGGTGAGCAGTGAGTGAGTTCTCTGAGAAGGACGCAGGTTGAGTGAAGCCAGGGATGGTGTTAAAGTAAGGCTGTCTCCCAGGGGCAGCTCCGCTAGTGTGCCCACTAATCCCACTAAACAGAGGGCCCAACAGACGGGATCACAAACAGGGACACGAAGCCGGGCGAGGTGGCGCATGCCTTTAATCCCAGCACTCGGGAGGCAGAGGCAGGCGGATCGCTGTGAGTTCGAGGCCAGCCTAGTCTACAAAGTGATTCCGGGACAGTCAAGGCTACACAGAGAAACCTTGTCTCAAAAAACCATAAAAAAACAAAACAAAACAAACAGGGACATGCAGCACGGAATGACCTGCCAGAGCTGTTTTGGCCGCCTGGGTAACTCTGTCTGCAGGGCAGAATCCTACACAGATGTGTAGGTGTGACCTGTACAGATGTGCAAGGGAGTCTGCGGGTAGATCAGCCCCTGCTGGGCTCCGTGGCTTTGCTAACGCAGGTCTCCTTCCTCCCTCAGGGCCACCTTTTTCTAATCTGCCAAAGGCACTACGAGGCCCAGATCTATTTCTTAATGTGTTCACGTAGCGCGACCAAATATTTAATATCTTACCATAATGTGATTTGCTAACTGACTCCCTTCAGCCATCTGTAGGGGCTCCGTCATAATATTGAGGACTGGCTTTGTGTCAGATAACAGAAATCCTGGAGGATGTGCTCTCTCAGCGCCGCAGCCGCCTTCGGCCTGTCACCGTCACCACTGCTGCAGTACCCAGACTCCCCTGCCCCTCCTTTTTTGATGTGTGTGGCTGTTGAACTGCTCAACACTCCTTCCTTGGGTAACCTGACACACACACCCTGCCACAGTGTTGCCACTTCCTGTCCCTTTAGGGTCTTGAACTCTGCAACCGGCTACCTGCTGCTGCTGCTGCTGCTGCTGCTGCTGCTGCTGCAATTGCTTCTGAGCCCTGCTGGCCTCACCTCCTGCTCTGTCCCTTTGTCCCCCAGCCGCATTGGCTTAGTTCCTGGAAGGGAGTCTTCAGTAGAGAGAAGGAAGGCTGCAAATGAAAGAGGGACGAAAACAAAGTGGAGAGACCCACAGTGGCAGAGGGGAGGTGATTTGCATTTCTAACAGTGGGGTCTCTGACACCATTGCCTGGCCTCACTGACAAGGCGTTCCTTGCTCTCCTCAGGTGTCCTCATGACTCCTTTTGCAGACCATGTCCATGATCCTCTTTGCCAGCATAGTACGGGTGAGGGATGGCCTACCCCTCTCAGCCTCCACTGACTTTTACCACGCCCAGGAGTTCCTGGAATGCAGGAGGCAGCTCAAGACCTTAGCCCTGAGGCTGGCCCAGCATCCCGGCCGAGGCTCTGCTGAAAGCCGTGACTTCCATACGTAGTAAGTGGACACCTCTCCGGGACGTCAGTGCGACTCGGGTGCTTTTACCCAAGTGCTGAAGGCAGCGTGGGTTAAAGGAAGGTTTGGTCCCAGCCGGCAGGCAAAGGTTGTGTACGCTTACAGCAGATTAGGGAGGGAGTAGGGGTCTATCTTCAGAGCTCCCATTCAGCACTGTTGACTCATCTGTTGTCATAGAGCACTTGTGAATGTGGGGGAGACCTGGCTCCCCCCTAGGCAGCACTTCGCCCGTTTTATTTTTCACTTAGGTACAGTGGAAGGAAGAACCTATTAAAAGCCAGTGGTGGAAAAGGAGTGGACGAGCCCAGACACAGAGCTCCCTAAGCCACTTGGACTGTAGCCAAGGATGGCCTGGAACTTCTGATCCTCCTGCCTCCACTTCCCTGGTGCTGGGGTTACAGGCATGTGACACCACACTGGGTTTATGTACACACTCTACCGGCTGAGCCTGGACCCCAGCCCAGCTTTTCTATTTACAGGGCTGGGACAGGGGAATGAAAAGGGTCGAGGGCAGGTCTCTTGTTCAAAGAACTTCAAGTGAGAAATAGATTAGTGATTAATACAATAGGGGGAAACCCATGGTAGCGTGGGTGCCAGCGATAGTGCTAGAGGCTGTGACTCCTGTGTACCCTGACAGCTTTCCTGTGATGCCAGTGGCTTACGGGGCACATGGCCGGGTCAGGTGGGTGAGGCCGGCTCACGTGTTTTACAGAGAGGAATTGAGGTCAAGCGACTTAACCAAGGCTCCAGTGGTGGAGCTGGGATTTGAGGGCAGCCAGCTGGACCCCAGGTCTGCTGTGCTATCCTCCTTATGTTGAGACTTGACGCAAGAAACCCTCAGGGCCAAGGCAGGCTTTTAAATAGAGTGGCTTTGTTAGCAGACATCGCACCTGCGAGTTTATATAGGTCTTCGTTTACCAGGTCCCTCGCGTTCCGTTTTTTGTAATTCGTATAGCTGGCCCAAGAAGTTGGGGTCATTTTAGGGCCGTTTGGTCTCAGAATCATGGAAGCAAAGACGGTGCCAGTCGAGCTGGATGTGAGGCTGAAGGGTCCTGTCAGGCCGGCAGAGTGATGGCTGCAGTCCTGAGCTCCACCTCCTGGGGAAGACTCCCTTTCTGAGTTGCTGACTCTTTTTTTGTTTTTTTTGTTTTTTGTTTTTTGGTTTTTCGAGACAGGAGACAGGGTCTCTCTGTGTAGCCCTGGCTGTCCTGGACTCGCAGTGTATACCAGGCTGGTCTCAAACTCACAGGGATCCACTTGCCTCTGCCTCCCAAGTGCTGGGATTAAAGGCGTGCGCCACCCTCAGCACACCTTCTACACCAAGCTTAGAGAATCTGGTTTGTGCAGGATACCCTTTTCCTGGGGGGAAAATCCACAACATCACAATCAAATCAGGACTATAAAGCATTCTCCTCTGTTGCTTTTTCTTGTTCTGTTTGTTTTATGCTGCCGAGGCTAGACCCCAGAGCCTTGTGCACAGGAGAACATGTGTGCACACACCAGAAAATGTGCACATACACGCACATATGTGCACACATAAATGTGGTTATTCGAACGCCACAGCATGCATGGGGAGGTCTACTATCAACGTTTGGGACCTGGTTCTGTCCTCCGCCTTGCTGAGAGGTATCTTGTTGTTTCTGCTGCACTGGGTGTCAGGCTAGCGAGCCCTGTGAGATTCTGAACAACTCTGTCTCCATCTCCTATTTGCTCTGGAGTCCTTGGATTGCAGGTGCTACCACATCCAGTTTTTCTTTCTTTTCTTTTTGTTTTTCTTTTTTTGGTTTTTTGAGACAGGGTTTCTCTGTGTAGCCCTGACTGTCCTGGACTCACTTTGTAGACCAGGCTGGCCTCGAACTCATAGAGATCTGCCTGCCTCTGCCTCCCAAGTGCTGGGATCACAGGCATGCGCCACCACGCCCGGCTGACATCCAGCTTTTCAATGTGCATTCTGGGGAATTAACTTGGGATCTTCAGCCTTGGCAGCTGAGCTATCCTATCAGCCTTTTTTAAAAAGTTAATTTAGATTTTTTTTATGTGTATGAGTGCTTTGCCTGCATATATATGTATGTGTGCACCAAGTCTATGCCTATAATCCTAGCACTCAGGAGGCTGAGGCAGTAGGATTGTCAGTTAAGGCCAGCCTGGGCTACATGATTTGGAGCCAGCTTGAGTTACATAGAGAGATCTTATCTTTAAAGCAAAGAAAATAAAAATGCAAAGAACAGCAACAAAGGTGAGTTGGGAACGCTTGGTCTGTTTCCTGGCACTTCAGACAGCACTTTCTTTCTCTTTCAGTTTTTTATCGTCGGGGGACGTGGCCTGCATGGCTATCTGCTTGCACCAGTGCCCAGCAGCCATGGCCTTCTGCTTCCTGGAGACTCTGTGGTGGGACTTCGTAGCTTCCTACGACACCGCCTGCATCGGCCTGGCCTCCCGGCCCTATGCTTTTCTTGAGTTCGGTTCGTAGCTATTCATGCTTTGCTTTTCTCAAATGTTACATGTATAGAAACTGAAGTTTAGGTTTGGCTTTAGCCGTCCAGGGAGACCATGGGAGGTGTGACCACATGCCATTGATTTCATAGCAATTAACCACAGTGGCTTTCCGTGTCTCCAGACACTTCCCCTGTGGGGATGTGGAGGAGGAAAGAAGCCTGTGTGGGCTGTTCCCCACAGGCCCCTGACGCTGGGGTCAGCAAACCACAGCCCGTATAGACCAGAGCTGAGCCGCGTGAGTCGGGGTTGTTATCTGTGCGCAGATGCTTTGTCTAAGGCAGGGTGTGCCCAGCACCCTGAAGTGTCCACTGTCCTACACTTGCGGAAAGTTCTGTCGACAGCAGCTCTGGCCAGAGCCACTCGGGGCGCTCTTCCACGGAGAGAGGCAATGTTTCCCACTTCTGTGGTGCTCTCACGTTTCTATAGTATTTTTTCCTGCATTTTGTCAAAGCTTCCGGATGTAACAGGGGAGAAATGAGAAAATGATGGTGCTTCCCTGAGCAGGTTGGCAAGGCTTCGGAAGAAGACATTTCTGTCCCAGGCTCAGCCAGGTGGGCCTTTGTGGTCCCAAGTCTACAGAACACAGCCTGGTCGTCACGGGGTGTGCTCGGCTTGGGCTAAAAGTTTGTCATCTTGAGCTGTAGGGAAGTGCCTCAGCCCCTTGGGGGGGGGGGGGGACCGCGGAACAGCCCTTTGCCTAAGACCGTTGGAGTCGCAGCACTAGGAAGGTTGAGAACCTCTGCTCTAGGGAGCCAGAGGGGTGGGTGATGGGTACTCGGTGTCTGGGATGGCCCAGGGCAGGGATCCGGCAGGGTTTGGTATAGGCTGTTGGGTGTGAAGCCAGCATGGACGCCGTCTGGCTAGGACTGCCAGAGTTGATGCTGACCCTCTGGGCCTCCAGCCTGGCTATCGGGAGTCGCTGGGAGCCGCAAGCACCTGGGTGTCCTTCTCAGGGGCAGGCCTCACTGTGGCAGATCTTGGGGGTGCTCTGCGGTGCAGGCCTCACTGTGGCAGATCTGGGGTGCAGGCCTCACTGTGGCAGATCTGGGGTGCTCTGGGAGGCTTTTGTAAAGCAGCTGCCCTGGGCTTCCTCTTCCTGTCGGGGGGGGTGGGGGGGTGGGGGGTGGGGTGGGGTGGGGGTGTGGCTGTCTCCAGGCAGGCCACAGCTGTAGCTCCCTTGGCATCGGTTGGTTTGGAGAAGCGTGAGGCTGTGCTCTTTCCCCCCTCATCGCTGTATGTGCCTTCCCTGCAAAGCAGAGAGCTGGGTCTGACAGGGGACCTTGTCCAGCGCCACCCATGTGGCTCCATGGTGTATGGGAGTAGAATGAGTCAGAGAACAGTGATGGCGGAGCCGTATGTGCTTGGGCTTCCGAATGTGAGTGAGGCTGGGCGTGGCGGCATAGTGTGATCCTAGCGGGTGGACACATCTGGAGTTCAAGGCCATCCTTGGCTCCAGAGCAAGTTTGAGGCCAGCCTGGAGTGCACAAGCCCTTGACTTAATAAAGCAAAACAAAACCGTGCTGAGATGTGTTGGAGTTGGAGCGGCTTAACGATAACATAACTAAGAGGGTCAAAGCTGACCCTTCTGTGCTAGTTGGCTTGCTATCGCTGCTGCGGCAAACGCCATGGCTTACAGGGGTACATGCGTAGCCAACCATGGAGGGGCCTCAAGGCAGGAGCCTGGAGCAGGAGCTGCAGTGGAGACCTTGGCAGAACGCTGCTTACAGACTAGCTCTCCATTGCTTGTTCAGTCCGCTTTCTTCCGCAGCTCAGGGCTCCCTCACCAGCGGCGGCACTGACCACAGTGGCCTGTGTCCCCCCACATCCACTGTAAGTAGAGACAATGAGTCACCTCTCAGTTGTAAAGCCCCTTCTTCCCAGGCCACTAGCTCCTGTCAAGTTGGCAGGCACAACCAGCACACCGTCCACACACGCCTTCCCGGCCTGTACCACACAGTCATATTTATTTGTGATTTTTAAAAAAAGCTTTTGATACGAGACAACCAGGAGTAGCTCGTTCCCATTCTCAAGGTTAGGAACGGTCTGCTGCATCAGGTCCAGTGCCTCCTGCCGACTCAGCGCCCCCCCCCGCCCCCCCCCCCCCCCCCCCCCCCGAGTTGATCCTCTTCTCTGCAGCCACACTTGAATAATTCTGCTTTGAAGAAGTGGATCAGACTGTTAGTACACAGCAGTCACCTGACGGCCGTAACTGACTCTGTTCAGAATCTGGCTGACTTACTGGTTGCTTAGCAACGGGCTTCACTTCCCATATGCACCGTTCTGATGATGCTCAGCTCGGGCCTCTCTCTTTCTGCAGACAGTGTCATTCAGAAAACAAAGTGGCATTTTAACCATATGAGCTCCTCCCAGATGAAGAGTGGCTTAGAAAAGATTCAGCAGGAGCTTGAGTTACAGCCTCCGGCAGTTCTGTCCCTGGAGGGCACAGATGTGGCAAACTGCGTGCTGAACGGCCACGCCCCAGTGCACTCCGAGCCTGGTAAGTGCCTGCCGCTCTCTGGTGAAGATGCAGCGATGCGTGTCCACTAGGAATGGGCTGGTTTGGTGGTAGCATGTCAAGTGCATCGAGGAGACTATGGATGGACCCTGTTTCCAGATGTTTGTTACCCAGAACAAAGTGGAACCTTACTCTAGTGATAGTGGCTCAGGGGAGCGAACTGGTAGTATCCAGACTGACTCGGCAGGTTATTCAAGGTGAAGTTTACATGTTGACATGTTCGAGAATTACTATGTTGTTGGGAGCCCCTGGTTGGGCTGTGCTGCTCCTCCTTGGCTCCTCGCATTCCTGAGACCCTGGAAGCCTGCTCTGGAAGGCCCGACCCTTTTGTTGGAGGAAGGCCGTAGGGAGAGTGTTTGTGTAGCATCTAACATAACAGTTCTGCAATGGGGACCAGTGGCACGGCTGTGTGATGTGTCTCTGTGTGACACGGCTCTGTGTGATGTGTCTCTGTGTGACACGGCTCTGTGTGATGTGTCTCTGTGTGACACGGCTCTATGTGACATGGCTCTGTGACATGGTTTGTGTGACACAGCTCTGTGTGATGTGGCTATGTAACACTGTTCTGTGTGACACGGCTCTATGTGACGTCGCTCTGTGTGACGTGGCTTGCCTCCATGCCTGAGCACCTGGGTTTCATCCCTGGAGAACACACGATAGGAGGAGACTCCCTTCATTTGCCCTCTGACCTCTGCACACAGGCCATGGTGCATCTCCTGAAGAGCTGTCCACATCATAACAGTCTACTTTTTAAAACTGTTCTAAACTTATGGCTTAAATTTAAGTGGCATATTAGAAATGTTTTGTTTTGACTTAATGTGTTTAAGCTAGCAAGTCCCCAGGTTGGCTGGCCTGCCAGTCAGTCAGCAGGCTGTTCCAGTTCATGTTGGGGGACACTGGGCCTTGGGAGGGGGAGACTGGGTAATTGAGCCCAAGCGTCTCCCTTGTCACGCATGAGCACAGGGACACCTTTGTGACATGTTTTGTTTTTTTAAACACTTAGACAAGAGGAGCAAATCCTGAAAGTGCCAAGTTGCTCACCTAGGACATTTTACTGTGGTTTGCTTCACCTTACTGTCCCAAGGCTAGAGTCCGTGCAGGTAGCATGCTCTTTCCTAACAGGAACTTGAATTGCTCTGTGGGAACTAACACACTAACAGTAGGCGTTAGCTGGGGGTGACTTGCTGGGCATGCCTGTGCGTGTTAATTTGCAGGGAAATGCCAGGACCAGAAAGGATGCTTAGGAAGGAGCCCAGCAGGAGGACGGACGGGAGGACGGAGGACAGGCTAGACAGCGTCTGTGAGCCAGGGTCCATGAGCCACCTGTTCCCATGATCGCCCTGGCCACAGCTGTGACTTCTAGGTGTAATGCTGCCTCTTCCTGGGTATTTTAGAACTTAAACGCTGCCTGCTGGGAGTGTCTCTGGATGCCCACATGGCACCGACCAGTGAGCGTCCTTATTGGGAAGAGAGAGGAGCAGTTTACAAACTGAGGATGGAGGCAAATGGTGGAGATGCTTCTAGAGTCTCGATCCTGCCCCTGGCATCTCAGCCTGACCTCTCCTCATGCAGTAGGGGGTGACTCTGCAGCTGCACCCTATGTCCTGAGGGATGCTTAACAGTGCCATGACACTCGTCTCTCCTGCTGACAATTGCAAGTGTCTCCGGACACCTCCCTCTGGGAGCAAGTCGCCCCTGGTTAAAATAAAAATTGCAACTTTGTGTTGAACATGAAAATAGCTTTTTTTTTTTTAAAGAAGTTTATCTCCATTTCTGAGATCCATTCATTCTGGCTTGCCCTGCTAACTTGTGCTGCCTTATAACTGTTGGTGTTTGTGGTTCTGTGTGAGGTGTCGTGGGCCTGTTAGCAGAGGGCTAGTTAGTGTCCTTGGCTGCCTGTCATGGAGGCAGTTCTCACAAGACACTCCTCTCTCTCTTTTCGTTGTGAAGCTCCGAATCTCCGGATGGAGCCGGTGACAGCCCTGGGGATCCTCTCCCTTGTCCTCAACATCATGTGCGCTGCACTGAACCTCATCCGTGGAGTTCACCTCGCAGAACATTCTTTACAGGTGACCCATGTTTCCAGATGTATTTGTTTGTGGTGATGGTGGGGATTGAACCCAGGACCTTATGAACACCCTGGTGTGGGCCCTTTACCCTGAAGCTTCCTCCACAGCCCTTCTTTACAACTGAAAGACGAGTGACAGAGCTGATGATGGGAAACATTCTATTTATCAGATTGTTAGGTTTTTTGTTTGTCTGTTTGTTTTCCTCAGCCGGGTTTCTCTATGTAGCTCTGGCTGTTCTGGAACTCACTCTGTAGACCAGGTTAGCCTTGAACTCATAGAGATATATACCTGTCTTTACCTCCCCAGTGCTGGGATGAAAGGTATGTGCCACCACTGCCCAGCACAGGAGGTTTTATGAATGCTAAAAATTCAAATACCACAATTTTGAAATTTTAAACCATAAGCTGGACATGGTGGTGCTCCCTTGAGTACCATCCCTGGACGTGGTGGTGCTCCCCTGAGTCCCGGCCCTGGACATGGTGGTGCTTCCCTGAGCCCCGGCCCTGGACATGGTGGTGCTCCCCTGAGTCCTGGCCCTGGACATGGTGGTACTTCCCTGAGCCCCGGCCCTGGACATGGTGGTGCTCCCCTGAGTCCTGGCCCTGGACATGGTGGTGCTCCCCTGAGTCCCGGCCCTGGATGTGGTGGTGCTCCCCTGAATCCTGGCCCTGGACATGGTGGTGCTCCTCTGAGTCCCGGCCCTGGATGTGGTGGTGCTCCCCTGAGTCCTGGCCCTGGATGTGGTGGTGCTCCCCTGAGCCCCGGCCCTGGACATGGTGGTGCTCCCCTGAGCCCCGGCCCTGGACGTGGTGGTGCTCCCCTGAGCCCTGGCCCTGGACGTGGTGGTGCTTCCCTGAGTCCTGGCCCTGGAGGGATAGAGGCAGGAGGAGCAGATCAAGCTCGTCTTCGGCTACATAAGAGCCTGGGCAGCTTAGAGTGGAGTGCTGGAGAGACTATGGCTCCACGGATAGGAGTGTAACTCCCAGCAACCACATGGTGGCTCACAGCCATCTATACCGGGATCCAATGCCCTCTTCTGACATGCAGGTGTACAGGCAGATAGAGCACTCATTTACATAAAATAAATAAACAAACAATAAAAGAATAAAACAAAAAGTTACTCTTGGTTGGAAGCTGACCAGCCCTGGAAGGGTCCCTTTTGTGACTGCCTTGGGGAGTTCTGGCATGTTCTTGCTAAGTGGACAGCTGTGCTGTGAGGGCTTTGGGTGCCTCTGTGCCCTTCGGAGCCCAGGCTGCGTGATTCTCACACTGTCAGGCCCTAGGGAAATATGCTCCCAGCCAGTGATCTGTGACGTGCAGAAGCCTCTTCTCTGTCAGGAGCCACGTCCTGGGCTGCAGGAACGTTCCTTTTGTTGGCCTCAGATGGTGAAGCAACTTCCTATTCAATGGTTTTTTTCAAATATTTCTTTAAAAATATTTTTGGAAGTATTTCAAGCAGGTAATTAAAAAAAAAAAAAAAGATAGAGCCATAATGCTTTTGTAGTTTCTTTCTTTTTTTTTCTTTTTGTCTTATATTGCTTTTTTTAATTTTTATTTTTTTAAATCTTACTAGTCTTTCACTTGTATGTTATGGTTTCTGTGTGTGTGTGTGTGTGTGTGTGTGTGTGTGTGTGTGTGTGCGCGTTACTGTGCTTCTCTCTCTTTTGCCTTTTTTTAAAGGGGGAAGGGAAAGCCTAGAGTGGCTGGGGGGTAGGTAGGAAGGGTCTAGGAGTGGGCAGGGGACTGTAAATTGTGATCAGAGTATGTTGTTTGAATTTGCAGTATAAAAAGAAAAGAGTCATGTTGTTCACCACAATGTTGTGCTGACTAGAGAGTAAAGGATGGTGGTTTGTGGGTGTTGCACTCAGGAGGCTGGCGTAGACTGACCCCTCTGAAGAGCATCATCAGGAGAGTGCTAGCGGTGATAACGTTAGGCCAGTTACAGCATCTTAGAGCAGTGTGTGGCGTGGATCAGGCCCCGGCTGGCTGCTTGTAGTAGAGTTGGTGCCTGGCAGGCAAGGGGGTCAAGATAGACCCTGCCTTGCGGTTCTCATGGTACAGAGAAAGGGCAGCACTGAGGGGGTGACAGCACTGGGGGGGGTGACAGCACTGAGGGGGTGACAGCCCAGTGCAGGGGCGAGAAGAAGCCTCACATTAATGGAGGAGAAGGGCTTTGAGGGGTGCAGGCGCGGGAGCTCATTCCATGTTGAGGACTTAGCACGAAGGCCTGGGACAGGAGTTTGTAAGGGCTGTCAAATCACTGAAAATGGTCACATGTCAGTCCTGGATCTGGCTAGGCAGATCTGTGCCTCAAGTGGTTCCTTTCAGCCAACCCTTCCCTCCATGTGCCCTGATCTGTTTCAGGTTGCCCAGGAGGAAGTTGGAAACATCCTGGCTTTCTTCGTTCCTTCTGTGGCCTGCATTGTCCAGGTAGGTGTAGGGCCTGACTGAGGCTTTTGCAGACCGCAGGCAGGTGCCTGAAGGAACTGTGCGGCACACAGTGTGGCTGAGACTCAGGGCAAACCACAGCAGGAACGCATGACTTTCCCTCACATCTCGCTCAGCTGTCATGGCCCCTGAGGAGGACCCCACAGAGAGGCCACTCAGCCCTGGGAACGCCTCTCCACCTGGTGTACCCCTACTTGTATCCCTCTCTTCTCTGCATCCCCAGTCTGGACAGCTGCCTGTGTGTCTTTAGCACCCCTCCTCCCGTGACACCTATTTCATTGTCCTTTGAATCTCCCGTTCATCCAGTGATTGACAGCAGCTGGTCCCATCTTTGCTGCAGCAAATTCAGTTAATCAGTGCATGCAGGTGCCAGGTAATTAGTGAGTGCATGCAGGTGTCAGGTAATGACTGAATACATACAGCTGCCTGTGGCTACGTATGCCCTGAGGCGGTCTGCCTCTCTCTGACTGGCTGCCATGTGGTCTCGTTTCAGTGTCATCTGTACCTGTTCTACAGTCCCTCCAGGACTCTGAAGGTATTGCTAATGCTGGCCTTCATCTGCCTGGGCAATGTGTATCTGCACGGGCTGAGAAACACCTGGCAAATCCTCTTCCACGTAGGGGTGGCTTTTCTGTCTTCGTATCAGATCCTGACCAGGCAGCTGCAGGAGAGGCAGTCCGACTACGGAGTGTGAGCACAGCACCGTGCCATGGATGGAGTGTGAGCACAGCACCGTGCCATGGATGGAGCGTGAGCACAGCACCGTGCCATGGATGGAGCCTTTGATTTTTTTTTTCCTGGAAGGCCAGTCCATTTCCACTCCTGCTTCTCAACTTCACCTCACATTTCCATCCTTGACACTCCTGAGGTCACAGACCCTGGCAGGTGCAATGGAGGACCCAGAGCTGCTGGTTGCCAGTCTTGGTCTGTGTGGAGCGTTTGTGCAGGACCGCCAGCTGAGCGGGCACAGGGCAGCCAAGGCTGGAGCTGCTTCACAGAGCATCTTTGATGGTCAGGGTGGCAATATTTGGTCTCCTAAATCGAATGATAACTGCAGACCACACATCCCATAATGCTGGTTTTAGTAATCGGCAGGCGTCAAGGAAATTCTTTAAAGCTGAGATCCGTTTGCAGGTTCAGTGTGACTTCAGTCAGTTTCCTGTAGAGTGTCAGTACAGGGTAAATTAAAAGCTTGAAGATACAGTTCATAAATATAAGCTAGGTAAATTTTGTTTACATTTTTGATAACTTGGGTTCGATATACTTTTGGAATATTTAAGTATATTTTGGATATAAATTGAACATTTAGAATGAAGGCAAACAGGCTGAGAAAATGCTAAGGAAATCCAAGTTTATTTAATTTACAGAGACCTTTTATAGTGGTGGGACTATGTGGATACAGCTGTGGTTTTATATTTATATGCAGGATCTATCGGAGTGTCTTAAAATTAATAACTAGTATCATTGAGCCGTAAGCACATAGACGTGAGCAGATGTGAGGGCTTCAGGGTCCTGTCAGCGGGGCAGAGCGGAGTGGTTTCAGAACTTCTCCAAAGACATGGGGGCGCCTGCTGTCACCAGCCTTTGCTGTGACAAGCCTGTCCCTGTGCATCGCTGGAGATGTGGCCCTGTGTACCTCCTAGATAGGCTTGATGACTCCTCTGCACCTCCTGTGACATCTCAATTAGATCCTGGGCCTCGACCCCTGGACAGGCATTAAGTAGGTGTTAGTGCTCTGGGAAGCTAAGTGTG
Source organism: Acomys russatus (assembly GCF_903995435.1). Taxonomy (NCBI): domain Eukaryota; kingdom Metazoa; phylum Chordata; class Mammalia; order Rodentia; family Muridae; genus Acomys; species Acomys russatus. The sequence continues at coordinate 47,083,357 of NC_067168.1, read as the reverse complement.
CTTCTGACAAAGACACACTCCTAACCCTGAGCATGGATATCTGGTGGCCCTCAAGAAGCTACTCTGGGGTTCACCCTCTGGGCTTGTTCTCGGAACAGTGACCTACAACTGCGTGTGTTGGCTCAGGAGGGACAACCCCTATTTTGGTAGTTTTTGGAGGAGAAAACCATCCCAAACGTTAGTGAATGGTGGGGAAAGCCAGAGCACAGGGTTGGAGAGTTCTGTGCTGTGTGGCTGCCACTGGCACTGTGTGTTAATTAAGCCACCAGGTGTCGTTTTGTTTTTGTTTTTGTTTTTTTGGTTTTTTGTTTGTTTGTTTGTTTAGGAGCTCACGGGACTCACAAATGGATTCAAAAAGTATCTACATTGTGATTTTGTTTCCTTATAATTTTCTAATTTTAATCAAATCTACAGCGTCTGGGTATGAATATATTGGCAACATTGCTGGACATGAACTTTTCAGCCTTGTGGCTTTGTTGATCTCGACCTGTGTAACACACCTGTGTAATTTTGTGTATACTGTGCAGGCAAATGTTCACTCTTCCTGAGAGAGAACTCTAAAGTGGCAAAAGAGAAAACCAGAGGAGGAAGAAAACTCTTTTAATCCAAAGCACATATTTTTAAAAACAATTTTAATGTAATTAAAAAAACTAGCCTAAAAATGCACTGTTTTCTCTTAAGCTTTGTGATATTGTGTTGCCCTGCATGTGGACACTGTGCACACTCTTGGCCTGACCCCGTGGCCATCCGTCCACAAAGCAGTCCCTGAGGGCAGGCCCTGTCCAGGCTTGGTTGACAAGGCTCGGGAGCTGTCTTAGGACAGCCTTCCAGACTGACCCATCAATGGAGGGAAACAGAAAACACTGACACGGAATGCAGCCGAGGGAAGCCTCACTTCCCTGGAGGACAATGTTCCAGGAAAGCCCAGGCTCCCGGTTCCTCCGTTCAGGCTTAGGAGTTTGCAGCCAGGTGGGAACTGGCCCCAAGGTAGGAGCGTCTCTGTCCACCGTCACCGGTTACTGCTCTGGCAGGTGCTGCCTGCCCAGCTGGCTCCCATGAAGCCACACTGTTGACTGTTGTTTTTGTTTTTCGAGACAAGGTCTCTCTGTGTAGCCTTGACTGTCCTGGACTCACTTTGTAGACCGGGCTGGCCTCGAACTCACGGCAACCCACCTGCCTCTGCCTCCCGAGTGCTGGGGTTAAAGGTGTGCGCCACCACGCCTGCCCAGCGAAGCTATACTGTTGAAAACAAAGCCTTCCAGGTGCTGTCCTGTTCAGTTGCTGACAGACCCCGAGCTTCTGAATGTGCCATGTTGGTCTGCTGTTAGCCAGGTGGGAGCAACCCAGTGCTTAGGCAGAAAGCTTTAGATTTGGATTTCTTTGCCCTCACAGAGCCTTTCCCTGCCAGGAATTCTACCTGGCTTTCCTTTTTATGAGGTGGAGACAGCTAGGCCATCTGGGTTGAGCGCCCTCTCTGTCTCAGAAGCCTCACTGACTCCTGGGAGTCACAGAGCTATGGTTCTTGCTATCTATGAGCCCTGTTGACACATGTGACCTGGATGTAACAGGTGTGCAGTGTCCCTGAGTGTCCATGTGGGAATGTTTGGGTGTGCTCAGGCTGTTCACTGTGTCTGAGTCTGCTCAGCAGGCCCAAGAAGGTGGCTGTTCGAAGTACAGGAAACAGGGCATGAGGTGGGCAAAGGAAGTGGAGCTGTCCATTTGCAGCTGCCCTCGGCATGCAGAGGGCTGTGTTCTGCCCTTTCATTCTCAGCTGTGCTGGGCTGCTCCTCGAAGGAGCTGCCCGCTCACCTCAGCACTGCCACATTTCAAACTCGAGTGAGGCCGCGCATGGCTAAGAGTGCACACTGCCATCAGCTGTGCCCAACAAACCTTTGCTGAGCGGTGCTTGTGTCTGACTGTCCCACCTAGGTCTGCGGCTACACTACCTGTGCCGTGAGAGCTGAGAATGACGGAGCGAGAGAGACCAGCATGCCCGTGACTGAAAGATGAGGTGGAGGTGGGGTGGGGGGAAGCAAAGGACAGAGAAAATACATAACTGACCCTGGGGAAAGTTCTGAGCAAATGAGGCTTTTATAGGTTAGCCATCACTACCCAAATACACAAGATCCCAGCCCTAAATTCTTAGTAATAACTATCCAATAAATACTATATATGCTGAATATCTCCTTTGCAAAAGCCATGCTAAAAGCAACAAATCCACTTTAAGAGCCAGGTTTCTTGTGTTACCTCATCCATTCAGTACCACAGCCCTATGGGACACACACCACGGTCACAGGTCAGCCAGCCTGGTCTGGAGAGATCAGCTTGGCACTTCCACTCAGTCCTCTGTCACAGTGGAAGTCCCTACCTGCCCTCCTCAGCATCTTCCCCTGCAAGAGGGCAGTATCCCCAGTTTGCAGTCCCTGTGTGCTTCTGTGAAGATTGCAGGTGGTCGCAGAGGGGACTGTTGCATGTGTGCAGGGGGAGAGGGTTACAAGGCCGCTGGGTGTGTCCAGCAGGCAGCACTTTACGCTGCTGCAGTATAAAGACACTTCATTCCAGAAAGTGGCTCCGTTCTTCCCCTGTGCCTGACTCGTGGCTTTTGTGCATGGGCCCCTGCTACAGTCAGCATCCGACCCACTGCTGGATCCAAGGAAGCTGGCTCTGTAGGTTGGATCTCAGACTTCAAGTGTCCGTGTCCGATCTCAGCAAAGCAAGCGCCTGCTTTCCCCACCCCGTCCGCACGGAAGCAGTGCCAGCACTCTTATTAAGCAGGTTTCTCTGTGTAGCTCTGGCTACCCTGGCACTCGCCGTGTAGACCAGAATGGCCTTGAACTCAGTCAGCTGCCTCTGCATCCCAAGTGCTGGGATTGGAGGTGTGCGCCACCACTGCCTGGCTGGCACTGTCACTCTCGCGTTGCTGGGGAAATGTCAGCAGGACAGCTGTGGGAAAGGGCTTGTAATTCACACCTGGGATTAGTCTGCTAGGGAGATGCCTGTCTACATGGAGGGATCGGCAGTGCTGTGGCCCACAATTGCCTTTTAATGGGGAAAAAAAACAAAAACAAAAACAAAAACCAAACCCATTCTTTCGCTTTGACCCATGTTTGCTGCATACGTGCGACCTTAGCCGTTACATTGATAGGATTCTTACACTGCTGCAGAACTGTTCCTAGTGACTCAGCCTCTAGGATTTGATTTGGTTTAATGGCGGTTTTTTTCCCTACTAAGCACATAAAAATGTGAGGCTACTTTAAAAGGCAAAACCAGTAACTGCTCACAGTTTTCCTGAGCGTGTGCTGCCTGTATTATAAATGACTTTTCAGCCGGGCCACAAAGGTCTGCTTTGAGCACACACTTTTGAACTTTCACGTACTCATAAAACTGAAGTGTGTGTCAATCTTGTATAGCCCGGCATATATACTGTGTATATCAAAATGACATGAGGTGGCTTCAGAAGTGTGGAGAATAAATCTAAGGTGTTTGCTAATATGTGCGTGTGGGTGTGCGGTGCTGAACCGGGGTCCATTTCTCTTGTTGGTCTGAGGTGGTCTTTGGGAGGCATTTGGGGGAAGGATGTGACATCCTGGTGTGAACAGGGGAGGAGTGGAGTTGAGTTCTGCCCTTCTGTGCTAGGAGTGAAGGTTAGGTTTCCACAGGCCAGCGCTACCGGGAATGGCCACCAGGAGGCGCAGAAACCAGCCACATCGCCCGGGCCCAGCCCAGGGTGGCTGCCCTTCTCTGCGGCTGCTTTGAAACAGCTGACCGAGTTCCCAGGAAGGGCTAGGGGGCAGCCTCTTTGGGCCAGCTGTTTTGGTTGTGTGCTCCCAACGTCTCTCCTTTGTCTGCCCTGAGTCCTAGACATTGCAGGAGGCCAAGGTCACTCTCCAATATGCATTTGAGTTGCTGGACTGGGATTTGAAGGTTAAACAGAGCCTGTCGCTCAGGTAAAGAAGCCGAGGCCTGGCCTGGGAAGCCAGTCAGAGAGCAGCCCAGAGACCTGCCCCCATCTGACAGCACCCGCTAATAGTAAATAGCAATAGCCTCTTCTGCGCCAGGTGATGAGTCTCCATCTTTTCCTTGAGCCTTATCCTTACAGGAGGCCTGGTGACAGCTGCCAAGCATGCGCACCCCGCGCCAGAGGAGGGAGGACTCAGGGCTGGCGGAGGCTCTGTAAACCAGCTCTCAGACGGAGGGAGGGGCAGCTGGGCGAGGCTAAGTCTAGAGTTTGCCGAGTGCCAAAGAGAAGATGCTCCGTTCTAAGGGCGAGATACTTAAAGTCCTAGGCCCAGCCCTTCAAAGGATCTCCAGGCTTGGGGCTGGAGAGAGGGCTCAGCCGCACTGGCTGCCCTTCCAGAGGACCTGGGTTTGGTTTCCAGCACTCACATGGCAGCTCACAACTGTCTCTAACTCCAGTTACAGGGCGTCTGATACCTTCTGACATCTGCTGGCACCCAGCATGCACTGACATACACACATGGAAAACCCTATAGGTATAAAAATAAATAAGCCAGGTATGGTGGTGCACGCCTTTAATGCCAGCACTTGGGAGGCAGAGGCAGGTGGATCGCTGTGAGTTTGATGCCAGCCTGGTCTACACAGAGAGATCCTGTCTCGAAAGAACAAGACAAAAATAAAATATTTTAAATTAAAAATAAATAAGTAAAACATTTAAAAAAGATTGACAAGTGTGATGACAGGAGGTCCTGGAAAAGGTGAGGAGTGCGGGAGGGCCCTGTCACAGAAGTAGAAGCAGTAAGGATCAGAGTAGGAGTGATTCATGTGGATCAGCAAGAAACAGCACTCGCAATATAAAAACTCCGAAGGAAAAGACCTAAAAGGCCAGTGAGTAAGCATAGAAGAGATGGCCATTGGGACGTTGGCCAGACATACAACAGCAGAGAGATGTCGCCTTCGACCTGTGCGCTTTGCCACACAGAAGGCTGAACAGTAGGGCTGGCACAGCTGAGCTCACAGAGAAGGAGGGGCCCTCGTGGAGCCAGGGTCAGTCCTAGCACCCCAGGAGCCAGGGTGAATCCTAGCACCCTAGGAGCCGGGGTGAGTCAGCACCCCAGGAGCCAGGTACGCTGCCTCAGGACTGCGCTCAGCACAAAGAACAGATGTTCAAGGTTGGCCTTGGTACTAGGGAGTTCAAGGCCAGCCTGGGCTACATGAGACCCTGTGTCAAAACAACGAAAGGTGTCCATGTCTGCTTCAGGGGCCAAGGGAGGAGCCTAATCAGAGGGTAGGGGCTGAAGTAGTAAGGGTGCGCTTCTGGGGACCATGAGGGATGGGGAAAGAGGAGAGCAAAAAGGAGGCGATCTCAAAGGGAGAAGAGTAGCGGCTACCAGGCTGACCCCTCCCCACCAGGGACTGTCCTCCCCAGATCCAGGCGGACTGAGGTAGTTTCCCACAGGAGCCTCCTGCTGAAAGGCTCGCACGAGGAACTGCTGCAGGGGGACAGAGGTGCCCTAAAGTCAGCCCTCCCTCTCACCCCATAAATAGCCTGAGACTAGAGTTGAGCCTGGGGAAGTGAAGCCAGGGTGGTGGAAAGCAGACCAGGACCACCATGGCCCCCGGGGCTTGTTCCAGGCACATTTTCCAAGGCCCCAGGGATCAGTGCAAGGGCCAGAGGCAAGGAGCATGGGGCCAGCCAGAGTGAACTTTCTCACGGGACTGTCCAGCAGGCTTCACGAAGGCAGGGGGGAGTTCACTGTCCTGGAGGTGTGCAAGCCAAGGGGCTGGGCGCAGATGGACATTAGAACGTGCTGTCCTCACAGGCATCGTCCTGTCTTACCGCTGGTATCTGAGGGGACATCTGCTTGTCTCCTGGAGCCTCCTGTTATGTCCATCCTCGGGTGAACCAGACGCCAGCCACAGGAAACAGCCTGTGCCAGTTCCCTTTGTAGAGTAAATATTAGTCTTTGCAAGAGCTGCCCGCTGCTCTTTGTCATAGAGGGCGCTGAGTTTGGGGTGGGGACCTCTTGGTCTACACGCACGCTGATGGAGCCGTGGCCCTCGGTCACTACTGCAGCGCATCCCTGAGTTTCGAGGGGGCGGGCGGCGGGGAAGAGCACTCTGAGACCATAAGCTCAGACCTTACCCTGCACCCCTCTGTCTTCAGACACTGTTCAGGCTGCTTCTACTGATGAAGGGGACTGGAAAGTTTGGCTCAACTTGACCTTGAGGTACCTAGGCCTCAGTTCTGGTTTATGTGACGGTGAAACAAACACACTGCTTAGCAGGAAGTGGGACAGCCTGCCCATGTCTTGCCATTGGAAGCCCCCTACCTCACCACAAAGCCCGGACTCCAGCCCCTACCCTGTTTCTTCCCTCTCTTATCACTCCTGAGGATACAGTCTCAGCCTCCCATCCTCAGTGCCTCAGCTCTGCACAGGGTGAGTGGTAGGCACATGTGGTGGTTACTCTTTGTTGCAGTGACTTGTGGGAGTTTTGGCTTCTTAAAAAAAAAAAAAAAAAACCAGTTAAATCATGTAAACATGTTTTTGGCTCAATCCCAGGTGTATGGGGCTGCTTTAGTTTGTCCACAGCTGTTAACTATGATCCTCTCGTGCTCTGGCAGGAACGCGATCTTTGCCAGCTGCAGATAGTTGAATTCTGAGGACTCTGCAGAGGGGATGAATGCCGGAGCCCCGACACCCCAGAGGTGGGCCGGGGCTGAGAAAGGAGGCTGCTGGTGTTCCCCGCTGTGGCTCCTGTTGCTGGTGACGCAGTTTGATTAAGTGCCCTGAAATGAAGATAGGACTTGCCCCAACGAACCCGACGCCCCTAGCCAGCAGGAAGGAGCTAAAGAGACCAACGCCCCTTCTCCCCACTAGCCTTTCTCTCCTACCTGCTGTTGGGGTGTCGGAAGGGACTGGGGAGAAGAGAGGCAGAGATATAAGAAGCCCCAACAAAATAAAATTGAATAAAAAGTACGGCAACAGTGACTGTAATTACCTAGAGGACGCATGGGCCCCTGGGTGTCTGTGAGGACATTTCCAGAGAAGATTAGCTGAGCTAGGGGAGCCCGCTCTGAATGTGGGTGTCTCTCCATCCTGGGGGCTGGGGTCTCAGGCTGAGTGAAAAGGAGAAAGAAATTGAGCACAAGCATTCACCTCTCTTTGCTTCCTGTCACCAGCGGCCACTCTCCTCCTTCCGTGACTTTCCTGCCACCATGGACTGCAGCCACTAATGCCATGCACCAAAGTAACAGGTTCCTTAAGGTGCTCTTGCTATTTTGTTAAAATAATTCGGAAACAATGATTAACGAGCTACTGAGTGAACGTGAAAGCATCAAAGAGCTGTGATTCCTAGTCCCCACTCCCGCAAGCCACTGCCCTTTGCTGTCCCCCGGGAAAGGTGGGGAGAGGGGTTTCAGTCCCCCTCCAGAAGAGGTGTGGAGGAGGTACTGTAAAACAGCTGGGGAGGGGAGGGGAGGGGAGAGGAGGGGAGGGGAGGAGTCTCATTACCTGGAGCAACAAGCCCCTCCCCCCAACTCCTAGGCAGCTTTAATGGACAACCGAAGCCACAGCTTGAGTAGATGAGGATTTGAGTGAAGGTAAGAAGTGCACAACTGACCGCCTAGCACGTGGGAAGCCAGGGCAAGAAGATTCAAGGTCAAGGCTAGCCTGGGCTGCTTAGTCAGATCCCTTTTCCAAAAAGTTCATATTAAAATGTAAAGAATGGCTGGAAGATGTTAGCAGACGTTGGTAGGGTGCTTGCCCAGCATGTGTGAAGCCCTGGGTTCGATTCCCAGTACAACACAAGCAGGGTGTGGGTGGGCGTATGTGGCCTGTTATCATAGCACTTAGGAGGATAAGAAGTTCAAGGTCATCCTCAACTACAAAGTGAGTTCAAGGCCAGCCTGGGCTACATGAGATTCTTGCTCACTCTCCCCCTTAAAAGAAAATGGCAGAGAGCCTGCATGAACACCATCCAGCCCGTCAGCTCCCAGAGGCCTGGCACCTCCTGAGGGGCACAGGGCGTCGTGAGCAAACTGGAGCTTGTGGGCCTGCGCAGCCGCTACAGGATGCACGGTGGGGTTCCACACCTAGGCTGAGACTGGGGCGATCTGGGGTTCCCCAGAGAAGCTGGGTCAGCCAGACCCTGTGAACAACAGTCACATGGGAGTATGGAGGTGCCAAGAGGGACGCCCCAGCCTCTTGTGCAGGCTATGCTAGTTTGAATGTGAACCGTCTTCCCTATCCTCATGCGTCTGAGTGAGCACTTTGTCCCCAGTTAATGACACTGTTTTGGAAGGTTGTGGAGTCTTAAGGAGGTGAGTCACTGGGGGTGAAATGTGGATTTGCAACCTTGCACCACTCACTTCCTGTCAGGTTGTTGCTTCCTGTCAGGTTGTTGCTTCCTGTCTCCTGCTCCAGCCAGCATGCCTCAAACTACCCTCCTTATCTACAAAGTGTTTTGAAAAAATTTATTTATGTGACCGAGTTTATGTAAGAGAAAGCTACATATGTGTAGGTACCTGCAGAGGCCAGAGCAGGGCATAAGATCCCTTAGAGTTGGAGTTACAGGCAGCTGTGAGCTGGCTGAGGCGGGCGCTGGGCACTGAGCTCAGGCCCTCAGAAAGAACAGAGCTCTTAACTGCTGAGTCATCTCTCCAGCCAAAGCAAGCACTTCACCCCTTACACTGCTTTAATTATCTGTTTCATGGCAGCAACAGAAGTAACTAATCAGAACCCTTGCCTGGAGCTGTGATGACCTGACCGCCTTGGGCAACAGGCAAAGATGGTTAGGGACCGGCACAATTTTCCTGACCTTCAGGCAGCAGCACAGACTCCCAGTGGCCACGAGCCCCCATTTTGTGTGGGCTTTCTTCACGCCCTGTCAGGCCTTGCTGTGGGGAACGAGCACCACAGTCTCACCCACCCTGCGGCACTAGAAGTGGCATCCAGCCTTTCCTCTGGACCCTTTGTGCTCCTGCGTGCCGCCATCTGGAAGGCTCTAGAAAAGCCTCCCAGATCCTGCACCCTGGATTCTACTAGAGAGAAGCCCTGTCAATTATGAGAAGGCCCCAGGAAAAGGTGGAGGCAGTTTTTGCTGAAGTATGGCAGCCACCAGCAGGCTCTGGTGGGTCACAGTGTTTTCTGCCACTAGCTCAGTGGATGAGTAACAGGGACACTGGAAGGAATTTCCTGGGTGATGGATGCTGTGGTGCTGTGTCCGTGACTTCTATTGTCCTACCACTCCCCCCCATATTCCCCCCACCCCCTGCACACACCCCGTCCCCACCCCCACCCCCTGCACACACACACACACACACACAACACCACTTCACACCCCACCACCCCGCCCCACTCCTGTGCACACCACCACCATCACCACTGCCCTACCCCCCACCCCGTTCCCCACCCCCACCCCCTGCACACACACACACACACACACACAACACCATTCCCTCACCACCCCACCACCCCGCCCCCACCACTCCCTGTGCACACCCCCACCACCATCACCACTTGCCTTCCCTACCCCCCACCCCGTCCCCACCCCCACCCCCTGCACACACACACACACACACACACAACACCACTTCCCTCCCCCCACCACCCCACCACCCCGCCCCCACTCCCTGTGCACACCCCCACCACCATCACCACTTGCCTCTCCCTACCCCCCACCCCGTCCCCACCCCCACCCCCTGCACACACACACACACACACACAACACCACTTCCCTCCCCCCACCACCCACACCCCGCCCCCACTCCCTGTGCACACCCCCACCACCATCACCACTTGCCTCTCCCTACCCCCACCCCGTCCCCACCCCCACCCCCTGCCACACACACACACACACACAAACAACACCACTTCCCTCCCCCACCACCCACCACCCCGCCCCCACTCCCTGTGCACACCCCCACCACCATCACCACTTCCCTCCCCCTACCCCCCACCCCAACCCCGCCCCAACCCCTGCACACACACACACACATACCACCACTTCCCTCCCCCTACCCCCCACCCCATCCCCACCCCTATCACCCCCTCCCCCCAGGCACACCATTGCCTCTCATTCTGCAAAACAGTTGCACTGAGCCATGGCTGACTTGCGCCTTCAGCGCTATCGCGGACACTGAGCAGGTCAGTGAGGCCAAGGACCATGCATGTTCCCAGAGAGCTGCAGAAGGGGACTGGGCTGCGGTATGGCAGCTTGGCTGTCCTAGTTTGTTTTTTTGTTGTTGTGATAAAACACTGACCAAAAGTGACTGGGGGAGGCGGGGTATTTCATCTGAGGAAAGCTGCGGCAGGAACTGAAACAGTCCATGTGGAATGGTGCTCAGCTCTGTGCTGCAGATAACCTAGGCACACCTTCCCAGGGGTGACCACCCGTTGGTGGGCTAGATCCTCCTCCATCAGTTACCAATCAAGGAAAAGACCACACAGACACAGTACTTGTAGGGTAATCTGATGGAGACAATTCACATATGCTTATAGGGCAATCTGATGGAGACAATTCACACATGCTTGTAGGGTAATCTGATGGAGACAATTCACATATGCTTATAGGGCAATCTGATGGAGACAATTCACACATGCTTGTAGGGCAATCCATGGAGACAATTCACACATGCTTGTAGGGCAATCCATGGAGACAATTCACACATGCTTATAGGGTAATCTGATGGAGGCAATTCACACATGCTTGTAGGGCAATCTGATGGAGGCAATTCACACATGCTTGTAGGGCAATCTGATGGAGGCAATTCACACATGCTTGTAGGGCAATCTGATGGAGGCAATTCACACATGCTTGTAGGGCAATCCATGGAGACAATTCACACATGCTTATAGGGTAATCTGATGGAGGCAATTCACACATGCTTGTAGGGCAATCTGATGGAGGCAATTCACACATGCTTGTAGGGCAATCCATGGAGACAATTCACACTTGCTTGTAGGGCAATCTGATGGAGGAAATTCACACATGCTTGTAGGGCAATCTGATGGAGACAATTCCTCATTAAAGTTCTCTCTCCCCATCTGTCTCTAGTTTGTGTCAAGTTGAATCCTCTCTCTCTTTCTCTCTCTCTCTCTAGTATTTTATTTATTTTATGTACATGAGTGCTCTATCTGCCTGTACACCTGCAGGCCAGGAGAGAGCATTAGAGGCCGTAGATGGTTGTGAGCCACCATGTGGTTGCTGGGAATTGAACTCATGACCTCTGGAAGAGCAGACAGTCTCTTAACCGCTGAGCCATCTCTCCAGCCCTGTGAATCCCTTCTCTTGATATACACACATTATCTCTCCTGTCTTGTGTGGAAACTGGGGCATTGACAAGATGGCCTTGTGACCTATCCTCCTTATCCTGTAGCCGACAGAAGGTAAGTGCTAGTTGGATTATCTTTCCTGATAAGGGGGTGTCCTTCCTTCCTGTGGATGATCTTCTGAGGCCAGGGTGCTTGGGGCATTGGCAGGCACCTTACAGGAGAGAAAGAGAGAGAGACACAGAGAGAGAGAGACAGAGACAGAGGCAGAGGGAGAGAGACAGAGACAGAGAGAGAGAGAGAGAGAGAGAGAGAGAGAGAGAGAGAGAGAGAGAGTGAGCGCACGCTGAGAGTGGAAACACTGTGGGCTACACTGACACAGGCTGCTAGGCTAGCCCTGAGGCTGCCATGTCTGGTTGGCATCACTCTGGCCAGGTGCTTTGTGGGAAACACACAGAGGCCATCCTGGAGCTCTCAGCGCTTCTACTACAGTGGCACCCTGGAATTCAGGGATGTTGGGACAAGGACCAGCACGACACTAATGAGGCAGGCGCAGGATCTGAGCAGGTAAAACAAAACAGCAATGCAAGAACCAAGGTAAATAATATTTTAATGCAGTATTTTAAAATATCAAAATTAATGCAAAAATACAGGATAAACAATGTATCAAGACAGAATCAGGACTGCTTAACTGGCTCACCTCTTCTCACGTCTCCCGGGAGGGCACACCCAAAGGAGCCCACCCTTGGCAATGTGTAGACTATCTGAGGTGCAACTATGGGATTTAGAGAGCTGGGTTCAACATCAGTCTCTGCAGTGACTTCCTTTCTCTAGTTTTTGGTTATCCCATCTGTCTTGTGCAGAGGCTGGGGCATTGCCACGGAGGCCTCTTGGCGCATCCCTCTGGCCTACTGAGGTTAGTTAACTCTGTCCCTTTCCTGAGAGGCAGTGTCTTCAGGTCCACAGACTCCCAGGGCTATTAATGTCTTGGCCGTCCCTGGCTGGAGCAGGGCTTTTAATTATTGCCAGCTGTGGCTCCTCCCCTTCCCCCAGAGAGATAAGAGCCAGTCCTGTTCCCACATGGGGGCAGGGGAGCTCGGCCACTGCTCACTGAAACCGACAGTGTGTGTCAGCTAGGACGGAGGGGTTGAGTCACACTCCTCAGCCCACTGTGTCCAGCACGCACCATGGGTGCCCAGAGACTTAGCTCTTACATTCACTGTTTCTTCCAAAGGGGCTGCCTTGGTCTTCCCACTTCTGTTTGTTCCTTCACATCCTGTTTCCAACAGCCTTAGAGGGTCTTTCCTCAGATACCCTGCAGAAGGTACATTCTGCATGTCCTAAACCAGGCCATTGTCTTACCAACTGACCTCCTCCCTTTCCTGTTGATGGTCTGGCTCCCTTCGCAGACCTGCGCCCTGGATCCCTCTCTGCATCAGCCTCCCACCATCACTCGACCTCATCTGATAGACTTTCTCTTTGTCTCTACTGGCACACGCCTCTGGCATCTACTCAGCAGTGACGCTCCGCCATCGTCTGGACCAGCCTCCTTGGACAGGCTATGCTCGCGGGGAGGAAGACCACCTGCAAATGAGCCTTTCCCACAGAGCCGAAGGAGCCTCGCTGGGCTCAGATGGTACAGCTCCCTAGACATACCCACCTCAGCTAACTGGGCTTCGCCCTTGGGAAGCATGGAGTGTAGGGTGCAGTTTTAAGAAGCAACAGAGTCTGGGTCACATCAGGCAGGACTCACATGGGATCAGTGGTTTGATCTAAGGGAGGTGTGGGGTTGGCCCTAGGTGCAATCCTTACCTCACCCTCTCTCTCACTGTTGGAAGCTCAGTATGGAGGCCTGCTGGTGTGAGAGCTACTTGGCAGTATCAAGGCCTAAGGTGGCCAAAGTTGGTAAAGTCTTTGAAGTGCCCACCCAGATGGCAATGGAGATGAGGTGGCCTGGCTTGACAGGTGCCGGGCAGGACCAGAGGGACCTGGGTCTTGGCAGAGGAAGAGGGGACTCAGGTGACTCTGGCTGTAAGCTGGCTGTCACTAAGGCAGGATGCCAGCACACGTTTCCTTAGCCCCTCACCCAAGGCTATCAGTCTGCCTTTATCCCAGAGCGTCCTCCACTGAGCTGGTCACTTCCTAACCCTTCTCTCAGCAGTGCCCCAACTCTGCCCTTCCTTTCTTGAACACACTTTGGGTTTCACTCCCTCTTTGTCCTATTGGCTGATAACTGCTCCCCACCCAGGGCTCTGTGCCTTACCTCAGTGCCACAACACATTACTGCTGGGGGAATTTCAGGCCCATTCATTTAGGCGCGGGGTCCCTTCTGATCTGTCCTGGGATGGTACTGAGGAGGCAGTCTTTGAAGGGACCTGGCAGACAGATCTGAGCCTCTGCTAGCCCATCTGGCTTCTTTACACCAGCCTGGCATCGACCTCTGGCTTTGCCAGCAAGACAACCCCAAAGTTTACAGAGTGGAACTAAATGAAGTGTGTTTGCACACACCCTTGGGAGCTATCTCTCACTGACTGACCAATGCTACCTGCTTTGCCCCGCTGCTGTATTCACATCTTTCCATTAGCCACACACACACAGCCTCTCCCCACTGACGTGTGCAGTTATTGCATTCTCTGTCGCTGTGTTTTCCAGGATGATTGTGAACCTCTGCTGTTTCCCACGGCTCTATTGGCTGCTCTGATGTGGCCTGAGGCAGAGTCTGTCTCCTTCAGGCTGGGTTTAGGGTTTAGGGGTGGGGGCGGGGAGGTCACAATGGGACCCATTACAACCTCTTCACACTTCGGTGTGAGTCAAAGGCTTTTGGGATAAGTCCTCACATGGAAATGTGGGGCTCCTGTCCAAAGCCAAAAGGGTGGTAGCTTTTGTGGGCCACCTCTCTCTGGAGCAGGGATGACTCAGCTGCTTAGAGGAAGCAGGAGGCCCACAGTGGCCAGAGGGAACTAAGCCTGTCTGAGCCAATATTTACTGTCATACAAGCCTGGTGAAGCTCTGAGGGGATCTGCTGGTACTAGCTTGGGTTAGAAGCCACATGGCTACAAGATGCCTTGACCCCCAGGCTTTTATGTCAAGGACACACTCAGCCACTCTCCAGGGTGGCACAGGAACTGGGCAGTAAGGGCACTAACAAGAGAACCCAGCAGATCATGATATGTTAAAAGGTAGTCTTAAAAAAAAAAAAAAGTAGTCTTTATGCTTGCACTGGGGACGGGAAAAGATCCCTGCTCTCTCTGAGATTGTGTTTCACTACCAGTGATGTCTGAGAGACCTCAGGATGAAGGGGCCCGGGTGTTCCTGTGTCTGACCCTTGCTGCAGTAGTTGGGCATGTAGGTGAGCACCCAGGGTGGGCAGCTCGCTATTGCTTTGGTTGTGCATAAGGCTAGTGTGACTGATCCTGGCTGGGGCTGTCTTCTCGCTTCCCAGACGAAGGTCCCTGAGCTCCCAGGTCCAAGTATACACTGGGACAATTCCATCCTGAGGGAGGACCACGGGACAGTTGTGATCCCCAAACGAAACTCCAGGTCATAACCATATCTGCCTGAGGTAGAGGAACTCACCCACTCGGGAGGAGCTGGCAGATAAAAGCAGGGCGCTCGGGGAGGGGACTGCATCCTCAGAGGAGGCTCTCATTGGCAACGCTTAACCCAAAGCGACTCATGAGCCACAGTGGAGTTCTAGGCACGAACAGGGCAGAGTCTTTTTGCCCTCAGAGTTCCAAAGCTTTAAGGACAGGCGGTTGCTTTTCGGGAGATATATGCAGATTTTGTGCGCACGGCTGGCAGAGAGGCCTTTGGAGGCGGAGCGTGATGCTGGCTGCTCCGGGCATCCTTCAGGGTTAGGCTTCCCGGCTCTCCAGGTAGCGTGGACCCAATCCTGGCTGCAGCAAAGGAGAGTGTCCGGACCAAAGGCTGGAGCCAGTGGCGTCGCGGCAGACCTCTGCTCCAGGGGCCGGCGTGGGGAGGGTGTGAAGGGGCCTGGCGGCCTCTGGCGGTCAGACCAGGGAGACCTCGGCTTGGAAGCTGGAGGAGCGGCGCGCGCTGGGGCTGACGCGCGTCAGCATGGACACCTGCGTGCTGCACGTAGCGCCGTTGCTGCCTCCCCACGGGTGCTGGGATTTGGAGCTCCAGCCCAGGACGCCCTGCGGATGCCAACGCCGCCACTTCCGCCGCAGCTCCGCCTGCACCTGGGGGGTGGGAAGGGTGGTCAGGCCTCATAATGTAGCGCCGCCTTGTTCAGCTAGCCACAGATGTTCCTAGCTTAAATTGAGAGGCCCCGATGCTATCTTGGGAGGGCTGGAACAGGGCGGGGAGCCAAAGAGTCCACTCAGGAACTTGGGGGTACAGAAGGTCACAAAATGCAGTATAGGGAGGCAGAGTGGTGCTGCCCAGCTGGGGAGTGTACCCCTGATTCATCCAGGGTACCCACTTGAATGCATTCTTGTGGCAGCAACTGCACCTTCCCTCAATGTCCTATCCCGAATTCAACCAACACCCACTCAGCTGGAGGAATTGTTAAAGTGACCAATATAAGTCCTCAGGTTTATAGTGGTCTCAAGGTGCATTTTAAAATGCGAGTCTAGGCAACTAGGGTGCTGTAGTCTGAGAACCATGCTTGAGAGAGGCAAGGATCCCATCAAGGTTTGTAGATACCCTCCACTCCCACCCCTCTAGCCCCCCACTCCCCCCACCCCCCAGCCAGGCGCCAAAATCTGGGAAGTGCTCACCTCGCCATTGAGGAAACAATAGAGGACAGCCACCACAAAACCCTGAGGAAGAAGGGGACAGCAGAGGTGAGGCAGAGACTGCAGGCATGCCCAGTCCCACCCAGCCCCACCCCTGGTTCCCTGGGTTAAGGAGAACACTGAACACAAAGCAAGTGCTTATCCAGAACTTCTGACAGGGAGAAAACCTGGAATCCAGGTCCAGGGCCCATGGCAGTCCCAGGTGAATTCTTTAAGCCCACACTCATACCTGGAAAGACCCCATGACAAGTTCGAAGACCAATTTCACCTCGGCCTTAAAGTTGTCGGGGAAGAAGGCAAACATGATATAGTGGACTCCAAACAGTGGGATGAGCAGAAGAGTGGACTTGGTCAGTCTCCTGGGGACAGGGAGAGGCAGGGCGTGGGCATGCACATCCACATTGGCAGATGGATGTGGGCACACCAAATGCTGACCGTGACCAGACCCTGTGAAGACGAACAGTGGCTCCTCCAGCCCCATGTCAGGCTCCCTGGCTGCCAGCTGTCCTGCTTTCTTGTCCCTCCCTCCTTGCCTGAGGTGGGGGAGGGTGGGAGGCACGTGAGAGACTTAAATTCCCTCCATTCTCTTCCTTCTGGAGAAAGGCCACTGAGGATGATATGTTACATAAGGCAAGACTTCCAGGTCCCCCTCCTCCTGGTGTGTTTCCCCAGCCGGAAGAGTGGGGTAACACACGCCCAACACAGCCACACTTCGGTGACGCTGTCTCCTTGAAGTGCTCTGGGTATATAGTACCACATACACTCGCTCCTTTGGGGAATGAGAAGACCTAGGAATGAAGTCTTCGCAGCCGGGACGAGCCTTACGCCTGGTCATCGGGTCTGTCTCTGGGGGTTGCCACTTTTCCTGAGCTTGCATTTCCCCACCTCCCCGTCACCACAGCAGTACACAGAGTCCTGCTCCAGAGGGCCAGCAGGGCCACCATCCCCTCCTATCCCTCCACTGTGTACACTCAACTGACCTCATAGATGGTCCTCCGGGCAGTGAGGGCCGTGCTTTCCTGATTCCTTGGCACAGGATAGGTCAGGGTGGATGTGGGTGGGGTGGGGACACACGGAGGCCCCTGCTTCTCCTGCGGTGGCCTTGAGATGCCACTCCAGGTTCTACGCAGATGCACCCTGGCCCTTCTCCTCCTTCCTGGGCCTGGCTCCCAGCCACACCCATCCCACACTCAGAGGCTGACAGATGGAGGCTTTCTTTAAATCGCAGAGTGGGAACTAAAAACCCCTCCTTGGGGGATCAGCAGCGCCAGCCCCCCCTTTCTGCCTGTGACAGCTGTTCCCTTCCATCTCACCCACACAGACCTGGCCATGACCAGTTTGGGCTCTGTTCCCCAGAGTCTAGCCCACTGCAGCTGGACTTCTGGGAAGCAAGTTGCCGAGGTAAAGGGTACCCGTGTGTGCAGGTCAGGAACGCTGCCTCTCTCAGCAGTGGGCAAACCTCACACATCTCCTGGAAAAGGAAAGGGATGCTCTGCCCACACAGCCTGCTGGGGACAGAATGCTGTCACGCCAGGAACGGGGAGGAGGAAGCGCCAGCCTCAGTCACCGTCTTCCAAAACAGAATCCCAGATCCAGCAGCTTGTGACTCCGTAGCGGGAAGTCTCCCAGCCTGACAGGACAGTTTAAGACCATCTAGAACCCCAGGGCTGGCTGGCCCTTGTGGGATTCCAGGCTTATCTGGCGTGCATGGTGGGTCCATTCTCCGCTGTCACCATGTGTGTGAAGGGGTCCCGTGGGCCTTTGCATAGGTGCCCTGGTCATGTTTTGTGTTTCTTTCCGTTGCCTGTAAGCTCTGATTGGTCTCCCCAGTGCCCAGCCCAGGGAAAGCCCTCCTCTCTTTGCCAGCAGTGAGCTAAGGTCTTGTGGTGATTAATATCAATTGTCAACCTCACAGGACTTGAATCATGGGGGAGACAAACCTCTGGGGGTGTGTGGGAGGGGATTCCCAGGTGGGGCTGAGGTGGGAAGACACACCTTGACTACTGGTGCCACCATTCCATAGGCTTGGGCCCCAGACGGAATAAAAAGGAGAAAGTGAGCTGAGCACCAACATTCACCTTTCAGCTTCAAGACTGTGCATGTGGTACAGCTAGCTGCCCTGCGCTTCTGCATCCGTGTCTGCCATGACAGCTGTACCCTTGAGTCATGAGCTAAACTAGACCTGTCCTTCCTTAAGTTGCTTGTTATTTTTTTTTTTTTAACAGCAACAAGGAAATACCTCCTCTCTTCCTGCCCATAGTGGCACACTCCAAACCTCAGAAGGTGAGCAAGTGTGCACATGTCTTTTGCACAAAGTGAAGAACATTTTACATGGGATCCTGAGTGTGACCGGGCCCGATGCATGGAGACCTCTTGGCCTGCGCCTGGCATGAACTCGGCACGTAAGATTCTTATCATTGGGGAGTACTGAGCATGGTCGCCTCAGCATGGAACGGGGAGCTCCCTGGAGCATCAGCTGCGGGGCATTTACTGTATCCTCTTTCTCTGCCAACCAGGCGAGGTCAGAGACTGAGGATAGTGGGGGCAGCAGATTTGAACTTGAAGCACAGCATGTATAAGAACAGCAGGTGCTGATGGGTGGTGCACGCTGAGCCTGGTCACGGGGTTGGGTAAGTGTGAGGTGAGCACAGGGGATGATCTGAGGACCCGGGATGGAGGTTTGCAGCTGGGGCGCTGCTGGGTCCACACTTACGAGTATGGGCTGCTGTCATTCTTCCCAATGTTGGGTGGCCGTAGTTTCTGAACCAGGATTCGGATGATGCAAATGAACAGGATGAAGTTCACCTATGGATTGAGAGAGCCCCAGTGTTGGTCAGTTAGAGAGAGGAGGCTGAGGTGGGTTGTCTTCTTCCCCAGGCTTTGCCACCCCTCCACAGGACCACTCAGCAGCTCTTCCCTTTGGGGTGCAGCATCTGGAAACTCTCCTTTGTATCCCCAGGACCCTCCCTCAGGGGAAGCACGCATGCAGGAAGCAAGGGTGAGTGATGGAAACCAGAGGCTCCTGTGTGTTCTCAAGTTGGTTGCCTACGCTGGGCTTGGCGGTGAGAGGAGGACTTACCAAGATGGAGGTGAGGATGGGGCCCTTTATGATCCACCACAGTGGGGAGTGGATGGTGTCCCAGCACCTGAACAGAGCACGGAGAGTTGGCCATCTCCCAGGTGTCTCTGGCTCGGTCCCCAAACCCAGAACCCGCTACTCCCCACATCTCCCTCCAGCCTCTCGCTCTGGGCTTGGTCCTGTGGTCTGTCTACCTGCCAAACCTGGGCAGCATCGTAAAACCCAGGGACTCTGCTCCCACGTGATAGCGGCCAGAGGGAGGGGATGGGACAACAGCTCACCCAAAATTCTCAAAATACATCCTGACAAAGGTCCATATCATGATGAAGACGATGGGCACTCCTGGTAGGGCCGAAGAAGAACAGAACAGAAGGGAAGGGGCAGAGAGCACAGGGGGGAGGGTTTGGAGGAGGGACCAGAGAGAGGGAGGGAGAAAAAAGGGGTGGATGCTTAGGGCTGCTCCCTACAGTGCCACAGGTTGTTCATGGTGCAAAAACTCACTCCCCAAGAGTTAGTGGGACTATAGGCCTGAGGGTCTGTGACCACGTAGACAGTTGGGTTTGTTTCTCTGATTTTTAACCCCTAAGAGATTGGCAGTAGCCCTGTGTCAGGATCAGAAAGGGAAATGGATGCTTTTGCTCAGATTCTGCACCATAAGCAGCTGCAGGAGGCTGGGAAGTGGGGTAGCCCCAGGAACACAGGTTCTGGGGACATTCATCGGTGGCCAACCTCATAAACAGACTAGGGTTGCACCTCCCACCGCCCAGCGAGCTTCCCCAGCCTTGGCCCCTCCCCGGTGCCATACCCCAGCCGATGAGTATGTACCCCCGGAAGTACTTCCGCTCAGAGAAGAAGGAGACGGCCAGCAGGGTGTGTAGATAGAGGCCCTCTACCAGCAGCCAGAAGAAGTTGGCCATGATGCAATACTGGAAGAAAACCACAGCTGCCTTGCAGCCTACCTGCAGGGAAGAGTGAAAGGAGCCTCAGGGATGGCAGGTCCCTCCTTGCCCAACCTCTGGTTGCGGGGGACAGACACAGCTGTGGCCCAGCCAACGTCATCGTTGTCAGTTCCCAACCAGGCTCTTAAGACAAATATAGTGGCTTTTCCTGTGATCTTGACTTTACATGCTTGGGTACTTTGGGCTAAGCTGGTAATTTAAATTATCCATCTGTCCACGTGTCTTCTGCAGGTCTTCTGGCTACGGATCCCAGTGTCTCTGGGTATGTCCAATCCTCAGCCTGCGCCTGGCTGCATGTGGCTGAGAACAGCCATGGATACAGTCCAACGCAAAATAGTAAGCTTATTTAAAATGTTAGTGTGTGTGTGTGTGTGTGTGTGTGTGTGTGTGATATTTTTGGTAATTGAATTTTGAGGTTCTCCAGCAAGAGCTTGATTGATGACAACATGCTGTCACAATGTTAAAAGACTGGCAAAAAGGTGTAGACGCACTCCCTGCCTGTCTACCCACCTGCCCATTTACCCACCCACCAGAGTTTGTCTATTTGTGTGTGCACATTATGTGTACCTGAGTGGGTTTTCAGTCACTGTAACTAGACTAGTCTAGAACTCACTATGTAGCCTTGGCTTCCTTCCACCTCACAGCTATGCCTCTGCCTTCTGCATGCTGAGGTTATAGGTGTGAGCTGCCATGCCTGGTCATTATTCATCTATTGACCTCCTGGCCCCCGTCCCACTCATGACAACTCAGCTGTCTATTCATCTGTCATCCAGGCATCCACTCATCAACTGTTTATCTGCTCATCCATCAACCCACCCATGCACCTCGCTGTCTCTCCACCCACTTACCTACGCTGTCTGTCCACCCACTCACTTAAGTCTGTCTCTCTACTCACCCAGCTATCTCTCCAACTGTTGACCACCCCACCCACATGGCAGCCATTTTTCCATTTGTCTGTCCACCTACCTTTGAGCCAGGCCAGGACTTATATGACCCTGCCTCTATACCCCCTCACCTGCTCCCTCTACCAGCCTTGTCTTCTTCCCTCTCTCACTTTTGTTCTCTGCCCCCCAGGGCCCCCCCCCACCTCTTACCCTCCCCCTCTCCCACAGCCTGCTCCCTGGCCTCCTCCCCCTCCCCCACAGCCTGCTCCCTGGCCTCCTCCCCCTCCCCCACAGCCTGCTCCCTGGCCTCCTCCCCCTCCCCCACAGCCTGCTCCCTGGCCTCCAGTGAGGACTAGGAGCCTGAGGCTGAGTTCTTGCTGGAGACTTCAGCAGCTTCTTGACCATAAGGTGTGAGTCGGGGCTTTGGAGGGGGCCCAGAGCAGAGCGGGCTGCTGGCTAGCTTTCTGTCAACATGACACTAGCTGGCGTCTGTTTGGAAGAGGAAGCCTCAGTTGATACAGCACCCCACCAGCCTGGCCTTTGAGTAAGGCACTCTCTTGACTGATGACTGATGGGAGACTCGGTTCCCCACGAGTGGTGCTGTCCTTCAGAAGGTGGTCAGGAGCCCTATAAGAAGGCAGCTGGGCAAGTACGAGGAGTGAGCCAGTCCTCCCTCCACACTCCACCATGGGCTCTGCCTCGGCTCCTGCCTCCAGGCTCCTGCCCTGCCTTCCCTGGATAACGCACTACAGCTGCAAGATGAAATGAGCCTTTTCTCCTCACTTTGCTTTTGGTTGTAGTGTTTATCACAGCAAACGGGAAACTAAGAGAGAAGGGGCTGTGAGTGGGGGGAAAGGAGAAGGGGAGGGTGGGTCTTCCTTCTGGGGCCACAGAGACTGGTGATGAATGGCCGAGGCAGGCGAGGGCAACGGGAGATCCATGAGGTGGTGACCAAGGGCTCTGGGTGCCCTACCTGGCATGGCCTGCATAAAGGTCTGCTGGGCCTCTGTCTCCTCCCAGAAACACTCGCTCACTCCACAGCGTCAAGCTACCCTCCCAAGGGCACCATTTCTTTTCCACTCCCCCTGAACACAGAACCTGGCCTGCCTCCCTTCCCTCTCAGGCCTTTGGCTGTCAGGCATCCTCATGGACCAGCCTTCCCTCTCCACCACATGACTGGAAAGTCCTTCCCTGCCTTATCAAGCTCTCTGGAGACTGCAGGCCTCTCTCTGGCTCTCTTTTGGCCCCAGCTTGTGGAGTCACCCTGGGCTTTTCTTCCCACTTGAGACCCCACCATCCTGGGAAGCAGGCACTACTGATCTGGAGACAGCGTGCTGCCTCTCTGGCCTCACTCAGAAACACAGCACACTCAGAACACAGCACAGGAGGGATTCCTGGCTGCTTCAGGCTCTGTCCTTCGGAGCCTACAGTGGTTAATATCATCAGCTGGCCAGAAGCTGCAATGCCCAGGAGACAGACCCTCAGCATTGTCCGATTTGTCTGAGGGGGAGGGTTTGGATTTAGTCAACTGAGGAGGTGAGCAGCACCAATCCAGGGGCCACAGTCCCCAAAGTGAGGTGAGTGCCAGTGTTCATGTCTCTCTGCTTCCTGACTGTGAATGCAGCATGGCCGCTCTCTCGCCACTGCGGCCGCCATGCACCCCACCATGTTGGACTGCCCCTCACACCACGAGCTGAACAAGCCCCTTTCCTGTACATTGTGTCAGGTGTTTTGTCAAAGCCATGAACAAACAGCCTAGGGCTGGGCTGAGGGAGACAGTCAGCGAGGGGAGGTAGGACGGAGTGGTGTGGGGGACAGCGTCTTGGCTGAAGGGAGCAGAAGGCTGAGCTGGGAGGAATGTGGGGAGGACTTGCATAGATGGGGAAACTGAGGCAGGGAGTTGCCTGATATTAGATCAGAAACTGGTCCACGGGGCCAGATGGGGGCTCTGGGCCCTGACCGTGAGGAACCAGCCTGCATTTCTTATTAACAGAGGCAGATATATGAACTCTCAGATGGCCCAGCCGCCTCCTGCTACACTGAGAGGGAAGTGGGATTCGATGAGTGGTCAGGGTGTGTGTGTGTCTGTCCTTGAGAAGAGGGGAGAGACAGAAAGACAGAGAGAGAGAGAGAGAGAGAGAGAGAGAGAGAGAGAGAGGAGGAAGGGATGAGGGAGAGAGAAAGAGAAAAAGGAGGAGAAGAGGAAGAAGAGGAGGAGGAGGAAGAGGAGGGGGAGGAAGAGGAAGTCGAGGAACACAAACATGAGGATGACGAGCTGAGGGAGTCAGGTGGGTCCTCACCGGGGCCTCAGAGCAGTGGTCTACCTCCTCGCTGTCGAAGAGGGCCATGTCCTTGATGAAGACAGAAGTGGCCCTCAGGATGAAGGACACGAAGAGATGCATGTGGATGTAATTCCGGGTACAGTGCAGCTTCCTACAAGAGACAGGTACACTGGGATGCAGAAGGAGCCTTGGACCAGCCCACACTGGCTGGCATGGTGCTACGCTTTAGGCAAGGTGGTGAGAGGAGATGCGGCCTCCATGTTACTGACCCTGGAGGTGACAGGTGCCCAGTAACCAGCCTCCTGTGCACCTGGTGCCCAATACACAGGACACTGGGACAAGGCTGCTCTGAAGGCCACATCGTGACCACCTACTGCTAGGTTGGGATGGCTGGCCTGGAAGAGGTAAGGGCAGGGACTCACCTGAACAGGCTCAGGATAGCCACGGAAACCAGGAGGCTGGCAAGGGACAGGCTATAGCCAATGGTGTAGCCAGTCTTCACAACACTGTAGAACTCGGTCCGTTGCTGTATGGGAAGGGCAGGCAAGGGTCTTGGGTGGGAGTTGGGGTGGGGTGGGGAGCTCAGCTTGGGGCTGCTGATGGGGATGGGCTGGCTATTGCTCTGCCTGGCACACTGTCTCGCTTAAGAAAGATGTGCCTGGGGCTCCTAAGAGCACCTGAGTGGTGCCCCCTAGGCCCTGGTGTTCATGGACAGGGATTCTGTGCCCAGAGGGTAATTAGGAGGTAAATGAATTCTTCTTTCTGCTGTGCATGACAGATACCACCATGGGAGACCTCACAACTCCCACTTGTCACTCGCTCGGTATTTTTGTTTTTTTAAGACAGGGTTTCTCTCTATATCCTTGGTTGTCTAGACTCACTTTGTGGACCAGGCTGGCCTCGAACTCACAGCGATCCTCCTGCCTCTGCCTCCCGAGTGCTGGGATTAAAGGCGTGCGCCACCAATAGTTTTGAGAGTCTCCCTGTGCAGTCCAGGCTAGCCTCAAACCCATTATCTTCCTTCCAAGTGCGGGGTTGCAGACTAGAGAGGCAAACCATCTGGGGTGGTGGTGGTAGGGGTGAGGGGGACCGGGGGGGGCGGGGTTGTTCTCGTTTGGGCGGCTCAGAGGACAGCTCCCCTTAAGTGTGATTCTCATAGAAGCCCTGTGTGTGCTCTGTTGGGGGAGGCAGCCTTAGGGGATGTGAACTTGAGGAGGGTGGACCCCAGCGTGTACAGAGGCACACGATGCCCTCACCTCATCCAGACCAGATGCCAATTCATCCAGGCCACAGGCGATGGGGTAGGGGTCTGGCCCCAGTTCTGACCAGCCTTCTTCAGTGCAGCTACGGCTGATGTTATGGCCTGGAAGCAGGGGACGGAGGGAGGAGTTTGGAGTCAGGAGGCAGACACAGGGCTCTGCCTTGCTCTCTCTCCATACTATGGCAATACCCAGGCTCCAGCTCCCTGACCCAAACCCTGGGGTTCCCTTGAGGCGAGGAGAAGCTCCTGCAGGCCTGCTGGGGGCCCCTGTTTGCCCAGGTTGTCACTTAGAGCCAATGTTACTGTGACTCCATTTTAAGGAGCAGAACCTGGCTCCTTGTTTAGTGTAAACACAGGGGCAGAAAGACTCTGGTTTGTGTACTTAGTCACCAGTGTCCAGCACCAACCTAAAGGCACAGACTGATGACCGACTCCGCTGTGCAAACAGAAAGGTCTGCTCTGCACTTATCAGACACATTAGGAACACGTGACCCCGTGGATGTATTAAGTCCATGTCAGAGGAGCCAGGCAAGAAACTGTCAAACACACCAGACCAATAAAGGGTGGGGGAAAACTCCCTGAACTCCATAGGAGGACCCCAGCGACTTGTCACCCTAACACCCAGTGTGTGTGTCTCAAGGGACAGAGAATGCCTTATTGTCCCTGGGGCTGCAGCTTCCCACTGCTTGGCATGGCCCACTCAAATTGCTATCCACTCACCTGTCCATTCAGCCACTTGTCTGCCTGTCTGTCCATCTGTACCTGGTCCTGTGTCTTGCCTGGTACCTCTACCAGACTGAGCATTGTGTCTGGGCTCTGCCAGACTGGGCTCTGTACCCCCAGTAGCCCCCCAACTGAGATTCCCACTAACTTATCTAGTCACCTGATTTTCCTTTTGCACCTTTAATTAGTCTCTGTCTTGAGAATTCTGGGATGGCAGGTGCACGCCACGTGTCTGTACTTACAAGGTGCTGAGGGTCGGAACTCCAGTCCTCATGTTTGCACAGTGAGTTTTACCCGCCGAACTCTTCTCCCAAGCCCTCCTGAAGGTGTTTTATCCAGCCAAAGTAGACATCCTTCTAACCCTCTGATTTTCATCTTCCTTAAGAACTAAGACTCTTTGGGGAGGAGATGCATGCTCACCAAAGCACAGGAGTGGGGGTCGGCATCAACCTTATCCACTCTTGCAAATGACCCTCTTGGGATCGTAAGGCCAATGGCTTACACCCTTTCTTCCACACTCTTTCCTGTAGATCCAGCCACAGCCCCGCATTTCTCCCCACCCGCTTCATAGCCGGTTGGGGAGGGAAGGGGGAGGGGGAGGGGGCGGTCTACCGCTGCACAGGCCGTTCACTTCACAAGGTCATATGGCTTTGGGTACTGGGGCCTCAGCTCTGCATAGTCAGGTGCACTCTGGGTAAGAATGACTGCGCCCATGGAAGAGCTAGCTTGTTCACATCCCCTCATGCCCCTCATCTCCGAGAGCACCACCAGCACCTCGTCTCTTCCTCCCCCACAGAGCCCCTGGCCATTTGCTGTCCATTTGTTTATTGTCTCGCTTGAAGGTGTCTCCAGCTGGCACTGGATCTCCCAGAGGGCAGGCAGGTGGCAGTTCCCTAAGTCCCTTCCCACGGTCTGTGTAGCATAGAGCTCGGCGTAATAGAAGGTAGGCACCTCAGCTACTGATTAGGTATGGTCTAGAGGTCCCGAGGGAGCCCCCTTTTCCTTTTTTGTCTTCCGTGAGAATGTTGGAACATGACAAGGTGTGATAGCAAAGATGTGTGGCGGCTTCCTAGGGCCCCGAAGGTCACGGGTTCTAGGCTGTGACAGACCAAATCACAACCAAGATGACGAGAACATGGGAGCCGAAACTCAGTCAGTCGGTTATCAATTGCTGAGCAAACATTTAGTTTGAGCCAGTCCCACAGCCTTATCTCTAGGTCAGGAGCTAATCAGATCCCGCGAGTCCTCTCCAGACCTGATGCCATTCTTGGCCACGAAGCCTCCAGGTCCCGCTAGGCCCCTGGACAGCTTTCCTGTTTCCTTAAGTGGAAAAGCCCCCCTAGCTGGCCCCATTCACGACACATGGCCCATCTTCTGGCCTTCAGCCCAGGGCTCTTACCGTGAACTGGGGAGAAGAGCTGGAAGATGAGGGGGCAGCCCAGGACTACCACCTGGCCCCGAGGGGTAGCCGGCCAGCAGGTGAGGTTGTCCCACATCTTGCTGCAGCCTGTGGGGGTGAAGGCAGAGGGCACGTGTCACCATATGAGCACGGTGGCCACTCTCTTCCTCCTCCTGACCAATGCCTGCCCAGCATGAGCAGGTCTCGTGTTGATGGGACAGGAAGAGGCTCCTCTTACTATAAAGGAAAGAGCTCCCCTATATGGCACCATTTGTTTATTTATTTTAGTCAGGCTGGTCCCCAGGGAAACCTTGAACTTCTGGGTCCTCCTGTCTCTATCTCTCGAGTTGGGATTCCAGGTGTGCGCCACTATGCCCAGTTCATATAGTGCTGGGATCAAACCCAGGGCCTGTGGTGCACGCTAACTGCCAACTGAGCCACATCCCCACTTGATAGACAAGCACCAGAGATACCAGGCACTCGGCCTAGCTGGTTCCGCCCAATGGCAAACTGTCTCTCATCTGGGATGAGCTCCTGGGCACTTACATAGGTGTCAGTCTTTTTGAGTGACAAGAGTTGACGCTCTGGCATCCAAGTTCTCAGAGCAGTCAGTGGCTTTAACTCTGCGGGGTGTTCCAGGAAAGCGGTCACTGAGAAAAGGGAGCAAAGCCTGCGTTTCATTTTGTTCGGAACCTTAATGGGAGTTGGTCAAAGTTTTGGGGGGCCGTGCCACTTACTGCAGCTTGCCTGTGGTATCTGAGTCAGTGACAAGCTGTATACTTCAGTCTGCCTTTATAGCTCTCTGGTTCCCAGAGCTTACATTTATAGGCGCAACCTTCAGACTGCCTCTTCTTATCTTTCGCTGCCATCACGCCTGCACATGCACACGGCATTTGATTATAAATCACCCTCCGTTCTGGTTTTTTCTTTTATAGAGCCTTACATATATTTCTAGCAGCACAGTGAGTGGCCTTCATTTTTATGGTTTGTAAGAAAACAGACATTTAGATTTCAAAACCGTATATTACCAAATTACCGGCAGCAGTTTCAAGCAATTCAGCCCCATTGTTTTGAGCCTGCCTTCTAGACACAAATAAGGCTATCAACCCACATTCAAAACAGCAAGCTCCATCCCAAGAGGCTCTGTTAGGGACCATTCTGAACTTCATTTTATAATAGTAAAGGCAGTGCCTGAGATGTCTGCCACAAGACGCCTGGGGACAGCGGAGCGCACTGGTGGCAGCTGCCTCCTCACAGAGCTTGCAAAGCGCTACAGTGAGCAAAGGTTTGTTGCGGTTGGAGACTGGTTGTTGAGGATGCCAAGGGGTGTCTCGGGGGCTCTATGAAACTGGGTGCCCCTGTGGTGAGATGACTTCTCTGGACCCCTCTCTTGATGGTGTCAGTCTCTTTGCAATGCTGCCAGCCCCACAGATTTGCTCAGGAAACCCCACCCCAGAGTCAAAGTCGATGCCAGCTGGGCCAAGCCCAGGACCAGCCCAGGTCCGAAGGTTCACAAGTTCTCAAGAAGGGGCCTGGGAAGAGGAGGTGGAGGAATGCACCCACGGAGGGGAAGAGCCTCTAGGTTCAGTGCTGTGGTCATGTGACTGTCAAGAAGGGGAGTGGGTGGCAGCGGGTGGACCCTCCTGGTGCAGCAGCAGTTGGGTGGCACCTGCAGCCAAGGCTAATGAAGTCACTCTTCCTGTAGGCCACCACTTTAACATGTCCCTCAGTCTATCCCACATTTGCCACTGTCCCTAGGAGGACACGTAGGAGCCCCCCCAAG
Source organism: Acomys russatus (assembly GCF_903995435.1). Lineage (NCBI taxonomy): Eukaryota > Metazoa > Chordata > Mammalia > Rodentia > Muridae > Acomys > Acomys russatus. The sequence goes on along the minus strand of NC_067168.1, from coordinate 47,054,996 downwards.
CCGGGAAAAGTTGCTCATGATTTATGAGCTGTTTCAATTAACATCAGCAAGCACCAGCTTTGGAATGTCCCAACATTGTTTCAGCCTTTAAATGAGTCACTTATATAACCAGCCCATTTTACAGGGCGGGAAACGGAGGCAAGGTGGCAGGATGAGGTGTGGCGAGTCTCTCGCCTATTTATACATTCCTCTCCTGGCTTCCAAGGGCTCGGTAGCATTTCTCTGGGAATCTGGCTGCCACTGGACTTTATGTGCCCTCGATGACAGTGTTGGGCACACCCTGTTTCGCAGGCCAGCTATTGTGTCTGGTCTGTGCCAGGCCTCAGCCTTTCAGAGTTGCCAGTCTGAGCTAAAGAGTTATGTGCGTTGGGGTGGGGAGGTGGTGAAGGGTCCTGTGTGTGTGTGTGTGTGTGTGTGTGTGTGTGTGTGTGTGTGTGTGTGATGCTGGGTCCTTGCTTAGCTTCACCAGAGGTGGGACAGAATAGAAGAGACTGGGCTCTGCCCAGGGGGGAGGCTGCATTTGGCCTGAAAGAAGAGTGCAGCACAGCGAAGGCCACACTGAACTGCCAGTGTACCCAGGGCAGCAGGCAGGCAAGAAGACTGAGGAAAGAGGGGCCTACAGGGGTGTGGGTTGGGAGGCTCCTTGCAGGGGGCACCTCAGGGCTGGTTTGCTGGGGCAGCTGGGCTTGGAAGTCGTGGAGTAATGACAGTCATGAAAATGCTTGGTTTCTAGAAATGACTGTGTGTGTCCAGGAGATTTCTCCATGTGTCTATTCACGGCTAAGGCTCCAATAGGAAAACCCAACTTGAGGCTAAGATGAGGGATGGAGAGGTAGGCAGGCAGGCAGGCAGGCAGGCAGGTGCAAAGGCCCCAGTGAGTCAATTTTACAGAACTTCCTACCCATAATGACACACACTCACATGTGCTCGCAGGCATACTGACCCCAGATATACATGCAAACATACATGCAGGCATACGGGAAGACCGCCAAGTGAGCAGACACAGCCTGAACACACACCCAAACACTCACACACGGACATTCAGGGACACCACACACCGGTTACATCCATGTTTAGACGGATACAGGCCTCTGTCTTACAGAGCCAGAGACAGGCAGAGAGAAGGTCAGGAACAACCTCAGACAGACCAGGGCCAGGGGTGCCCACCTGCAACTACGGGGGCGTAGACAGAGCCTCAGAGGCAGTCAGGGCAGACCTTCAGTTTGGACACCTACACCTGCCATTTTCTAAATCCTACTCTGGTTGCTGTGTACAAGGAGCTGGCAGTCCACAAGAACCCTATACCAGCAGTGACCTTATTGGGATCATGAAAGTGGCAGGTCCCCACTTGGGGAGCGGGTAGGGGGTGCCATACATAAAGTGTGGCTCAGGCCATGCCCATCTGTGAGACTATATGCCCACATGCAAGCATGAACACAGGAGGCCTGTGCACCAGTGTCAAGGGCCTCAGAGTGGAGTTGGGAGCCAGGAGCCAGCAAGCTGGACAGGTGCTTCCTGCTCCCATTTCGTAACCATAAGCCCAGCCTCGGGAGCTGGGATGGAGACCCAGCTGCCTTTCTGCCTCCGCCGTGCTGGCTCTCCCCAACACAGTGAGCCTTCCAGGCCTGCTACTTCCCTAGACTTGTCCATCTTTTCAGATTTGCTCAACCCTGAGCGACCAAGCCATATAGACAGAGTTCTGTTCTTGTTCGCCCCGGTGGCCCACTACAGGCCTTGGCCAGCGGTCTCATCTAAGCTCTAGGTAAGTCAGGGGCCAAGGAAGTTGACTTGGAGTGGCCCCCATGCTGGGTGCGGGAGAGGCTGGGGTTCCTGGAGCCCACCGACTCATGATGGAAAACCTCTGTCATTGAGTGCCTTATGTCTCCTCGGTGGATAGTCGGTCCTGCAGCCATGGCTGGATGGACCCTTAAAGGCAGAGCTGTCTCTGTATGTTCAGAGCCGTGGTTCACCATGTGGTTCCCTGATAAGAGCTGGGAACTCCCCAGACCTGGGTGGGGTCAGGGAAACATGGAAGCCTTGTGGCTGCTTCTGCGTGTCTCAGACCCAGAGCTCTGTGGTGTGATCTCTGCCTCTAATCCCCGTCTGGCTGACTGTTGTGGAAGGCACAGGTGTTGGGCTGGGCTCATGACAAGAGGGGACTTGGGACTCCTCTGCCCTCCCCTGACTCACCTGTGGTTTCATTCTCCAGCTGGGCCTCCTCCTCCAGGCACTGTTGGCGCTGTAGCTCCAGCATTTGCAGGTACTCACACTCCTGGTGTGGGTTGGCTGCCCAGCCACGCTGAGGACAAAGCAGACGGAGGACATGAGCCTCATCCAGACTGGAGGAGCAGAGGGCCAAACTGGGTCAGCCAAGGTTGACCCAGCTCTCAGCCTAGGGGATCTGAGTTCCACAGTGGATGTCCACTCTGGCCAAGATCTTCACCCTAGCCTCATACTGAACCCTAACCCTGACCTCAGCCTATAACCCATCCTAGGCCCTGATGAACCCTATCCCAACTGCAGTTTGTACCCTACAGAAGCCCCAGACTAACCCCCTACCTCAGCCCTAGGGAGCATCTTGATCCTGACCGTGCCCTCCAAATGCTCTCACTGACCCCCAGCTTCTGCCTTGAGGACCCTCTCAGGCCTCCTGGGCCCCAAGTAATGCTGCTACTGTAAGGCTTCTGGCCCCGGGGGAGGTAAAGAGCTTGTCCCTAGAGTCTTGAGCTGATCACTAGGCTCTGCTACTCTGGCCCTGCCTCAGTTTCCCTGCATGGGTAGGGCCAAGCTAGCGACTCCCTGTTATAAGACTCGGGGTATTAGCCTCTTACTCCTGGGGCCAAGCCAGGCAGGGCAAAAGGGCTTGCCAGCACCTCCTTCCTACACGGGGCCTCTGCTCACTCTCGTTCATGAAGATGGGACAGGAACATTGACCCTTCTGGCCCAGACCTCTCCTTCTCTCCCGCCCTCCAGCATGCCCTGGCCCGGAAGCAGGGTCGGGTGTGCAGACAGCACAAGACAGGACACCAGGGGCAGACGTGAGTCTAAGGAGTCTGGGATCCATGGGGGGGGGCGGATGCCAGGCCTTGGGGGTTTGTGGGTGTGAAGAAGGTGAGGGCCTCTGTGGATGAGCAGCTGGATTGGGGCAGCTTCTGTCTGCTCTGACTTTAGGAAGTGGCTGCCGCTCTTGGACCCTTCTGTCAGTCTCCTCATCTCTGCCTGGGTTGGAGAGTATCAGTCTCCACCAGGGTCCAGTAAAGCTCCAGTGAGAGACCTCACAGTTAGAGGTCCTGAGTCTCCTCTGCATCGCTCTTACCTTGGACTCAGTCCCCTCCCCTCCCGACTCAAAGCCTTGTTGAAGTTAAGCCCGCTGACACAGCAAGGACATAGGGGCTTCTCTTTGTGTCCTTCCTTCAAGGGGACCATCTGGCTGGCAGCATTAAAGAACACAGAGCTTGACCAGTGGCCTAAGAGAGTCAACACCAGTGGCAAACCTGCACCCAGGCAGCAGAGTGCTCTCGACGTCCACCAGGAGAGAGGTCTAAGCTGCGGCTTGCCATGATGTCCCTTCCACCACAGCAGGTCTCTGTTCCTGTGAGCCTAGCGCTGCAGTTGCCCTCTGCCTTCACATGTCCTGGCCACCCACACCTCACTTGTCAAGGCCTGGAAGCCACACAGTGAATGCAGGAACCCAGCCAATGGGGGTCCAGACACGGTCTACCAAAGTCTCTTTCAACTTAGCATGTGGCAAGTAGCACGGAGCTGTCACGGAGCGTTGTTCAGCAGAACTGTTTGAGGAAGCAGTTGAAGGAGACCCACTGCCTGTGTGTCCTCTCAGGGGTCACACGCTTCACCTCTTTATGTCAGAATGCTTGCAGTGGTGTGGCTTGGAGGATCTGTGACTGGCTCATGCTCAGGTGTGGGGAGCAGGGTGGTCATGGGACTCCCAAGGAGACCTCTGAAAGAGGAAGTCGGGACTGGCCAGCTAGCTGTGTCCATCACTGTTCCACCTTGTTTGGTACGCTCTCAGGCACCGGTGCCGGACACCTTTGGACTTGTGACTTTGTCCCAGACTCTCATATTTTCACCGTCTGTCGCACTGTGCAGTGGTATGCAAGCAGGACGGGCTGTGTGAATACCTGCTGTTTCTGTGCACATGCCGCTCTCACGAGCGTTCCTCTTCCCTGGTGCCAGGTTCTCATTTGGAAGGACTCCCCCTCCCCCCACACCCCCACTCGCCAATCACTGCTCCTGGTGAACCCTCTTGCAGGGGATTGGTGTGGCCAAGACTTAAGGCAGTCGGCATTCCCAGCCTCGGTGCCTGGCAGTTAGCCCAAGCCAGGCTCCTCTGAGGCAGAAGGCTCACACTCCTGGGACTTCAAATTAAGCTAGCAGGCAAGTGGGTTTAATTCTCCCCACTGGACTGGAAAAACCTCAGAGGACCCAAGGCTGGGGTTTCTGTGGTAATCTTGTTGACATATACAACATGAAGATGAAGGCCACTGAGGGGCGGCAGGATGGAGACAGAGAAAACCCAGAGCTGCCTGACAGGGAAGGCAGGCCATGTCTGAAACAAGATCTTCCCACAACACGGGCCAATCGCCTTGTTTATGCTTCAGCCAGTTAATTTTCCTATCCCAGGACAGAACAATGGCTGTCCCTCACTTTTGGCCTCCTCTTTTTTCTTTTTTTTAAAAAACAGTCTTTCCTTCTTAAAATTTTGTGTATATGAGTGTTCTGTTTGCATGTACCCCTGCATGACAGAAGAGGGCATCAGATCGTATTATAGATGGTTGTGAGCCACCATGTGGCTTCTGGAAATTGAACTCGGGACCTCTGGAAGAGCAGACAGTGCCTTTGACCGCTGAGCCATCTCTCCAGCCCACTGGGCTCCTCTTAAGCCAGAGTAATGACCATAGGGATTGCCAAGTGGGAGGACAGAGCAGGGCAGCTCCCTCTGGCCCTTATCACTGAGGAATTCAGACAGGCCTTGGACTTCCTTTCCCATTTGTTTTCCTTTTCTAAACATCCTCAGTGTGTGTATACACACACACACACACACACACACACACACACACACACATCTCTATCATGTGTGTATGTGGTGTGTACATGTGCACAAATGTGTGAATGTGCACATAGAGGTCAGAGATTACCCTCAGGGGCTGGTCCTCAGGCACTATACTATCTACCTTATTTTTTGAGACAGGGGATCTCTGTCATCGGCCTAGAATGTGCCAGGCAGACTGAGGTGGCTGGCTTGCAAGCCCCAGGGATTTACCTGTCTCTGACTCCCTACACTGAGATTTCAAGTTCCTGCTAGGCACCCAGTTTTGTGTTCTTTCGCTCTTCCCCTTATCCTTTATTCCCGCTACTGCTTCCTTTATTTTCAGCATGGGTTCTAGGGATCTGAATCAAGGACTTGTGCTTGGAAGGCAAGCAGGTTGCCGATGACCATCCCCCCGGATGTTCCTTTAATCACTATGGGGCACCTAGCTCTTAGCCACTTTTGCTTGCTACTCCTTAGTAGAATTCTGGCTGACATCATGTCATGCAACTGTCCCTGTAGACCCACTGCCCCAGTGCTTGGTTTTGGGTCAGGGGAGAAGAGGAGCGTGGATCCAGTAGAGGCCAGAGTAACTTGGAATCCTGGACAGCTGTGACCCATGAAGAGCTATGGCATCCAATAGTTAAACTGCTTTTATCAAAATTTAGTTGAGTGAAATACCCCTGTCTGGAGGAATGTAGAGAAAATAGTGGCCCACACAGGAACCTAAGGTCACCCAGTGAGTCACATCCCCAGATAGGACCCAAGTCTCTGGCCCTAGTCTGTATAAAATCAATCCTTTGCCAGAGATTTGCCTTTGGCCATCTGGTCAACCCTGGCCCTTGGGAGGACAGAGCAGAGCAGCTCCCTCTGGCCCTTATCACTGAGGAATTCATGCAGACCTTGGACTTTCCTTTTTCTAAACATCCTCATTGTCCTCCTGGACTTCAGACACACAGTGGACATGGGAAAATTCCCTTGTCAACTACAGCCAAGCTTGCCGATCAGTGCATGAGCTCCAGGGTGGGATCTAAGTAAACAGTGGGCATCAGAGAGGGTCACATAGTTTATACAGCATGAGGAAAGGTTTAGACAGTCAGGGGTGGAGTCGGCATTCGGGGGTACACACAGACAGGGAGACATAGGACCCCACCATGTGGGAGGTTGCAGGAAACCATGCTGTGAGGAGTCCTAATGGGAGTGAGGCAGGGTGAGGCTTGGGATGGGCCTGGAGGGCCAGTTTTGAAGTGTGAGCCTTGACTCCTAGGCTCTGGGGACTCTCAAAGATGTTGCCTCAGAAGGATGAGAGTACGGGACACACTTTGCAAAGACCTGTCACATTATAGGTGGCTGGATACCGGACAACAGGAACCTTCTAAGGGATAGATGGCCTCTGAAGGGAGTATGAGGTAGACTGAGTCAGGAAAAGCGTGCTAAGTACTAGGAATCAGTATGAATGACCCGTGCTGTTGTGACTGTTACAGAACTTGGGACCATCAGAGGAGATGGGGAATTGGCAAGAGCTGGACGGACACTCTGGTCCTGTTTGATCTCTTCCCACTGCACTAGCCCTATACAGAACCCGATATTAAGTGTTCCCTCCCTCAAGATCACATGATGACAAGCATAGAGGGAAACTGATGACCCAGGGAGAAGAGAAGCTCTGTAGAAGACTAAGTAGAGACCTCATCTCATTGGGGGAGGGCATGAGAAAGCCTGGCAGGAAGGTAGGAAGGTGCAAAAGTTAACCTGTGTAGTTGTCACATCAACACATACACACACGTACACACACCAACATGCACACCAACACATACATGCACAGGCACACCAACTCACACACATATGCACACATGCAAGCACACACACCAATATGCACGGACACACACACCCCAACACACCCATGCACAGGCATACCAACCTACACACACATGCACACACACAAGCACACATACCAATATGCACGGACACACCAACACACACACGCACAGACACACATACACCAACACACACTTAAGCACACCAACACACACATGGACACCAACACACACATGCACATGCACACACACCAACACATACACACATGTACACTCAAACGAACACACACAACAATTTGCGAGCTCCCACTTCAGATCTGTACATTTTTCTAATTAAAAAAAATATTTTCAAACATTGGGGCAGAATATGTCACAGCCACAGCCCCTGAGGAAGATGCAGTCCTGAGGAGGCAGCAGACCCCTGTGAGGACCACAGGCTCTGGGTGGCCGAGCCCTGCAGGGGACCACAGTTTCTGGGCAGCAGAGCTCTGCAGGGACCACAGGCTCTGGGTGGCAGAGCCCTGAGGGGACCACAGGTTCTGGATCAGACTGTCGGCCATTACTTGGATGGGTGACTAGGCGATTTACCCAAGCATATTTGCACAATTGATGACAACGGCATCACGTTCTCCCTTTTCCTGACTCAGTCCACCCCGTACTCCCCTCAGAGGGCGCTTGTCCCCTCAAGCACTCTCGTTCCCAATGGCACAAGCATAGCGTGTTGGGTTTCACATGCTGAGGACACCAGCCTCACAGACAGGAACGCTGTAAGTTGGCAGCATGAACAAAGCCTGTCCTGGTCCCCATTCCAGGCCGGGTCTGCCCTGCCGGAATGCCTTTCAGATGCCCGGATGCTCTGAACGTCCTACCCACTGACACGGAGAGGCCTCAAGCCTGTCTGTTCCCACTGCCGTCTCTAGCACGTTTGATTTCTTTTCCCTTCCTTGTATTTTCGTGCCTCTTTCCCGAGAACAGAGCCTTCCCTCCCTGCTAACTTACATTTCATGAATCACGGCTCCTCTTGAGGACAGTTGCTTTCTCAGAGTGAAAAAGATAGAGCGAGAACCAGTGTGTGTGCCTGTGTGCCTGTGTGCACGTGTGTGTAGTATGTGTGTGTGAGGGAAACAAAGAAATCAGGGCACAGAGTTGCATTTTGGGATTTAAAAAGCTTTCCAGGGAGTATAGCATTTGCTGTGTGGGTCCTCAGCACTCGTGTAAATACCACGTATGGTCATGTGCATCTGGCTAGCCAGCCCAGGCATTTACCCAAGAATACACAATCTATGCCCCTATACAAGTTTTTTTGTGAATATATGTGGCGACTTATTTACAAGTGCCCCAAAGTAGAAACCATGCTGGCCATCCTCCTGCTTCAGCCTCCTGAGTGCTGAGATTATAACTGTGTGTCACCATCCCAGATCATTCATTTTAAACTCAGTCTCTCTCCCTACACACACACATACACTCTCTCATACACAAACACACACACACGTGCACACTCACACACACATGTGTGCATACGCACGTGCGCACTCACAGGGGCTGATTACATATCCAGAGCTCAGCTCTAGTGACTCTTGCTTCAGCCTCCTCAGTGCCAGGATTACAGGGGTGTCAGCATGCCCAGCTCAGTTTAACAACACACAGACAGACAGACAGACAGATGAGATAGAGATAGAGATAGAGAGAGAGAGAGAGAGAGAGAGAGAGAGAGAGAGAGAGAGAGAGAGAGAGAGAGAGAGAGATGAAGAATGAAGAGAGAGAGAGAGAGAGAGAGAGAGACAGGCAGACAGACAGACAGAGACAGAGAGGCAGAGACAGAGAGAGACGGAGAGAGCCAGAGAGACACAGAGAGCGCTTTCAAGAGCTCTCACAATTGCTGGACTCAGCACAGCCTGCACCATCTCAGTACACTTGTTGGGAGAGTCCTCTGGGGCAAGAAGCCTTTCGGGGCACACGCTCATTGTAAAGCCCTTATTGTCCTGGGTACCCCTGGGGAAGAGGACCAGGATCTGTGGGTGCTGCTAGAGTGCTGCACACCAACCACCCAAGGAGCCTGAGGACTCTTCCCCTCCTCCAGTGACCTGTTGTGCAGGAAGAACTTGTTTTGCGGTAGCTAGGAGAAGGCACTTCCTGAGAGATGCGGATCTTGAGCCACATAAGGTAGAACACTTAGAGGGCTCCTGTGTCCAGGGCTCACTGCCGAGGCACCTCACTCTCACCCCAAATGCCTGCCAGCTGGCTCTGCGACCCCATCAGTCAGACAGAAGCGTCACGCAATAAGACAACCGTCTGAGTGTCACTGTTCATCTTGTGGTGCTTACATGTGGCTGGAGAATACGTATTGGAATGAAGGAGACTACCATGCAAATCGTGTTAGGTGTGACCAGAATATTGTAGTTGTACAGGAAATCGGTCTTTGATTTAGAGATGCATTTTGAACGAAGGGGGTTAAAGGTCAACGTTCCTCTAATTGACTTGGATATACTTTAGCCAAAATAAACAAGTGATGTAAATATTAAACATTTAAGTCACCCAATGTCAGACCTAGGAAATGTTTGTATGCTCACATACCTGCAGGTGCCCAAAGAGGGCACAGGAGGGTGTTGGGTGCCTAAGGACTGGATTCTGGGTGGTTGTGAGTGTAGCAACATGGGTCCTCTGCACGAGCAGCTAGTCTTAACTACGGAGCCATCCTCTAGTCCTTTATTATGCTATTCTTATTTACTTTGTTTGATAAATCATATATACACTCTGTCCATCTATCTCTAATTTATTTGTCACTGTGGAACGCAGGCAGCCATGAGTTCAGTCCTGCCTCAGACTCCTGAGTGCTGGAATTACAGACCCACAGCCTTTTCATAATATTCTTTCTACTTGTTTATGTTTGAAACATTTTACAGTAGAAGAAGGAAAAAAAAAAAACTCTATCATGTAGTGGAGTGATTGAACTCTTTTCTTGAGGAGCGAGCACCTCTGAGAAGCAGAGGAGAGTGTCTACGCATTGTAGCTCTCCATTGTACAATGGCGTTCTTTTTATGCTGGGAGTCCAAATCAGAGGACAAAGTCTAGGAGGCTGAGAAATGGCAAGACTTGCTTTAGTTCCCAGCGTCCAGCCATCATCCATGAACCAAGAGGCCAAGTGGAAGGACTGGCCATGGCAGGAGGGTGGCTGGGTACAGGCCTAACCACAGGTATTGTGCCCGCGTTGGGTGCCATCAAGGTTTTCCTCACTGTGAGATGTCCCACCACGCCAACTCCTGCCCACTCTCCTCTGAGAGGCACTGTCACTCCCTGGAAGACACTTCATGAGGACACCCCACCTGCTCCACTTGCCTGTCCTGGTTAGCTCTGGACCAAGGATCAGGGATGACCTGTCACATGGGCCACGCAGGCCTTGTTTGGATGCTCAGCTCTGTCTAGCTCGAGACCTGAGGTTCAGAGAAGATCAGGCCCCATTGGGAAAGTGGAGCTGGCTCCGGCCCGGCGCTGCCTTCCCCATTCTCTTCCACACTGGGCCAGGATTCTTCTGTCCCTTCAGAGATGAGAGGAAACCTTCTAATGGGTGAACATGTTCCCAGACCAACGAGCTGTGGCTGTGTGGTGGGGCAGCGTCCACGGCTCTTGTGCCATGCTGTGGCTCCCACGCAAGTTACAGCAGTCTCAGAGGAGGCTGGGCCTCCAGATTCCAGAACGTGTAAGCTTAAACCTCTTGACAGAGTTCTGTCTTTCAGCGTGCCGCTGGGAGTCCTGGGCAGGCATAACTGAGGTTGTCTCTCTGTTTTAGAGGGTGGTCTGTCCTGTGCTGTTTCCTAATGCCGCAGTATGATCTGCCGAGGCCAGAGACCTGGGCAGCAGTAGGCAGTCCGTGGAAAGGCTGATAGTAGTGGCCAGAAAGGGCTCTCCCGGTGAGGTGTGGCCTCTGCCTGCCTGGCGAACACTCCGCAGGGCCAGCCTTGCCCTCTGTCCCAGCCGTCCAGGTTCTGAGAGAAGCTGGGGACTGGGATTCTCTCTACCTGAAGCCAGGCTAGCGATGGCTATTTTAATAGATTGGCCAGTGCAGCCAAGCTTCAGGGCGCTGCCTTGCTTCTTCCACAGGGGTTTTCCTGTCTGTCACAGCAACCCTGTGCCCCACATCCATCTGAGGTCACTTGCCCCTCCAGTGGAGACTCTTGCAAGGTAGGAATCTCAGGCTGTCTCTAGTCTGAGTGTCCCCAGCAGCCTGGCACTGGGCACTTGTCTGCTGCCCAGGGGGCAGACGCTAGAGAAGGCCTTGGGACACACTTCACTTCCTCCTCTGGGACACTGGAGGTTTTCTTTTCTTTTCTTTCTTTTCTTTTCTTTTTTTTTTTTTTTTTTTTTTTTTTTTTTTTTTGGCTTCCCCGTTCAAAGATTTCCCTTCCTAGGCCGAGGCAGGGCCCCATAAACAGAGTGATAAGACTCTATGCCTTCAACGTGAACTCTGCAGCTGCCACTTTATGACCCTGATAACATGCCCCCCCCCCCAGTCCGGCCGGAGCAGGAACACTGGGTGTCCATTCCAGGAGGGAGCATGTGAGAATGGAGAGGCTGCACAGCAGGAACTGGGGTCCTTCTCCAGCCCGGGCTGAGCCCCTTCTCCTTTTTGTTGGCCATGCCCTGCACTGGGCCAAGAGGCCATCAAGTCTGACTGCACATGGTGGGCAGAACGGCTCAGGCTGGGAGGCTGGTAGAACCGAGGCAACCATGGAAGGCTCCGTGGAGGAGGAGGCAGAGTGGGCACTGAATGCATAAGACTTGGGAAGATGGGAAGGCGGGCGCTGGAGGGGCTGGGCTCCAGCTGTGTCTGGACGAGGTCAGAGAGAGACCCCCTGGCTTATCCAAAACAAATCGGAGTAGCTGGGACTTGGAGTTGGGAAAGCTGGAGGGTTGCTGGTGTGCCCTGAAGGCTGTGACACCGAGTGAGAGCCAGAGTTTGAAGCCTGGAGTGTGAACTGAGGGAAGGGGGCAACACACTCCCCAATTCTCAGAGGGCTGTGCCTTCTCCAGGGTGGTGTGTGCCAGACACCCTAGGTGGAAACAGATTCTGACCTGATTCCTGCCCTGGTGGAAGCAATGATAAGGGAGGTAACTGTGGGGTGGCACCCACTAGGTGACCAAGACTCCCCACCCTCCTCCAGGTAGCCTGCTGGTTCCAGACCTGAATCCACTTATGAAAAGATGGTCTTGAAGTAACAGCTGCACAGGCCCGAGCAAAGGGAGTCGGGGTGGGGAGGGGGTGATCACCTCTGCCCAAGTGCAGCCGACAAGGACAGGTGTGGCTCCTGTGGCCTCATTTTGACCTTCTGTAAAACGGGTTTAGGAGGACTCTGAGTCTTGAGATCTTCCTTACTCTCAGGTGACCCAGCATCTGCCCCATTGCCTTGGTGAGCCTGCCACAGCCACAGAAACACACACACACACACACACACACACACACACACACACACACACACAGAGGCAGGTGTGGGAGGAAGCAGAGATCGGAGGTAGAGTGAGCCCCCCTGCTTTCCCCAGCACATGCCTGTCTGTCCCTGACACCAACTGTGACGTTTCCCTGCCCACCTACATCCTATAGTTAGAAGAGATTGTCTCGCCCCATCAGATCCCAATTGACCCCTTTCCAGGCCGCAGGCACCAATGCCGAGTAGGCTGCTGAGCCATCTCATCCCACAAGTTCACAAAATGCCCAGAGACGCTTCCAGACTCTCAACAGCCTTCTTTCTACCCAACACTGTACAGTATCTCCCGTCTCACCCGACCCTGCCACCTACAGCTTTCCTCTCCCCACTCCCAGCCCGTACCCCCACAGATACTCCTCTCGCAAGGCAAGTCGGGGCTCCCTCTCGCCCCCAATCTCTCCAACACTGTTAGGAATCGCCTGGCGGTGAGCGCTCTAGTCTGCGCTAGTAGGAATCCAGCGCCACCAAGCTCCCACGCCTCTAGGCTAGATCCGGTCCCAGGCGAAGAGACACCAGAACCGCGCTCCTGCTGCCCCTCATGACCAGATGGTCCGGGATCCGCCGCCCCCTCAGTATCCCCATCATCCCCGGCATCCGGGTGGAGGGGCGCACACTCACCACGGATCCGAGGGCGCAGGCGAGGAGGGCACCTGCCAGCATGCAGAGCCAGCGGGCGCGCGGTGGGCTCGGAGGGCGCATGGTTCGCCCTCAGCCCGCGGCTGGAGGCCGGGGAGCGGCTACGGGGGTCCGTGGCAGGTGCAGCTCCGGAGATTGGCGCGGGCCAGCGGCCCGGGCGCTAAGAGGCGCAGCTCCGGGCGAGGCGGGGGGGGGGCGGCGGGGGCTCGGCAGACGGGCGGCGGGCTTAGCCAATGGCGCAGCGGAGGCGGGGCCTCGGTGCAGGTAGGGGGCGGAGCTTGGGCCCCCCGGGGGCTTGAGCTCGGAGTCCCGCTGGAGGTGCGCCTAGTTCTGAGCTGGGAGCTAGCGGGCGTCTATCCGCTCCGTTGCGGGGACGCTGGGCTCCGCACCGCCCAGCGCTCCCTGTGCCCGCTCCTCCTTTCCCAACCCCGGCCGCCCCCTCGGCTCCCAGCAGCGCGCTCCTCCAGTTGTCAGCTCCAGGGGCGGGGGCGGCGGGGGGGACGGACCAGGAGCCACACCTCCCCGGTTCCCACACTGGCTCGTAGCCCAGATTCCTGGACGAGAAGGGCCGCAGCTTTCCGGGGCTGCAGGCTGGGCTCCAGTGGAGTCTGGCGGATCGCACAGCTGGAGTCGTCTGTGACAAGGAAGAAGCCGAGGGGAGCACAGGCGGAGTCGGGGAGTCCCTACCCGGGACTCCTCCAGGCCGCTCTCGAGCCGGCGCAGAACCTCGTGGCCCTTCACATGGTGAACTCGGAGCTGGACGCGTCTCGGCCGGCGCAGCCCGTGAGGAACGCAGAGTCGACGTTCCGGCGCCCCCGCGCGGGGACCGAAGCCCGAACCCTTTCGGGGGCCCAGACTGCCCACAGACCGGCCTCCCTGAGTCTGAGGTCCCAGGAGCTAGTCCCAGGGAGCCAGCGTCGCGCTCTGCGTCTCCAAGATCCGGCTGGCGGGCAGCGGGAGATCCGGGGCTGCTCTCCACCTCCCCTCCCCCCGCCCCCACGACGCTTGTCTTTAAGGCTCGGATTATTCGGTGCTAGCGTGGGGCGCGGGGTCACCGGCTCGGAGCCCTCTGCGCGCAACTTCTTAGGGAACCAGTGCAGATGGCTTTCTGAGAGCTCGAGTGGCCACCCTGAGAAGGTGATGGGGAGGGGGCGCTGATGGCGCGAAGGGATAGGAGGGAGGAGGGGCGGAGTTCTGTGCAGAGGTGGAAAGGGCCGCGTGTCCCTGCGCGAAGTGGAGTGTGTAATCCGCTTGAAGAAGGTCCGACTCCGGGCGCTTTCTGGCCAGCAGGAACGCGGGAATTTCCCCCGAGGACTCTATGGCCTTCCCAACCTGCAACGTGGGAAACGAGGGCTGTGGGCGTGGCCTTGAGGTCCTTTCCTGAAAAGCCTGGAAACGACCCTGAGCCTTCCTCCGTTTTTCTGCTAGCTGGGCGGAGCTTTCCACCCTCTTTTTCCCCTCCTTCCCCACATCAGTCTACCGCACCTCTCCCAGTTCTCTCTCTCCCTGTTGTACTGGTGTCTGATCGGAGGCAGACCCCTGCTACGCAGGTAAGAGCACACGGGAAGCACTCCTGCAATTCCCGCTTCCTCATGGACAGTGCGCGAGTTGTGGGGGTGTCAGAGGAGGGAGCTGTTCAGTAGTTACCATCCAAGGCTTCCAGGTCAGGATTTCGGGAGCCACCTTGAGCTCAGAAACCAGGGGTTCGCCTCCCTCGTGGCTCAGGGTACCCTTATCTCAGGCCTTACACTTTTGAGGCGGCATGTTAAACCTGTAGGCTTTGACTCTCAACCCTGCCCACCACCACACATCACCTAGGCAGCTGCAGAAGGCTGATATCCCATCAGCAAGCGGGACATGGTGGCACAAGCCTGTGATGCCAGCGTTCTGGAGGCTGAGAGAAGGTTGCCGTGGATTGCAGACAGCCTGGGCAAGCAAGCGCCTGCGATGCTTCACGGGCCTGTTAGCACGATCTTGTTCCCTGTGGACAGTGGTCTTTGAGGGCTGTAGGGTTCAAGGAGGGGAAGAAAGACTGGAGGCTGGGAGGAAGCCAGGCCCCGATTTTTTGCTCTGTGACCCCTTACCAGGTAAGTGAGGCAATTAGGTGGGAGGGTGAGGCCACCGGTGCCGAGGGCTGCACTGATCCTTTTTCCTACAGAGGGTGGAGGGCTGGTGCCAGGCTGCAGCTGAGAGGACAGGCAGGGTCTCCTGGTGACTTCCCAACCCAAACCCCAGGGGAGGAAGGTGGCTCAGGGAGAACAGTTTTCCTTCCAACTCTCTGCTGTGAAAGCCACTCTTGGTTCTTTCTGGATTGTTCCCTGGGGGACCCTTCCTTTCTTACCATCAAAGGACATACGACATGTTGAGAAATAGAAGGAGCAGGAAAATGGCAAAAAACGAAGCCTCAAAAACTCAAACCAGGCCACACCACCTGTCAGCTCCTCTGTTCTGAGACATCGGGAGGTCAACCATGTGCCTACTCTTGGGGAGCCTTGTGGAATCTGAGGAGAAGGAGGAGGAGGCCATCTGTTGTTTACCTAGGCAAAAGAAAAGGCTGGTGGGGGGATGTCAGAAGCAGAGATGGGAGCAGATGGGCTTCCTGAGACTAAGGGGGCAGGTACCTGAGCCTGAGGGAGCAGACACCTGAGGCTGAGGGAGGAGATGTCTGAAGCAGAAGGACCAGACACCTGAGCCTAAGGGACTAGGCACCTGAGGCCGAGGGACCAGATACCTGGGGCTGAGGGACCAGACACCTGGGGCTGAGGGACCAGACACCTGGGGCTGAGGGAGGAGACACCTGGGGCTGAGGGACCAGACACCTGAGGCTGAGGGACTAGACACCTGGGGCTGAGGGACGAGACACCTGGGGCCAAGGGAGGAGACACCTGGGGCTGAGGGACCAGACACCTGGGGCTGAGGGAGGAGACACCTGGGTCTGAGGGACCAGACACCTGAGGCTGAGGGACTAGACACCTGGGGCTGAGGGACCAGACACCTGGGGCTGAGGGACCAGACACCTGGGGCTGAGGGACCAGACACCTGGGGCCGAGGGAGGAGACACCTGGGGCCGAGGGACCAGACACCTGAGGCCGAGGGACCAGACATCTGCGGCTGAGGGACCAGACACCTGGGGCCGAGGAACCAGACACCTGAGCCTGAGGGACCAGACACCTGGGGCTGAGGGACCAGACACCTGAGCCTGAGGGACCAGACACCTGGGGCTGAGGGACCAGACACCTGGGGCCGAGGGAGGAGACACCTGGGGCTGAAGGACCAGACACCTGGGGCCGAGGGACCAGACACCTGAGGCTGAGGGACCAGACACCTGGGGCTGAGAGACCAGACACCTGGGGCCTAGGGACCAGACACCTGAGGCTGAGGGACCAGACACCTGAGGCTGAGGGACCAGACACCTGGGGCTGAGGGACCAGACACCTGGGGCTGAGGGACCAGACACCTGGGGCTGAGGGACCAGACACCTGGGGCCGAGGGACCAGACACCTGAGCCTGAGGGACCAGACACCTGGGGCCGAGGGACCAGACACCTGGGTCTGAGGAAGCAGACACCTGAGTCTGAGGGACCAGACACCTGAGTCTGAGGGACCAGACACCTGGGGCTGAGGGAGCAGACACCTGAGGCTGAGGGACCAGACACTTGAGCCTGAGGGAGCAGACACCTGGGGCTGAGGGACCAGGCACCGGAGGCTTAGGAGAAAGCGCCTAAAGTCCAGGGAGTATCTACCTGTGGTGGTGGTAGTTGTAGTTACCCCCCCCCCCCGACCATGTCCTTAAAAGGGGTTCCTGCATTGTCTGTGTTTGCTTCACAAATCTATGTTGAAAAGTCGCAGAAGAGAGCCTGAGCCATGGTCACCTCCCATTTCTCAATTCCTTCTTGCTTGGGTCCTGTGCTAGTCTGATCTGTCCTGGATCTCTGCCACTGGTTCCCAGATTTTGGCTCAGCTCTTCACCCCATTCTAGTTGCCAGAGTCGTGGGGGTTCTGCGTATGAGGCGCGAGAGGGGGAGACAGTCACTTGCCATTCCCCGTGACAACGAGCTCAGCAGAGAGAATCTACAGTTACTCATCCAAGCCTGTCTGGCTTCCAGCCCCTGCATCCCTGTGGCGTGTGCCACCCTCGCCTCCTCCCGGCCTGCAGCCACCTCTCGGGATGTGTCAGTCAGTGCCTTGTGCTGTGGCTGATGAGTCAATGGTGAGGAGGTTCTGGTGAATGATAGGGCAGCTGTGACCTGCATAATGGGACAAAGTCAAAGTCATATGACAAGCATGGCCCGGAGAGCCGCTGCTCCAGGGCTCACAGGCAGATCTGCTCACTGAAGGCAGCTTTACCTTCCCTGAGCTTCCGAGTTGGAGGGACGGACAGCTTTAGGTCCATATCCATGCAGGGTGCTGGCAGCTGCTCCCACCTTCTCGGTATGCCCCTTCTTTGGGGGGCTAGCCCTTTCTCAGTGTTTGCAGGGGAGCAGGGAGGCCTGAACAGACGCTTAAAGGATATCCCTTGTGTGTCTTCTGTAACATGGGTATTTGTCTGTCTGTCCACTCACCCACCTCTCACCACATATCACCGTGTCTGGCCCTGTGATGGGACCAGGCTTGTCACTGATGGAAACATGGACTGTACCTTCCAAGGACCCTAGCGTGACTTGAGCAGGAGCCAGAGGGGTCTTGAAGCCCACCGAGGAGCCAAAGTTCATGGAACTTAGGGTAGGGGAGACCTTGTAATGACTGGTGGACGTAGCATTGGCACTCAGGGTGTAGCCGTGAAACAGGCACCCTTGGTCCTGGAGGCTGGAGCCTAGAGCTCTGGGGAGGGCTGGTACACAGACACGTGTCGGGTCATTCCAGGTGCTTGAGGGAGCACAGACTGAGCTGGGTCTTGGAGAATGGACGTCTGTTGCCTTGTGTGTGGTAAAGGAGAAGGAAGCAAAGCTGGGAGAGGTTTTCAGTGTGTGCTACAGGAGACTCAAAGATCTCCACTTCCCCCACTCTTTCTTCAACAGAGCCCCCTAACCCCCACCCCCACCCCCGCATAGCCCAGGCTGGTCTTGAACTTGCTGCGTAGCTGAGTACAGCTGTTAGCTTCCTTCTCCTTCCACTTCCTGACCGCTCATGTTACGGCACGCCTGGATTCTACAGTGCTGGGCACTGACCCCAGTGCTTTATGCGCTCTCTGCAATCACTCTGCTGACTAGGACACATCCCCAGCCCTACAAATTCTTCCTCCAAGGAGGCCCACATGACTGACCTGTATGTCCATAGAAAACTGAGGCCTGGAAAGTGGAGGGAGTGGGAGAGGTTCAGTCCTGCTCCGAGGGACTGAGGAAGAGGCCCTGCTCCCAATCTGAACAGAAGGATTGCTTGAGAACTCCCCTCCCCCAAAACTCAGGGGTCAGAAGTCCATCTCCAGTCCCCTTGGCATGAGGTTCATGGTGTAGAAGTCTGGAGAGAGGGGCTGCCCCCTCACACTTACTCTCCAGTGGCAGTGTCGAATGTGTGCAGACACTCACATGTGTCTGTCTGTGCTGCCCACTAGGGCTTCAATTGCTGTGAGGAGACACCGTGACCAAAAGCAAGTTGGGGGAAAGGATAGATATGGCTCACACTTCCACAGCACTGTTCATCACTGAAGGAAGTCAGGACAGGAACTCAAGCATGGCAGGAACCCGTGGCAGGAGCTGGTGCAGAGACGGTGCAGGAGTGCTGCTTACTGACTTGCCCATCATAGCCTGCTCAGCCTGCCTTCTTATAGAACCCAGGACCGCCAGCACAGGGATGGCCCCACCCACAAAAGGCTTGGCCCGCCCCCATCGATCACTAATTAGGACAAAGCCCCACAGCCAGATCTTATGGAGGCATCTTCTCAATTGAGGCTCCCTCCTCTCAGCTTGAGTCAAATTGACATAAGACTAGCCAGTACAGTGAATATGAATCTAGTTTCTGTAAGATCATGTGTCCATGCTCCAGTCCTCCCAGAGGGCCCCAGCTTCTAGGACCAAGGGTGCCTGTTTTCATCACTGGGCCCTGAGCTTCCCGGCCACGCCCACGAGTCATCGCAAGATCTCCTCTGCCCCAGGTTCCATATGCTTTGTTTCTAAGTGGGGGCACATGGTCCCTCTGTCCCCTGCTCAAGTGATACTAAGCTCTGAGAGAGAGGTTGTGTGTCAGGAGATGAGAGAGCTAGGAGTAAGAGCCAGGGGTTAGAGGAGTGTGCTCAGAGCAGACAGAAGTAGGCTGTCTTTCAGTGCTCATTTCTGCGGCAACGGCCCCCTCTTTAGTTCCCCAGCCCAGCAGAGCTCAGAGTTACACTCGCCTTGCCTCGCCAGCCCTGCGCTCTTGCAAGCTACTGTACAGGTGACCTGGGCAGAGATTCTGGAAGAGGAGTGTAGAGTGGGTGGGACAAAACACACATGGAGTTTCAACATAATTAATGTCACCAGAATGTTAAGAGCATTAAAGCTTATAGCTAAACGCCGGACTTGGTGGCACACGCCTTTAATCCCAGGAGTCGGGAGGCAGAGGCAGGCAGATCACTGTGAGTTCGAGGCCAGCCTGGTCTACAAAGGGAGTCCAGGATAGCCAGGGCTACACAGAGAAATTCTGTCTCAAAAAAATAAAACAAAACAAAACAAAACAAAAAACAAAAAACAAAAAAACCCAAAACCTTATGGCTATCCACTGGGGAAATAGAAATTCTCATATAATCCCTAGACAACCAGGAGAAGGGGGAAGAGAAGAGAGGAGGAGGAGGAGGAGGAAGGGCAGAAAGAAGGGGAGGAGGAAGGAGGAGGAGAAGAAGAAAGAAGACAGGGAGAAAAAAGCCGAGTGATTCTAACCGTTCAATAAGATACTGCACTGCGGAAGATTTAAACCAAGACTCTACCGTCTACAGACACACTATATCACAGATTAGGAATAGTTTCTCATGGACAACGTGAACGAGTGAGAATTTAACATGAAAGGGGACTCTAAAAGCACAAAGAGAGAGCTCTGTGTATTGCAGAGAGCTCTGTGGAAGAGCTGGTGAAGTGTGCATACACAGTAAGAGGCAGCCAATACAACGGCTTACACCACAGGGGCTGGGTGACCTAGCAATGGCGGTTGGTCCTCAAGCTGCAGAGGTCAAGGACTGTAGCTCCTCATCCTGGAGGCTGAATGTCTCAGCCATCCCAGCCCAGTGCTCAAAGTCTGAAAGCTCCCTGCCTGCGGCCTGCAGTCTGAGTCTGGAGGCGCCAGTCCCTCCCTGTGGAGGGAACCTGAGAGCAGGCTGGCCTTCGTTTCCTAGAGTTCACGTTTGTTTGACTTCATCTTCTCCATACGTTACAAAAAACCCAACTCCAGCCTTTCCTGGTCCCTGGGTGGTTTGCATGGGAAAGCAAACCTCCTGCCTGCCCCTTCCATGGCTGCTGCAGGATCCTAGTAAGGGCAGAGATGGACACTCTAGGGCCTGAGGACCGTGGTGAGGTTGAGGGCTGGTGTCCTATGTACCCTGCTGCTGACTTCTGGGGACAGGAGAAGGAAGGAAGTCCTGAGCTGCTCATGGGAGGCAGCCTGAGGGGTCACAGAGAAGCCACCACTGCTCTTGTATTCCTGGGCTTGGCACTCCACAACAAATGCCTGGGCAAGAAATGTCTTTCGGCCTTTCTCCAGCTGCCGTTTTCCTCCGTGGTAGCATACTGTCTATCCATGACAGGAATCATCACCTGTGGCTGCAAAGCTGGGCCCTATGAGCCACTCCTGAGTGCCCTATCCAGATCTCCTAGGTTGTCCTGAAGGAACTATCTCCAGCAGGGAGAGATCTGAAGGAACTATCTCCAGCAGGGAGAGAGCAGATCTGGGGGGCCCAAAGCCGGGGGGATCAGAGGACTCACAGTGGAGCTGCCTGACAACCATGCTGTTGGGTGCGACGCCCTGTCCAGGGCTGGGAGGCAGGCCTGGAATTTGGAGAGACGTGAAGGAAGAGAGATGGGGAGGGAGCGATGGAGAGGAGACTAGTGAGCAGAGGACGGAAGCTCAGAAGGAAAAAAAAGCAACAGGCATCTGGGAAGGAGGAAGAAGCTGGATGCTGAAGCCAGGAGCAAGGGGTGACTTTTCTGTCCCCTCCTTCCCACTCTGCATCCTGATCAGGCAGCCTTTGTCTCCCTTGCCTGGCCCTCTGCTCTCCTGAGGACTTTTAGCTTCTCCCTGGTGCCCAACTCTGTAGTCACAGTACTGGGTTGAATATTCATATTGATTTGAGTGTGTGCATTTGTGTACATATTTAGCATTCTTTGTCATTGCCTGCATGACAGCAAAGTGTGTGTGTGTGTGTGTGTGTGTGTGTGTGTGTCTCTGTGTGTGTGTGTGTTTGTGTCTCTCTGTGTGTGTGTGTGTGTATGTTCAGAACCAAGGCTGCAGTGAAGTCATGTCGTGCAACATGGTGAGCCAGAAACACCTCAGATTCCTGACACGTTTGATTTTTGAAATGATGCTTGGTCACTGTAGCTCAGAGCCCTTTGTGTTTGACACATAATTTTCTACCCATCACAGTCCATTTGTGACCCATGTGGGGTGACCCACCCACATTTAAAGGAGCTTTGCTCTGAAGGATGAGAGCTGGGAAGAGGCTGTCACCAAGCTGCACCAGGCAGCACCCCTCTTTCTGTCCTGGAGAAACACTGGGAATCCCTCCTGGCTCTAGAGCTACAGCCATCATTTAATTTATAATTTTCCTAAAGGCCTCACAATGCCTTTAGAAGTGGCTCGGTGATTTGAACCAGCTGCACACATTAGACAGAGCCCTGGACGCTGCCTTCATCTCAAGCATCAGCTGCCCGGAAGCTGGCTGACTGCCTCTCTCTGGTGTTAACATCTTTCTGTTTTTGTTGTTTGCTTTTTTTTCAGACAGGGTCTCTCTGTGTAGCCCTGGCTGTCCTGGAACTCGCCCTGTAGACCAGGCTGGCCTCGAACTCCAAGATTCCCAATCAGGACGTTTTTTCATTTTGCTCCATTTCTGGAACATCAGCACCATGGGGGCAGGATTCAGGAGTACAGCCTGAGTTCCTGGATTGCTACCATACCCTAGCCAATCGTGGTGCGGACCCAGTGCTGACTACACCCTCCCTTTGTCTGCAGGGTTCTAAAGTTGCCCCAGGTTCCCTGCTCAGCCCTCCCTTCTGGCCTTCAGTGCCCTTTCTTACCTGGGTCCTAAGGACCAGGACCTCCAATGAGGGGGCTCACGCTCTCACCCTAGTTCAGGTCCTTCTGGGGACCTGGGGACCCCACACTTACACCCCGGCTTCCCAGTTCTGAGCTGGGCTGTGTCAGCCATGCCTATGAGGAGACTGAGGGTCTTCCACTGCAGATGCCAGGCCCAGGGGGCTGTCAGCATGGAGTGAAGGAGTGCCAAGAAGTCGGGCTGGAAGTTTTTCTCAGCCTCGTTCTCCCTCTGACTGGCCCACAGCCAAGCCTCTCTCACGACTGCAGGCTAATCCCCAGTGCCAGTTCCAGGCCTCCACCCAGCCACCCATGACTCTGAGTTCACTTCTGACCCCAGCCTGACCCTTGACCTGATGACAAGCTCCAATTCAGATGGAGCCCTGATCTTGGTAGTGAGCCCTTCAGTCCACATTGACCCATGAACCACACCGGACTATGATTTCCCTACCCACCCTGACTTCTGACCCCTGCACCCTGACTGCAGCCAAGCCCATATGCCTGATATGGGACCTCAGAGGGTTCAGGTGGTCCCCGGCAGACATTAGTGAGGCTGAGCCCACCTCGCCTAGAGGGAATAGCTCCTTCAGATAGAAAGTCCCTGGGGGCACCTACAGGCACTCCTAACTGCCTTTTCTCTACCTGTCCTTTCTGCCTTTGTGGCTCCCAACCAAGCGGGCACTGCCTGCCTGGTAATGGCCCTGTAGGCCAGATGCCAGGAGAGGGAGAATGTGGCTGGGCCAGCTGCACCTCTGTTTGCACAGGTCTTGGTAAAAATAGCCTCATGTACGCACCTCTGCCATTTCCTCTGTGACCTGGATGGTGCCCCAGACCCAAGACACTTGCCAGCTGCTCCCATTTCCCGCCGACTCCCCCCCCCCCCGCCACCCCCAGGCTTCTTTTTGCCGGAGCAGGACAGTTCCCAGAGGGCAGGCCAGAGGGCAGTGGGCCCCTGCAGGCTTGTTAGAGCCCCTCTACCACAATCTGGATCTCAGGCATCTACATGTCAGAGGTTAATTCCTGCTGTTCCAGCCTTTCTGCCTTTGTGATCCCCCATCATGCTAAACCTAGAAACTCACCATGATGGCTGATTCATGTGACACCCACGAGGTGGTCATTACAGTGGAGACAGGAGCACCCTGGACCCTCAGCATCCTGGCAGGAGCCCCCTGCTAGCTCAGGAATAAAGGAACGGAGGCTTAGCTTCCTATGAGGTATGTGTTGGTCTCTACCACATGCAGCGCGTAAAGATGTCCCCCAGGCAAACAGACAGGCCGTACTGTGGGTGTGAGGAGGTACAACACATTCCCCCTGCTGTAATTTAATTTTTTCATGTTCTTCCCGTGTGTGTGTGTGTGTGTGTGTGTGTGTGTGTGTGTGTGTGTGTGTGTGTGAGAGAGAGAGAGAGAGAGAGAGAGAGAGAGAGAGAGAGAGAGAGAGAGAGAGAGAGAGAGAGAGACAGACAGACAGACAGACAGAGACAGAGACAGAGACAGACAGAGACAGACAGACAGACAGACAGAGAGAGAGAGAGAAAGAGAGCACTCATCACTGCCATCTTGTTCATCCTTTTTTTCTGACAGGCTCTGCTTCTCTCACTGATTTAGCCAGGCTAGCTGGTTGCTAAGGCCTGAGTGGCCGCCTGCCACCAGGGTCTCCAGTGCTCAGCAGCATACTTGACTGTTTTTTCTCTGGGTTCTGGGGATCAAACTCGTGCCCTTATCCTTGTGCAGCCAGCCCTTTTGTGACGGAGCCATCGCCCTAGTTTAACAACACCCTTTTTATAAGGTTGTGTTGGATTGAGGCTCACCCTACAATCTCGTTTGAACTTGGTCACCTCACTAAAGATTTCCAAACGCCACCACATTCAGAGGGCCTGGGGGTGCCGAGCAAGGCTTCAGCATTCCAACTCACAATAGCTACCTGATTTAGCAAACGCCCCTAAGACTGAGTGGTTCTGACAACTTGGTGTTGTCCTTATCCGCGTCTGTGGACCAGAGTGACTTCCAGCAACGTCAGCTAGACACTCCCCTGCCTCATTCCTCAGGTGTATG
Source organism: Acomys russatus (assembly GCF_903995435.1). NCBI lineage: Eukaryota > Metazoa > Chordata > Mammalia > Rodentia > Muridae > Acomys > Acomys russatus. The sequence goes on along the minus strand of NC_067168.1, from coordinate 47,030,756 downwards.
GCTGTGGCCCTCTGGGGGCGAGCCTGGGCAGAGGATCCATTTCCAGAGTGACTCACTCACGTGGCTGTTGACCGAAGGCCTCCGTTCTCACAGAGGAGGCACCAAAGGGTGTGAATGCCAGGACAAGACACTTGTCCCCTTGTCCCCATGGCCTCAGCTGGCCACCACCTCTGCTTTCCAGTCAGTAGGGAAAGGTCGGGGAAAGGAGAGGACATGCCTTCTCCAGAAACAAGATGGCTTGAACGTTCACAGTCATCTCTTTTTGTGTCTCACTTGTGAGTGTTCACGGGGCTGTGTAGGGATGAAATCACAGCTGGGAAACACAGCCTTCATCAGGGACTTAAAAATCCCCTGCCTGTTCCTGGTAGCTTGCTATCCTTCCTCTGAGTGCCACCAGGCCTCCCCTTCCAGGGGACGTGGTCAAATATGGGGCACCAGAGTGCGTGTGAAAGTCAGTCCCCGCTCTCCACTCAACTGTGGAGAATGTCCTGTCCATTGGCTAGATCTAGGTAGGGGTTCGAAGTTTACTGCACGTATTGTCCTTGGCTATGGCATAGTACAGGGGGAGGAGGTCTCCCTCAGTCACAGTCATAGAGGAGCGGAGTAGGGGGAAAGCGGGAGGGAGGGAGGAATGGGAGGATACAATTTAGATGTAATATGAATAAATTAATAAAATATTTTAAGAGCCGGGCGTGGTGACGCATGCCTTTAATCCCAGCACTCGGGAGGCAGAGGCAGGCGGATCGCTGTGAGTTCGAGGCCAGCCTGGTCTACAAAGTGAGTCCAGGATGGCCAAGGCTACACAGAGAAACCCTGTCTCGAAAAACCAACAAAACAAAACAAAACAAAACAACCCCCCCCCAAAAAAACCCCACACAAACAAACAAACAAACAAACAAATAAATAAATAAATAAAATATTTTAAAAATCCCCTGCCTGAGGAAGTCACAGGCCCTCCTGCTCCTGGCATAGCTACTGCTGTTGTGTCACTAAATAGACAGGATGTGCTGGTCAAATTGCCTCTCAAACCCCTGTGCTCACGCCCCTGGGTTGGTGCCTGTCAGCTTCCTCAGAGAAGCCTCCATGGCAGCAGCTTGGGGGTGGACATGAACAACACACAACTGGTCAAACCGCTGAGAATAAGTAGAGCCCAGGCTGCAGACATCTCCCAGAAAGAGCTAGAAGCTGTGACACCCCTGCGCTTCCTGGTCACAGCACACCTCTGCCAGATGACTACGTGAGCTGGATAAAGAAAGAACAGCATTGCTCTTAAACAGGACCCCAAAAGAACGTGCAGAAGCACCCCGGCTTCTTCAGTGGCCACCTGGCAGCCCTGACATGGAGTTGACCACTTCTTTCCCACCTGTATGGGGATTTGGGATTCGGGATGTGCCATCCACCGCCTTTCTGGAGCAGGTACCTTAGTGGGTGCCAGAGGCCAGTTCCTCATTGTGTTCACCAGCCTGAAGGACAATCACAACGGTTGCACTCCACACTTATCACTACCGGGCCTCCCGGGAGGCTGAGGGCTGCTGTGTGGTCCCTAGCCACCACCAGACCTAGTCCAGAGAGCGAGAACAGCTTGTGCCTACCAAGCTCCCTCTCCTGCGACCCTCATGCCAGGAGCCCTTCCTCTGCTCAGCTGAATGCCAGGCAGACAGGAAACATGCAAAACTTGAAGCCATTCACACAGGCTCCTTAGAAAAGGAGTTAGAATCCAGAACGGAATAAAGCCTGTTTCCAGGCTGTCCACCTAGGCTTGCCCCAGCCCTGTAGCCACCTCTGAGTGAGGATCCGTCTTAGCTGCAAGGTGTCCCCATCCATTTTCTGTAGAGGGGTTGTCTGCCCATAGCAGAGGCTTTGACCTGTGGACTTGACCATGGATCTTCTAGAGCCTAGAATTCATATTACAATTTCTTATCTCTGCCGTCAGGAATCAACCTTTGGGGCTTGCACAAGTTGGGCAGGTGCTCCACCCCTGAGCTCCATTCCCAGCCCAGCATGTTTTGAAACACAAACATAAAGGATGACTGTCAATTGAAAGATAGCTAATGAAAACATTAAAAGTGGGCCTTAGAGTCTGCTCAGCAGTAACAGCACTAGCCGTTCTCATGGCGGACCTGGCTCAGTTCCCAGTACCCACATGGTAGTTCACAGCTGTCTGCAACTCTAGTTCCAGGGGATCTCATGCCATCTTCTGGCTTCCATGGGCTCTGTACACATGCAGCGCACAGATATACATGGAAGCAAAACACTCATACACAAACTATAAAATAACAGTTTTGTTTTTAATTTAAAAAAGAAAGTTGAAATTTGGTCATAGTGAATGTTTGGGGGAATCCTCACCCCAAGTGGCTTCTTCAGAAGCTGTGGGCCCAGGGTGGTGACCAAATTCAAGTCTGGATTAAGCCCAGGAGCAGAGGGCATTTCACACCTTACAGTGACTTCAGGCGGAGCTGTGAGTCTAGGCTGGAACCTCAGCCTGGGCAAGGGGTCACATCCTGCACAGCTTCAGGAGCACTGCAGACATAGGGTGGGGACTGGCTCCAGCTCTGGGTAAGGTCACAGCACGCAGAGTTCTACAACAGAAAGCTGCAGATCCAAGCAGGAGGCTCCCACTAATGAGACAGTACCTGTCCTACAGATGAAAACTGCAGACAGAGCCTCAGGCCCTAAAAACCAGCCCCTCAGGGGGAGACGTACTTCAATCTTACACTAAGGTGGCAAAATAATAATAATAATAATAATAATAATAATAATAATAATAATAATAATAATAACAACAACAACAACAACAAAACAAAACAAAAAAACCAAACCACATTGAAAGGAAAAGGGGAACTGAACTTTAAAAATACAAAGTTTAAAAGAAAAATGCAACCAACTAACTTCAGATATACGTTCAGATAAGCAAGGCTCAGCACAGAGATATAAACAACGTGAAAAAAACCAAAACCTATCTCCTCCTCAAACAACCACCCCTGATAGCCACACCTATGAAAGTGACCTGGAAAAGCTATCAGACAAAGAATTCAAAAGACCAAATTGTATGATCAGGCGAGTCGAAAAAGCCACAAATAAACTCCAAGTGAATGAAGAAGAAGAAGAAGAAGAAGAAGAAGAAGAAGAAGAAGAAGAAGAAGAAGAAGAAGAAGAAGAAGAAGAATGAAATAAAGAATCAACCCCAGATATGAAAATATAATTTGACAATTTGATATAGACTTGCTGAAGGAAACGCAAAGTGAAAAGATGCTGGAAGCAAAAAATTCAACGAGATAAATAAAGCGGAAAGCCACACCAAGAGAACGGGTCGTGAAGAAAATAGAACCAGGAATGGGGCTGGATTCCTCTGTAAAGATGAATGATCTTTTGGGTTTTTGTTTTTATTTTTTCGAGACAGCCTTGGCTGTCCTGAACTCACTTGATCTGCCTGCCTCAGCCTCCCTGAGTGCTGGGATTAGAGGGCATGTGCCACCATGCCCAGCTAAATGACCAATCTTAAATTAAACCAAAGATACATTTAAAGAAATATGAACAGAAATTAGGATACCAGGAAGAGCTTTAGGTTACGGGTGCAGAACAAGAAGAAAGCCACAGCAAAGGCTTCAAAACTACTTTCAGTAAAATTGTAGAAGAAAATTTCCAAAACCTAAGTGGAAGAGGTCTATAATCACACCAAATGGAAAAGAGCATGGCACAGTCAAAACATTAAAAACACACAGTAAAGAAAGGAGGCAGAGAGGGTGGAGTGATGGCTGCGCTGTTAACAGCACTGGCTGCTCTTGTAGAAGACTGGGATCAATTCCTAGCATCAACATGGTGCTTTACAACCAAGTTCAGGGAGGTCTGGTGCCTTCCTCTGCAGGCACTGCAGGCCTGCGATGTACATACATGCATACAGGCAATACTTACATAGTAAGATTAAATAAAAAAATTAATTCTTCAATAGAGAGGTCAAGCCACTTATAAAGGTTGTCCTGTCAGACCACCATGTGATCACCTGACACAAACTTTTAAAACTGAAAGGGCCTAGAAAAATGTGTTCCAAGTTCTAGAAGATTATAACTGCCAAGCTAGACTATTATACCCAGCAAGATTATTTATTAAAATTGAAGGAGATCACTGGGCATGGTGGCACGCGAGGCAGGCAGATCTCTGTGAGTTCCAGGCCAGCCTGGTCTACAAAATGAGTCCAGGGCAGCCAGGGCCAAAACAGAGAAACCCAATCTTGAAAAAAAAAAACCAAAGAGAGAGAAAGAGAGAGAGAGAGAGAGAGAGAGAGAGAGAGAGAGAGGGAGGAAGAAGGAGGAGGAGAAATAAAACCTTCTTGTGATAAAAATCAGTTAAAGGAATTTACAACCAGTGTCCCAGCTCTACAGAGGATCCTACAGGAATATTCAGCCTGAAGATAACAAAAATGTCAAAGAAGTCACAGGGAATAAATCAACAAGGCCAGAATAGTCTATCAAAGGAGATCAAAGAAAACACCACAAGACAGCAGGCATTAGTATGAACATTTCGGTAATGACTTAATATTAGTAGTCTCAGTTCCTCAATGAAGAGACGCAGACTAGCAGAATGGATTAGAGAACAAGACTCATTGGTTTGCTGCCTCCAAGAAACACACAGCTCATGACCAATGGCAGACACCACCGTAGAGTGAAGGATGGCAAAACGTGTTCCAGGCAAACGGAAGCAAGAAAGAGGCAGGCGGGGCCATTCCAAAGTCTGACACAATAGGAGAGATAAGGAGGGCATTTCAAACTCATTAAAGGAAAAGTCCACCAATGTGAGATTACAATACTAAACACGTATACACCAAACACAGGGGACACTGTCAAATCCAACACCACCCAACACAGACTGCTCCCAACGCAGCGGTGATGGATGTGTGCAATACCCTACTCTCGCCAGTAGAGAGGTCACCTGGACAGAAGCTAAGCAGAGAAACATTGCAAGTAAATGACATAATAAACCAAATGGACTTAACAGACGTCTTTCTGCTACTTTTCTATTGCTGTGGTAAAACACCATGACCGGGAAATTTATAAAAGAAAGCGCTTAATTTGGCTTATGGTTGTGGTTAGAAAGAATCCATGATGACGGAGTGAGGACAGAGAGAGAGAGAGGAGATGAGGAGGAGAGAGGAGAGGAGGAGAGGAGAGAGAGAGAGAGAGAGAGAGAGAGAGAGAGCGCAAAGCACCCTCCCCGTGACACACCTCCTCCAACAAGGCCACACCCCCTAATCCTTGCCAAGCAGTTCCACCAACAGGGGACCAAGCAATCAAGCATCTGAGCCAATGGGGCCATTCTCACTCAAACCATCACAGCATCTACATAACATTCCATCCAAACGCCAAAGAATTCACATCCTTCCAGCAGCCTGCGGAACTTTCTCCTAAATTGACCACATATTAGAGCTCAAAGCAAGCCTCAACAAATATAATCCTCCACCCATGCACATACAGGCAGCGCTATGTTGGCTCAGTGAGTTTAAAAAAACAAAACAGAAAAGTGTGTGTGTGTGTGTGTGTGTGGGGTTACAGGTAAGGAGTTGGAGGAGAGGAAAATGTGGGGAGGGATTTTATCTAAACATTGTATACATGTATGAAATTCCCAAACAATGTCATTAAACATTTGGTTATTTATGTGTTTCTTGTCCATGTGACACAGAGCAGGACCCAGTGGTGGGTAAGAACTCAGGGATTTCCAGACGAGCGGCCCCTACTTTTGCTTTCTGTGCTTTCAGTGACTTGGCAGCATGGTGCCTCAGGCTCAGCGTGGTGCCTCCTCTGACTCAGCATGGGGCCAACCTCTGCTCAAGGCTGTGTCACAGTGTCCAAGTCATTCACTTGGTTTCACCTTTTGGAAGGCATGTTGCCACCTCACACCACCTGAGACGAAGAAAGAGCCAGGGTATTGGGTGGGGTGGGGGGATGAGGCAGACGGAAAGTCAGATAATGTTTTACTGCGTGTGTTGTTCTCTTATTGGTAACGTCTCACTACTGTGCTTGACTTATAAGTTAAACCTTGCCATAGGAATGTGAGACCGGGTGCGCTGGCTCTAAGCCAATCCATATTGTGTAAAATATCCGCTTCCAGGCTGCGCCTTGCCCTGAGGGACTCCATTTGCGCCCCCCTACTTGAGTTGAGTGTCATTGCAGAGGCAGATGACTTTGCACTCTCCTGTGCATGTTGACACCACCACCACCTGTCCAGCCAGTACCCAGGACGCACAGACTAATAACTTATTCCTAGAAGTAAAAAGTGACACCTATACATCGATCAAAATGGATTGGGATATTGTGAACACACGGACGGCTTAAATACCTACCAGAAAAACAAGGCCTGAGACTTCATCCAACACAGCAGACCATCAGGAGTCGAACACTCACCTGTGCCCCATAAAGAGAAGGATGCCTACCTGTGGGATGGTCCCGTGGCCCATCATCTGACCTCACAGTGTGCATGTCAAGGGACCAACCGGCAGAGAATTTCCCAACTGCTCCTGCAGCTTTCTTGCTCAACTCAAGCCCGCAGCTTGGTTCTGTTCTCACAGTTCTCCCCCTGGCTTCCCCACTCTCTCATCCAAACACCTGCGATGACTCTCTTATCTATACCAGCTTTGCCTTGGCCTCCAGCAAGCCCTCTTTAATCCGTTCACAGTTATTTTCCAGCCCATACACACACTGTTGTGTTAAGGTATGATCTAAGAGATAATATTAGCAATTAAGATGGAAATAAAAGCAAATGTGATCGCCAGTGGCGGCCATCAAGGGGAATCTGGATGATTAGGTCAGTTTCAGGCAGTGAAATCAAATGTAATTTGCGCATTTGTTATTCACTGAATTCTGACACTGCGGAATGTCTGTGGCACAGCGTGCTCACTACAGTGTGTTTGGTTCTGTGTGAAGTTTCAGGCATCCATGAGGAGCCCTGGACAGCAGAGCCTCTGTAGAACAGGGCTTCTTCTGGACCGGTGATGAAGAAGTCTCCAGTGGGGACAAAGCCGCAGCTGTGGCTCGTGGTCATCTCCTTTCATGTAGGAGAAAATGCTAAATAAAGTGGCCGGTTTCTCAGTCAAATATGGGAACCCTCTGCGTTTCATTTGGGTCTTTCAGGAGGTTGGTGGTGCCAGGGCTAAGATCATATCCATGAGAATCTGCTCGAAGGTTGGACGCTTTCTCGGGCCTCAAGGCTCCATTAGAGACCCTTGCCCTGCCCAGGCTGGCTGCTGGTGAGCCGAGAGGGTTGAGGACCTGCCAGCACATGGAGCTGGTCCACAGATGCTCCATGGGAGACCTTGGAGAAGAACAAGAGGCTCCAGCCTTAACATATAGAGGTGCTGCGGCTTTAGGGGAGAGGCAGGGTGGGGCTGGGACAGAGGAGCCCTGCAAACAGGACCCTGAGAGACCAAGAGCAGGGGCCTCTTCCTGGATGGTTTGGTGGAAGCTCTGCACCCCAAATGGAGAAGAAATGGTGGGGGAACTTTGTGCGGCAGAGCTCTTTGTACTGATTGAAGGTGGGGGGGTCACCCAGGCAGAAGCCATGGAGCTAAGACAGCCCCTGATATCAGCTGATGTCAGAGCCCTCCGAGGAAGCTCCCACTGCAGTGCCGGTAGAAGCGTGTCAAGGGGGCTGGTCCACTCTCTCTCTTGGCCAACCTGCTTTCCACCTTTGCTAACTTTGCAAGTCACCCATGGAAGGTCTCCGGATCACTCTGCCTGTTCTCCCTCCTCAGTCCTAGGCAGCCTGGAATGACATTAAGGAGCAAGGGCTGTGCGTTCAGTAGCTGCACCAGCCCTTACGCTCAGCTGCCCAGGAAGTTGCTTCCGTAATCTGCACTGTCTATTCTGGGCCTTTGTTCCAACTGCAGAATATGCATTCCTAGTGGCTTCCCAAGCCCAGTGCTTATGATGGACTGACCACAGGCCTGAGAGCCAATGCCAGGCATGGAGGGTGTTCTGAACTCTGACCTCCAGGAATGACATGGCATTGCTGTTTGAAAGAGAGAGCTGCAGGGCTTAGCCAAGGAGCCCTCACATAACTGTGACTATTAGCATTTATTCCCTTGGGGGCTGCGGGTGGGGCTCGGTTGCTAGAGTGCTTGCCTAGCATGCTTGAAGCTCGGGTTTGGTCCTTAGGACTCACAAACTCGGCATGATGTAATCCCAAATCTGCACAGGCAGAGGCATGATGGTGAGTGCTTGCAATTCTAAGTCTGCACAGGTGGAGGCAGGAGGGTCAGGCATTAAGGATTATCCTCAGATGCATATTGAGTTCAAGACCAGCCGGGCCTACGTGAAACTCTATCTATAAAACCAAGAAGTAGAGGCTAGTGTGAGATGATGGCCCAGTCATTAAAAGCACTGTCGGCTCTTGCAGAAGACCTGGATTCACTTCCCAGCACACACATGGCAGCTCACAACTGTATAAACTGACAACATGACTGCTATGGTGTGGTCTAGGGGAAAGTTTTTATTGTAGATGTAAGAGAGAGAACAACCAGAGGCATCTGGGAGAGTCCAGAGTAGAGAGAAAAAGTAGTAGACTAAATATGGACCTAGCCGTGAGAGAAGAAGGAACAGGGCTAAGGAGAAAGAGAGAGAGAGAGAGAGAGAGAGAGAGAGAGAGAGAGAGAGAGAAAGAGAGAGAGAGAGAGAGAGAGATACAGACAGACAGACAGACAGACAGACAGACAGACAGAACATTTGGGAGGAGGTAGGGGAGACCAGGAGGCCAGCATGGGCTTGAAATGCGTGACAGGAACTTGTGGTGCTGAGGGAGCCAGACAGTCAGCACACGCGCTATGGCGTGCTAATAGGCACCACAGCGAGCCATTTGTTTCTTCTGCCAATGATGGGAGATTTTGGTAGAGGGGAACCAGCTTCTCAAGCTCCTGAGGAATGCTGGCTTCTGTCTCACTGCCAGAATTTCAGGAAATGGAGTCTGCTTTGGACCCAGCAGTAACCATCTGTAATTCAAGTTCCGGGGGGGTCCAGTGCCCTCCTCTGCTCTCTGTAGACGTGAGGCACACATGTGGTGCATCTGTATACAAGCATGCCAAACACTCATGCATGTAAAATAAAATTAATAAAACCCTAAAAAAAAAAAAAAATCAAGCAAGCAAAAAGAATTGCCTTGTAGAAAGTGGGAGAGCCATCAGAGCGTAGTTGGCAATTGCAGCTCCACCGTCCATCCACCAGGCAAGCAACCCTCGCTACCCGCACCTACACTGGGAGGTGCTCAAATGTTCTGGCACTGATGGGAAGTCCACTGATTCAGCATTTGGGAATTGTCTTTCATGCTGAGGTGGACACACAGCTGTCCCAGATGCTTGTAAGTAACCCCAGAAACCCACCAGGCATTCCAAGCTGGACTGGAGAGGATTGTTTCTTTGCTAACCCTCTCTAACTGGGGCAAGTAGACAACGAGGTCCCACCAAGAATTCATACAATGGAATGGAGCAGGGGGTTCCAACCCTCCTTCAGTTGTGGGGTTCTCTCCTGCTTTGTCCCTTCATCTCTGTAGAGTTCCTGGGCACGGCTGTTGCACATGCACCCCCTCCCCAGCCTCCTCTCACATCTTTACAGCTAAGTGTGGGGACAGACCCTCTGCCCCGTGGCTCCTGGGACTCATGGCCTTGTCCTTCTGCCCACGTTGGGTTTCATATGCAGGTTTAAGAAGCTGGGGGGGGGGGTCATTTCTCCATGGTCTCCTGTCTTCTTGAGGGCTAATCCCGAAGGAAGCTCCCTAGCTCCCAGGTCTGTTCTGTGGGGGATGTTTGCATACTCTGGGGCCGAGAAGAAGTGCAGGTAGCTGACTGTAAAAAGTTACAGGGCTGTCTTGATGGGGGAGGGGGTGCATAGGAGATCCAGGTGGGGGCACACCCTCATCCTTTTCCAATAGTCTCTTCTGGTGTTTTCATGTCTATGCTTTTGGGGGGTCCCCAAGTACATCTTTGTGGGCAGGTCAGGGGACAGGACACAGGTTAGCCCTGGACACAGGTGGCTCACTCAAGGAAGAAGGGAAACTGAGGTAGCCTGCTGTGGGCAGCATCTGAAGGGGCTGGAGTGCAGAGGGGCAGGACAGAAGGGAGCTAGCCTGAGTGGGGTGGAGGAGGCAGTAGGACGTCCCATAGGTGGCACCGGAACAGGGGAGGCATTGAGGCTGCACGGGGCAGGCAGGACACGATGGGAGGGAGGGAGGGAAGGAGGGAGGGAGGGAGGAGGAGGAGGAGGACAGGGCAGCATTGAGACAAAAGTAGAGGCTTAGATTTTGGCAGGCTGGCTGGGCCCCAGCTCTGCCCTACTGAAGCCTGGGGCATTTCCTCCTGTGGAGGCCACCGGGAGAGCCGGTCCAGCCAGCAGTCTTGGCTCTGGGGCATCTTACTGGCACTCCAGCAAGAAGCCATTGTCCTCTCTTATTCCAGTGGGATTGGCCACTCTGAGGCTCAGGGTCCTGGTGCTACAAAACCTAAGGGCTTGTAAATCGTCAGACACAGGACAGATATAGGACAGTCCAGGTGCAGCACTTGCGAAGCCTGGTTCAGTCTGCCCCAGCTCTCTATGTTTGCCTGGCGGGTGCTGTGTTACAAGATCTCCCACCGCCACTTCCTCCTCCTTCTCTCCTCGCCCTCATTTCCTTTCTCCATCTCCTCTTCCTTTTCCTCTTCCTTTTCCTCTCTTCCTACTTCCTCCTGTTTCTTCTCCTCCCTTTCTCCCTCTCTTCCTCTGCTCTCTCTCTTCTTCCTCTTCCATCTCCTTCTCCCTTCGCAGCCTCTTTTCTCCCGTTGTGTCTTGGAAACACTGTGTAGCCTGGGCTAGACTATAATTTTCCATCTTCCAGGTTCTGCCTCCCAAGTACTGGGATTACATGCCCAGCATTCTAGTTCCATTTTGCACAGCCTGATGCTCTGCACCCGAGTCTTGTGTTGGCCGCTGGGGCCATACAGTCCAGTCCACTGAGTCACCGTTTCCAAAGCGCTCCTCAGCACTGCTCAAGAGTCTTTGCATCTCTGTAAAATATGACACCTCGTTCTGTTGTCCCCACAATAGCACTGCTTGTATAAATACTGTCTCAATGGATCCCAGCCTCCACAGTGCCAGGACAAGTCTGGGTCAAGGTCAACACTTGCTTTGAGTCTAAGCCTGAGTGTGGAGCTCTGATTCCTTGGGTTGGAACTGAGAATGCTTTTGGGTTTTTTGTTTTTTGTTTTTTTGTTTTTTGTTTTTGTTTTTAAATTTTTTTCTTTTGTTCTGTTTTTTTTTTTCAGGTTCATCAGTGAGAAATGATCAGATTGTGTTCAGAAGCAGCATAGATCTTTCCAGAGCCTCATGAATGCAGAGTGACCGGGCCCTGGTTCTCTCTGTGATACGCAGGAAGCAACAGCTGACAGCACATCTGTATGTTCCCACTCAGAGATGATGCTCTGCCTGTGGAGGATAAAAGTAGGGCCTGCCACCTGCAGCTGCTCAGCACCGCCACTTCCCTTTGGGCCCAGAGGGGAGTGTCCTGACCTCCACCAGCTGGGCTGCGCCTGATCGCCACTCACCTACAGTAGGGTGACGGGGCAGACAGGTCTTGTATAACTCAAGAGGAATGCTGGTGGGCTGGGGCTTTCTTGCAGCATGACAGTAAGTGCAGAGGCAACAGAGGTGTGATCTGCCGGCAGGGGCCAGACCCAAGTGAGTGCTAGGTCTGGACTCTTCTGGGCCCACATATGCGTCCATTATGTTGATGGGAAAATCACATCTGGAAGAAGCAACGGGACACAGGGAAGATCAGGTGGTAAATCGGGGCAGGTGGTCTTCAGAGCCTGGTTCTCTCTTGTGTGGTTGTCTGGCCGTCTTTTTCTGGTTCCACATCCTCCTTGGGAAATGACACGGAGAGATGGGGGCAGGGCTTAGTTCAGTAGCCTTCTGGAGCTTCTAGAGGGCTGTGCTTGGGAGCAGGTTGAGACCTTAGTGTCTAGTGGAGAGTGGGTTAGCCTTGCACGCCTGCCCACAGATGTGAGCGTAGAGTGGGACGATGCAGGGGGACAGGCAGGTGACAATCTAGTCAGAAATGAAAAGTGTCAGTCCCTACGTTATGGTTTGGGTCTGAGTCTGGGTGCAGGAGCCCTCTTAAGGCAGCTATGCTCAGCCCGTTGTCTTCCATAGGCCAGCTGAGAGAGGAGTTAACAGCTGAGAAAGATGTAGTCTATGTGGGTGCGTCCCAAAGAGGAACAAATCAAGGTCTCTAGTGAGCCTCACAAGTTCATCTTCAGGGTCCTGACATGGGGTGTAGAGTTTACATAGAAGGCCAGCGGTGTGCCCAGCTAAGCAGCTGACCTATCAATCCTGGCTCTGATCTGTCCTACGAGGCAGTCTGAGAAGTTGTCATGGCCCCATGAAGTCTGGTCCCAGAGATGTAGCCCCTTCCTCCTCCCAGCATAAGGCTCCTGGAGAAAGTGCAACCTTGTGTCTCTATAGTCTGACAGCCAGGAGGAGGGACTCAGGTGTCTCTAGAATATCTTCCGTCAACACCTCAGCTGCTGGGAGAGTCTGTCGGCCCACCTCTGCTGACCTTCAGATCTTCGAAAGCCAGACAGCACTCAGAGTGCGACTGGTCTGTGGACAGCTTCTCCAGAAGTGTAGGACTGCAGGACACACCTTCAAACCCATCTTCCCAGCAAAGCCAGAGGGTGTTCTTCTCTGGTTAACAGGGAACTATGCTGAAGTTATAGCTGGACTTAAAGCCTCTCCCCCTCATCACCATCCTGTGGCCCTGGAGGAGGGCTGGACTTCCTGTGAGATGGTGGGGGTCCCCATGACAACTGGGATCCCACACTGAGGTGTGACATCTGGCTGGCATGTTGGAGCAGAGGCAGACCCTAAGCCCTCGGGCTGTGGGCTGAGGCCCAGGTCATCTGACCTGGACAATGGACACCCACATGTGGCCTTGCTGAGCAGTGTTCTCTGGCTTGTCACCTGCAAAGGAACACAGTACTTGCAATTGCATAGTGGGCTTTCCTTGGAGCCTGAAGTGGCTGGAAGTAGCAGGTGTGAGTCAGGTGTGTCATGGGGTGAGGGACTGTGCCTTGCTGCCAAAGGCCCAACTGGGAGGAGGGAGAGACAGGTCCACCCTCCCAGAAGTCTCCTCCCAAGGTCAGAGTGCTCCTCACCACCAAAGCAGCCTCTTTGTATTCCATAGTGAGAGAGAAGGATGCCTGGGACGGACAGCTGCCCCTGGACACCTGCTCCTAACAGGTTCCTTGTAGAAACTAGATGGCACTGGCTTGTCTAGGAACAGAGGGGGTGGAGCTTTGTTCTGAGGCTTGGGGTACATATTAGTAGATGAGGCCCCTGGAGTGTTGATCTCCTGGAATCTGAGGCAGTTCAGGGCGTGCTGCAGTATTCCCAATAGCCAGCCAGTTTGGGGAGCAGGTGGGAGATTTTATTCAAGGGCCAAGTAGTAGAGAACTGGGTCTCACTCTTGAGACACATCGTCTGCCCAGCAGGCCTGGGGCTGGATCATGTTTGGTTGTGCTGTGCAGTAGGCATCACCAGAAGCTGCCTCTGTCTTTCCTGATTTGATCATGGTTGTCTCTATTACGGCACCACTGGTGTTACCGCAGATGTCAGAGTCGGAGCCTGGACCCTGGCAGCCCAAACACGCCAGGCTCAGCCACCTTCCTCAACACTGTCGTTAAACAAACAGCAGTGAAAGCAGGGGAAGGAAGTTATTAAAGTGACCAAGTTCCTGATGATGCCGCTGACTGTAATTTGCAGTGGTACCGATGACTGCAGACTCACAGTTGAGAAAAAGGGACAGGGTAGGCTTCTGTGACAACCCCTGCCCCACCCTTCACCCACCAAAAAAAGCCACAGCCTAGACAGGAAATCATGGAAGGGAACTCTTTAAAAAAAATGTGATAAGGGTGCTGAAGTGTGGCTCTCCACAGCTGATGGCTGCTGGTGCTGTGTGCGTGGGGAAGGACTCAGCTCTTCTTAAGGAGCAGGCTACTGGGAGTTCGACCGTGCTCCAGTGGGCATGAGTATATGGACAACACAAAATAGACTTATAGTTCTTCCTCTTCTTCTTCCTCTTCTTCTTCCTCTTCTTCTTCCTCTTCTTCTTCTTCTTCTTCTTCTTCTTCTTCTTCTCCTCTCCTCCTCCTTCTTCCTCCTCTTCTCTTTGTGGAGGGTGTAGCTCACAGGAATGGAGGAAATGGTTCTGGGAGGACTGGGGAGTGAGTGTGATCAGGGTACATGCTGTGAAATTCCCAAATAGTCAATAAAAATATTATGCTGGGAAAATGTGGCCACATTGAGAAGAGGTTCAGAAGATGCCCCTCCCCCATAAGTCAAAATCTGGGGTCCTGACAGGAGGTCCAGGTTTAAATAGAAGGCCAGAAATATGCACCACTAAGCATATGACACATCATTATCCGGGTTCTAGGCTGCAAACCTCAAAACTGTGTGAGATCTCTTCCCGGGACACAAGCTCTCCTCTGGATAGCTCTTGGCTCCCAGGCTTTCTCTACCCGAGCATAACAGTCTTGAATAGATTATAATTTCTTGAGATCCATGTCTCTAAAGTCTGAAAGCCAAAAGCAGTGGCATAAATATTTTTCTTTACATTATCTTTGCTTTAGCCAGGACAGTGACATTGTGCAAGTGTGTGTGCTCGTTATAATGTTATAAAGAAGAGACTATAAAGATGCCAAAGTCATCAAGAGTGTCAGCATAGCTTTGAAACCAGATGGAGTCAGTCTGGAGCGCCATTTGCTGCCAGGGACTGCATGGTGTCAGCAGCCTACCATGGCTGGGGGCTCCTACGGCTGGGAGTTCCGGCACCTTTGCAAGCCAGAAGCCCCGCAGGCAAGGCAGGGGAACCTGACATGCCTATGACTACCATGTAAAACTGAGTATATTCTCAGTAGGCAGCTAGCCCAAAAGCTTAGACTGTCAACAGAGCGCGCCTGACACCTGTGACAGAGATTTCCCCACTGTGTTGCAGCTCATCTACTTCCTGTCCCCACCAGTTTAACTGTCAGATTTATGACTTACTTTTGGGACTATAAAAGCTAATGTGACCCATTCCATGCTGGACTATGTCGTTTTGGGCAATCCTAGACCGTGTTCTCAGGCTGCGGCCACTCATTTTTGGCTCAGAACAAACTGAGCTGCTGTGTGGATTCTGTGCCGGGAACAGCCAGTGCGTTTCACTGCGGATCTGTCTCTCCAGCTTCCTACAGAACCCAGACCTTGAGGCTTGGCGGTAAGATCTTTAATCTGAGCTCCCGCTTCTCAGGAGGCATTCGCTGTGCTTGGATGTAGCTTCAGACCAGCGTGAGCTCGTCTATTTAGGTCGGACCCGCTTTCAGTATACCATTCTGGCTAAAGCAGAACACTGACTTTTTATAGAGAGATGGCGTTGTAGTTGGTTTTGTTTTGCCATAACAAACTTCCAGGGCTAAGTTATTTATAAAGAAAAGAAGTTCAGTTAGTTCATAATTCTGTTGGCTTGAGGTGCCAAACAGCCTGGGACTAGCATTGGTATAACATGGGGAGGGGGGAGGGAGGTGGGGGCAGGGGGAGGGGGCTATGGGAACAGCAGCATGCAGGATGGTCCACGCCTGTGAGTGGCCTCACTTGGTATAAATATTCTTGTGAGGGCTAACCCAGGCTCAAGAGTACTTTCTCAATCCCTAGAGACAGCGCTTCCATGACCCATCAGTCACCCTTCCCCGTGTCCTACTTCTTAACGCCCCTCCTCCCCTCATTATTGCCATATTGAGGACCAACTTCCTAGTGCATGAATCTTTGGGTGACACATACATGAAGCACATGCCCACCCTAGCCATGGGTGGTGTAAGATTTGGCCCACTGACACCTGACCAACGGAAAGTTTGGTATTGCGATGACCTGAATGGCAGTGTCCCCCATAGCTCACGCATTTAAGTGCTTGGTCTCCAGTTATTGCTGGTGGTTTAAAGGAGAATGGCTCCCATAGGCTCGTATGTTTGCATGCTTGCTCCCCCAGTTAGGGGAACTTTTGAGGCAGGATGAGGAGGTGTGGCCTCATGGGAGGAGGTGTGGCCTCATGGGAGGAGGTGTGGCCTCATGGGAGGAGGTGTGGCCTTGTTGGAGGTGTGTCACTGGGGTGAGCTTTGGAGGTTTAAAGCCTAAGGTCTCTCTGCCTGCTGCCTGTGGATCAGGATGTAAAGTTCTCAGCTACTGCTGTAGCCCCATGCCTGTCTGTTTCCCCACCATAATGATTATGGACCAGCCCTCTGAAACTGTAGCAAGCCCCCTGTTACATGCTTTCTCTTATAAGAGTTTCCTTGGTCATGGTGTCTCTTCACAGCGATAGAAGAGTGAGTCAGATAGTGAGTGTGGTTTCAGGAGATGTGTAGGCGTGGCCTTGCTGGAGGAAAGCTGTCACT
Organism: Acomys russatus; assembly: GCF_903995435.1. Lineage (NCBI taxonomy): Eukaryota > Metazoa > Chordata > Mammalia > Rodentia > Muridae > Acomys > Acomys russatus. Next base: position 47,014,324 of record NC_067168.1, on the reverse strand, counting down.
GGGAAAAGAAGCCTTTCCTGCCATTCCCAGGGGCTTTCTCTCTTCTTCACCTCACGCTCTGGGAAAGGGGAGTGAGCTCTCATTGGCCAGCTCTGCCTGCTGCCACACCTCACCTTCACGAATCCTTAAAAGCTGAAACAAACACACGGTCATGGTGTCTTATCACAGCAGTGGTACAGTAATATAGGCACCAACTCAGGCTGTCTTGCTGTGAGCCAGAGTTTGAACTCAGATCCCCACTGACATCAGAGCAGGCCAGCTCTCTCTCTCCCTCTTCCCCTGTCTCTCTTTCCCTCACCTCTCTTCATGCTGGGAACTGAACCAAGGAACTTGCACATGTGTCCATTCTGTCACTGAACTAGTCCCTGCTGCAGGGGCTGGGCGAGCTCACTCTCCACTCGGTTCTGATGAGGCGTACAGTGGTGATGTGGGTTTCTAGCTTTCCCTCACACAGCCTTCTTCAGGCTCTTTGCTGCTGGGCACAAGTGGAGGCTCCACTCTCAGTGAGGCCTCACTGCCACCAGAGATGGGAGGGAAACGGAATGGTGTCGACTTCCATCTTGCAATGCCTCTATGGGTTTGACCGACACAGGGTAGGGCTGGTGGTTCAGTGCCCACCAGGACCTGGCTGACACCAAGGGAGGAAGTGAAAGCTCCTGGTGTCGAGTCTTATTTTGCACCATCTCATTAAGTCTCGCGGCTGTGTGGCAGCTGAGGTTCTGTTCCGGCTGGATGCTACCTTTTAGGGGAGTTGGAGTGCTGCCTGCTTCTGCCAGTTGAGAGGGGACTATTAGCTCCCTGTTCATTCTTACTAATGTCACCTAACACGATGACCCAATTGTGCCTGACTTCCGTGAAAGGAGAGGGTGGGTGGCACTCCCCCTCCTCCCTGAGCAATTCTGCAGAAACTGCCAAGGGCAGGTTGCGTTTGGCTGCAGTAAGGGAAGTATTGCCAAAGTGTCCTATTGTGAAGCCACTTTTAGCCCCTGGTCCTCGGGCTACAGACAACAGGGTGTTTCTTAGAACTGTGTGCCTGTGCTGCTGACGGTTCTGGGTTGGAAATGTTTGTAGCACCCAGTCCAGGAGATCCAAGAGCCAATGAGACAGGCCAGTGGACTCACTGTGGGCTGCGTTCCTCAAGTTCACCTTTCAGATTCTCCCTAGTCTTTCAATCTGTTCAGTGTTTCTGTCATTAAAGAGAAGATGGAAGGCTGGAGGGCTGGAGGGCGGGAGGCCTGTCTCAGCTGCTCTTCCAGCGGACCACTGTTCAATCTCTGCATCCATATGGTGGTTTACAGCTGTCTCTAACACCAACCCCAGGGGTATCTGACACCTTCTTGTGGCGTCCCTGGGTACCAGGCACACATGTGGGACACAGACATACATGCAGTCAAAACACTCATGACAGACTGGGGAGGAGACGGTGGCTCCATCTTTAGAAAGCTGCATGGTTGTGTGTGTGTGTGTGTGTGTGTGTGTGTGTGTGTGTGTGTGTGTTTTACATGAAGCATCTTCCTCCACGTTGGCCAGGGAAGCTTCTCTCTGCAGAGACTCAGAACTGGCCAAAGAGGAAAACGCCTCCAAGGCTCAGCAAACACAGGAGGGTGTGGCAGAAAGAATGTGCGAGTCGGAGGATGGGGAACAGGGCCATGACATGCTATGTTCTGGACCTGGCATGGCTCTCGCTCTCGTGAACTCACAGGCAGCTGTGGTCACCTGCACCAGGACACAGCAACAAGACCAGTCGACTTCTCACAGGCAGCACTGACTAGAACACGGGGTTGCAGATGATGGTAGGAGGTGGGGCATGCCGGTGGCTCCTGGGGGACAGTGGGAGGAGGGACTTGCAGGGAGATCAAGCTACATGGCCCAGGTTCAGTCGTTTGATGGAAGCATCCACGGAGCTGTTGCACTCACGGCTGCTTTTGCCACAAGGAAAAGATACAGGTTACAGTGAGGAGCACGAAGAGGCACAGAGAGGAAAAGTCCAGGAAAAGCCAGGCGGGATGGGGAGGCAGAACTCCAGCTGTTCTCTTTCAGGAGAGTCATGAGGACACTGCTCATGTCTAACAACAACTTGTGACAATGCACAAGAAGCAATGGCAACTGCCAACTTCCGTAAGGCCGCTTGCACCCTGCACCGATGTTTGACCTCACTCAACCAGCTGGTACCATGTGACCCAAGGTGCCCCAAGTTAGTCAGTGGGCCAGCTGGACAACTGGGTGATCGAAAGATACCAGGGTGAACAAAGACACTAGGCAAAGGCTTTCAAGTCGCAGGAGAAAGCCAGAGGCAGAGGGCCAGCTATTTCTTTGGGCAAGGTTGGCCCTTATTTTTTGTGCTGGTTAGTTGTATGCCAGCTCGACCTAAGCCGGTGTCATCTGGGAACAGGGAACTTCAATTGAGAAAATGTCCCTAACAGATTGGCTTGAGGGTTAGCCTATGGTAGGTTGGCCTGACTGATGGCTGATGTGGGAGGGCCCAGCTTACTGTAGGAACGTGCGCTGAACAAGCAGTAAGGAGCAAGCCAGCAAGTCCCTCACAGGCTCCTGCCTCCAGTGTCCTGACCTGACTTCTTTGATTAACCTCATGAAATAAATTGTTTCCTTCTCGGTTGCTCATGGTCACGTGTAACACTAAGCTGTTGTCCAAGAGTGTATAGCATCCTCTGGTTGGCTGGTTGTGCATCATGGCAAGCTCAAATCACACCTAATGCCCAACTCACCGTCCAACACAGTGACATGAGCAGCAGCCCCAGATGAAAAAACAGCACCGCAAATGCACTCAACAAGGAAGTGGGTGTCATTTTTTTTTCTCATGTGTTTGCCAAGTGTCTTCTGTCTTGCCTGACTCTGTCTGATCTGGTGCTGACATATGTCCACTCAGCTATTATCCCAGGCTGACATTGGCACCGTGTGGAAAAGGAGCTGTGGAGGCCAGAGCGGAAGCAGAGGATATGGCTACTGGGTTGCTACCCAAAGCTTGTTCAGCTTTCTTTCTTATCCCTAGGACCACCTTCCCAGAAGTGACAGTGCCTGGAGTTGCCTGGACCTTTCCACATCACACATCAATCATTAATCAAGAAAATGCCAAAAAAAGAAAAAAAAAAAAAAAAAAAAAGGAAAATCCCCCACAGATTTGGCTACAAGAAATCTGATGGAGGTACTTTCTTTCCCTTTTTAAAAAATTTTTTTTATTTTTTATTTTTTGAGACAAAGTTTCTCTGTCTCCTGGACTCGCTTTGTAGACTGGGCTGGCCTTGAACTGGTATTTTCACAACTGAGGTTCCTTCCTCTTCCCAAATAACTGTAGCTTAGTCAGGTTGACAAACAAACAAACAAAAACCAAAGCAAAAAAAAAAAAAAAAAACAAAGACAAAAAAAAAAAAAAAAAAAAACCCACCCCCAAACCAAACATACAAAACCACACACACACCCACAGGACAATCACATCTATTCTTGTTGTTTTTGTCACACGCCTGGGTCGCACCTCATCACCCTAGTGTGGCCCCATGAAGAACTCAGCGTGACCACAGGCAGACTGAGCAGCAAGAGGAGATGACCAGTGGCAGAGGCCTCAGTGAGTGGACGCCTCCATCACCGTGACAGAGGTCCTATGAATGCCACAGCAGAGGTCTCAGGTCCTCTCAGACACCTCACAGAGAACCCGTCAGCCTTCACTGCCTCTGCCAGTTTCGCATAGACACATGGCTCCCTTGAGTATTTTCAGCCAACCGTCCAACCTCAAAAGAAAAGTCAACACTCCACGCCCACACTGTCCTGGTGAGTTTTGCTCTACAAATTTGCCTCTGTCCTGTTGAGAGTGACAACTTATGTGTGTTTGTTGTGTGACTTCTCCAGGGGAAACACAGTGGGCTGGGCCTTCTCCCATCCATTAGCAATTAAGGAAATGCCCACAGGACAGTGTGATTGAGGCTGTTTCACAACTGGAGCTCCCTCTTCCCAGGTGTGTCTTGGTTTGTGCCACGGCAACAAAACTTAATTGTGACACAATCCTAGATCCAGGCGGTGTCATGGTGAGGAAGACATGGTGGCTGGGCTCTGAGGCAGCACACCGTGCTCACATCAGCGAGGAACGCGCGTTGTGCACTGCTGCTCAGCCTGCTCAGCCAGTGTTCTCCTCTTTAGCAGGCCAGGCGCCCAGCCCAGGAGACAGTACCACTGTTACCGTGAACCTTCCAGCTCAGTAACTGGCAGGTGAGGTCAAAATAACACTTGGCAGGCATGGACAGGAGCTAGCCTAGTCCAGACACTCCAACAGGGTCGAGCCCAGAGGCCTGTCTCCAGGGTGACCCCAGGGCCCATCAAGTGGTAAATACCCTCTCTAAGTGTGGCATTGTCCTAGGTGTGAGTCTGAGCATCTTGACTGGATCTAAAGGATCATGTCCTCCTTAGGGGCTCCCTCCCACATTATCCCAAGTTGGGGGGTTGGCATACAAGAGCCAAAGGTGACAGCATGACAAAGAGGCTTTGGTCACTCCAGTGCCCTGAGCTAGTTATTCCTCTCTGTCAACTGGACTGGGCTTGAAATCACCTCAGGAAGACCCACCCTGGATGTGGGCAGCACCTTCCCTGGGCGAGGGACTGCATAAACAGCAGAAGCCAGCGGGATACCAACATTCACCTCCTTCAGCTTCCTGCTGGTGGGAACAGTACAGCCAGCTGCCTCATAGCCCCCACATGACCTCACAGCCCCCACATGACCTCACAGCCCTGCCTCCATATTCCATGACCTCACAGCCCTGCCTCCATGCTCTATGACCTCACAGCCCTGCCTCCATGCTCCCTCCATGACCTCACAGCCCTGCCTCCATGCTCCCTTCATGACCTCACAGCCCTGCCTCCATGCTCTATGACCTCACAGCTCTGCCTCCTGCTCCCTCCATGACCTCACAGCCCTGATTCTGCTCAAACCAGGAGCCCCAATAGACTCTCTTTTCTTAAGCGTTTGTTGGGTGTTTTGTCACAGATGGGAGACAAGTAATGAGCACAGGCTCTCTAGCTCCAGCCTTCTCCATCTTCCTGCTGAACAGTGCCCGTCCTGCATCTCATCTCATCCCCGTTTCTTGCACAAGAGCTGCTGGGTCTGGTGAACAGCTGCACGCAGATGTGAGTAACATTGGTGTCAAGTGTCTTCTCTATGCAGGGGATACCCTCATTATAGAGCCCTGAGCTTTCTCAGAGCAAGGTTTCCAGAGAGTTGGGAGCCTGAGGTATTTTATTAATGTGTCTGTCTTGTCGCAATCCTGAGTTCTGAGGATGTCGCTGTGTGGCTGTCCTCAGTGGAAGCAGCCCTGGCTGTGTGTGGCACACAGTCCCCCGGCTGTGCGACAGAGTACCCACCAGGTGGCAGTGGCATCTTGCTCATCAGTCCCCAGGAAGCCAGGCAGCTGCTTGACCTGAACACAGAAAAGCCAGGCTCTGCAGCCACCAGGAAGTGTCAATCACGGCTTTGTCACTTAGTGGCTCTGGGCCTGGGGCAAGGCGTTGGATTTGTGGATTTCCTCGTGTGTAGTGTGGTGGTGTCTCTCCAAAATGCAGAGTAACCGAGGAGCCACTACTGCAGGCAAGCCATGTGACACTCGGTTCATACTGTGGTTTTCTTTGTATTTCTTTCTTTCTTTCTTTTTCTTTTCTTTCTTTCTGTTTGTTTTTGTTTTTTGGGTTTTTTTGAGACAGGATTTCTCTGTGTAGCCTTGGCTGTCCTGGACTCACTTTGTATAGCAGGCTGACCTCGAACTCCCAATGATCCACCTGCCTCTGCCTCCCAAGTGCTGGGATTAAAGGCCTGCCCCCCCACCACCCGGCTTCTTTGTATTTCTTTAAACCTAAGTTTTTGTTAAGAACTTAACAAATAAACATGTCACACAGCAACACTAGCCAGAACCAAAGTCCATGCATCTCAATGGCTTTCTCTGTTACAGTAGCCGTGCTGGAGGCATGGCGCGCCACAGTGTATCCTACGTGCCCACTAGCTCTACTTTATTATCCACTACCAGAAAACAAAGGCCCCATTGCAGAGCTAAAACTAAAATAACATTAGCTCTATATCCTCTTTCATGCCTCAAGCGTCCGTTACCTGCAGTCAGTCCTTCATCTCCTCTCTACATATTATCTGTACCGTGTGCATTTGTTCACACAGACACATATTATTGTTCATGTACTTACATGTACATATTACTGTATTCATAGATGTATGTGTGTGTTTATGTACATAAATGTATAAGTTACATTATTTCAAAATCTTTGCAGTAAATCTAAACCACTACAATAAAATATGAATCTGAATATGTAATCCCAGGGTGTGACTGTGCAGCTTCTTTGTTTTTCAAGACAGTGTTTCTCTGTGTAGCCTTGGCTGTCCTGGACTCACTTTGTAGACCAGGCTGGTCTCAAACTTACGATTCACCTGCCTCTGCCACCCAGGTATGGGGATTAAAGTCCCAGGATGGGGCCAGGCAGGTCAACTATACACTGTCTCAAAAACACAAGGCCGCTCCTGAGGAGCTGTCCTGCACTGTTTGGTCCTGAAAACCTGCCCAGGGTAGTGAGTGACTGAAGAAAAGACAGACACATGGACATCTGTACAGAAAAACTGGGATCAGGCGGCTGTGCCTGCTCTGACAGCACAGTACCAACTACGGAGTCCCCAGAGGCCCAGTGCACTTATTACCCACAAGACGGGAAGGAGAGGTAGCTGGCCCCTGAGGTCTCTGCAGAACACGGTCAGGCTGCAGCCTTCTTAGGGTGGGGTGGGGTGGGGCAAAGCTGCACTTGCTAGTGCTTGCACACGCCGGTCGGTTGTTAGTAAACACTTGCACTTGGGCCAGAGGAAGGCTTTGCCACATCCCACGCGTCTGAGGCATTGGTGTCCTTGGCATGGTCGCTGACTCAGGTCTTCATGCCCTCCTTAGACGTTTCACTCAGGGCTTCCTCTGCTCCCCACAAGCACCCGAGCCTCCACATGGCTGCACATGCACATTTGTGAACATCTGTACATACGCACACACATGTATACACACAAGTTAAAAATTATCTGCTCCAAAATCTTTAATATATTCAATCTATTCACTTTGAATCCATGAAACCCTGTGAAGGAATCTTGTTATCACCCCAATACTCCAGATGGGGAAACTGGGTCACAGAGAATCTCAGAACCACGTTCTGCTAAGCAGAGCTGGGATGTGAACCAGGCGGGCTGGCTTCAGAACCCCTCTCACTTAAGCATTTGTGATATCAGTGAGTTACATTATGCCTTTAGGCTGCTGCTGTCATTAGCAACAGCCCATGTCAGAGAGCTGCTTTCTGAGGACAAGACTGCAAAATCAGAAGAAACAAGGAGAGATGCTTCCTCCACAGGCCACCCCACAAACAGCCTGTCTCCTTTCCAGAGTTCCTGACCTGGGGGCTTAAGGCACTGGGCATCTGTGAGTCTTTGCTGTCCCGCCTCTGGGAGGACTAGCTCCCAGCACCCGTGCAGGGGACTTCCACTGTAGACCCAGGGGGCTTCTGCTGCCTCCTACTACCTGGCTTCCTGGAGTGTGTGAGAACTTGTAACCAGCATGGCTGGCTCTCTTTTGGGGCTATTGTTGCTCTTTGGGGCCCACCCTGAATCTCCACACTGCAGCTCCTCCCCCCCAATACAGCCTGGTGTGTTCCTGCCTCCTGGGTAAGCCAGTGCTATGTGAAGGGTGGCAAGAGAGTCCAGCACTGTGCTTGCCCTTTCCACAGGTGAATGTCTTCCCATCACAGGGCCTGCTCTGCACTGCTCTGCTGCTCTACACTGCTCTGCACTGCTCTGCTGCTCTACACTGCTCTGCACTGCTCTGCTGCTCTATACTGCTCTGCACTGCTTTACACTGCTCTGCTGCTCTACACTGCTCTACACTGCTCTGCACTGCTCTGTACTGCTTTACACTGCTCTGCTGCTCTGCACTGCTCTGCTGCTCCGCTGCTCTGCTGCTCTGTATGTCCTGAGGTTCTACTTGCTGATCTTTCCAAGGCTTGGCCTATGGAGCTTCAGGAGAAGTGTCCTAGTTTGCTTTCTGTTTCTGTGATAAACACCATGACCCAAAGCAACTTGGGAAGGAGACGGTTGATCAAAGCTGAGCTGAGATGGTTGCTGCTCATCATTGAGTGAAGCCGATTAGGAACCCAAGGCAGGGGCTTGAAGCAGAAACCACAGAAGATTACTTACTTACCTCCCCAGGCTTCTACAAAGTTAGCTTTCTTACATAGCCCAGGACTATCTGCCTTGGGGTGGCACTGGCCACAGTGGTCAGGACCCTCCCACACCAGTCATTAATCAAGAAAATGTCCACAGACCATCCAGTGGAAACAATTCTTTATCTGAGGCTCCCTCTTCCCAGAAGACTCAGGTTTGTGTCAAGTTGACTAACCCACATACGAGGACACTGTGCCATTTTTGGGTTCCAGCCCAGAGCTTGAGTGGTGCCCCACAGACTCTCCCAGCCCAGAGTGTTTCACATACAGGCTAGAGTTCCACCTACACATCTTGCCAGGCCTGGGCCCTCCAGGTCCAGAGAAGGACAGCGAGCTATTCTTAGGCCCTTCCCAGAGCACCCCATGTGATCATCTGGACACCTGCATATGCCTCTGAGAGTGGAAAATGCAAAGCCACTTCAGAAAATGATAATGATTTTGCAGTTACATAGGAAGCCGAATGTCTCTGTGCCCCATGACTCAGGTCTGCCTGTCCTGCAGTTCTAATTGTGACTTAACCAAGAGTGGTGAAAAGCAGTGAGTACAATGCAAGAACAGCCTGAAACTGGAGATGCCCAGAAGCCTCTCAGCAGATGAATGGACCCGCAAATTGTGGTTCAGCAGCAACAGGCAACAGGCTGCTGGTGCAGAGGCAGGATGCCAAGGTAGAGGGCTTTGTCTTTCTATAAGTCCTAAGAAATGCAAACCCAACCTCTGGTGACAGAAGCCACACAACAGGACCATTGAGTGGAGGCACTGCCACCAGGCCTGACAACACAGTTTCAATGCCCAGATGCACATGTGGAAGGGGAGAACCAGCTCCTGTAGGCTGTGTGGTCTACATGCGTGGGCGTGGCTCACCATGAGAGCCCACAGAGATTAAAAGTAATAAAAAGAAGAAGAAAAGAGAAGTCACATAGCAACAGCTTCAGGGTGAGGGAAGGGATGGGAGGAGACAGGTTTTAACTGGGTAACTTAGAATGATCCTCCTGCCTCAGAGTCCTACATGCTGACTATAGGCGTGCACCACCACACCTGGCTCCTGGCAGCTGGGCTGTACCTCAGTCTTCAGGTTTGCCATCTTTTCCCTCCCTCCCTCCCTCCCTCCCTCCCTCCCTCCCTTCCTCCCTCTGTGCCACCCTCCTTCCCTCTGTCCCTCCCTTCCTTCCTCCCTCCCTCCCTCCCTCCCTCCCTCATTCCTGCCTTTCCTCCCCACTTCTTTTCTCCCTTCCTCATCCCCTCCCTCCCCCACTTCTTTCAGGCAGGGTCTTATGATGCCCAGAATGGCCTCAAACTTTATGTAGCTAAGGATGGCCTTGAGCCCCTGGCCAAGGTGACAAACTTGAGCCATCTGATTTTACTCCGTGCTAGGGATCGAATCCAGGTGCTAGGATTCTACCAACTCAGCCCCACCCCCACCCTCAAGCCCTTGTCTGCTTTTTGAGGAATCCTTGGAGAGCAGTGCTTAGTCCTTTTCTGGCTCTACTCATGGCAAGCCCAGGGGGAGGATCTGGGCTGCAGCGAACCTACCAGAAGCTTCTTCCAAAGATGAGGCATTCTACAAGGGACTCTGGAGCTGTCAGTCACGTCAACCCTGACCGGCTTTCCTCCAGATTAAAAATCTATTTGTCCCAGGGACTGATTGGAGTTTTCTATTATCTACAGATACCCTGCAAGCACAGCCTAGGAACTCTGAGCACTGATGCACTCACTGCTTGCTTAGCACACAGAGAGAACCTGGGCTTCATCCCCAACACGGAGTAGAACCAGGAGTGATGTGCAGACCTGTAACCTCAGTGGTTGGGAGGCAGACGCTGGAAGACCAGAAATTTAAGGTCATCCTTGGCTACATAGCAAATCTGAGGCCAGCTTAGCCTTTATGAGACACTAGCAAAATAGCATAAGGTGGGCGGTGGTGGCGCACACCTTTGACCCAAGCACTCGGTAGGCAGAGGCAGGCAGATCTCTGTGAGTTCAAGGCCAGCCTGGTCTACAAAGCGAGTCCAGGTCAGCCAGAGCTACACAGAGAGATCCTGTCTCTAAAGACCAAACAAGCAAATAAGTAAATAAATAAATAAGCTCAAAAGCCAGGTCAAGCTTTGGCTCCTGGTCCTGTCCAGACTCCCTGCAAGTTTCTCAGCTGCTGGAGCTGAGCAAGAACTTAGATACAGGAGGAAACGTCCCAAACATGTCCCGGCTTGCTTCCCTAGCTGCCCACGGCAGGGCTCTGTTACATCTCCAACACTTGTCCCTTCTTGTTCCAGCTTGTTTCCATGGTCACTGGGGCCCTGCTTGTCACAGCTGTCGGATTGCAAAGGACAGGGGAACCTAGGCCATCCGCAGTTCCCTCCTCCATCATCTGCCAGAAAATCGGCTTCCCAGAAGGGGGGCTGTCACTGTGTCAGCTCCACCTGCCGATGCCAAGTGTGGGTGCTGGAGAATCTCAGTCTGCCTGTCGTCCAAACGCTGGTGATCAGAACTGAGACGTGGCGGAGACGCCTGCTTTGCATCAGCCAGCCATTTCACTTCTGGCAGATTTTTTTCTCTCCATTAATTTATGTATTTATTCACTTTACATCCTGATCACAGTTCCCCCCTTTCTCCTCCCAGTTGTACCCTCACACCCCACTCCCTATTTCCCTCTACCATTCTCCTCAGAACGGGAGCTCCTCCCCTGACGGGTACCAACCTCCCCTGGCACATCAAGTCCCAGCAGAACTAAGCACATTCTTTGCCACTAAGGTTAGACAAGACTTTGCTGCACAGTTCCCACATCTTCCTAAGGAAGCAGCTACTGAGGTAGCTTGGACCTCACAGCCTGGTCTGTGCAGGCGTGATCAGGGGGCTGAATCAACCCAAGCATGCCACTCACCACCTCTGAGGTACCCTGAGCCTGCGAGGCGAGGGAGACAGGGTGTGATGCCGGCAAGAGTTTTTCCTCAGCCGTCGTGCTAAAATTGTACCCATTTGTGTAAAACACAGGTCTTAGTCACGAAAGAAAGTGAAGGGATGACGAAGAGAAGCGTCCCACACTCGGCAAACTTGCGATGAGTTTGCACCTCCTGATTTAAGTTGCTGACATTTTTGGAAAATCCAAATTTAATCAAGGCGTTTTAAAAGATCTAAACTGAATCAAAGACTCGAGACCCATTAGCATAAATCTCAACCAAATGGAAAACATTTTTCTGGGAAGATCAGCTTTCACTGGAGGCGAAGAGAGACTCACTTTCCCAAGGCTGGGGAAGGGGCTGGCATGACATCACACTGTTAAGATTGGAAAGGGCAAAGGCACCCTGGCCGCCATGACACCCTGGCTGCCTTATTCACTCCAGCAAGGAACTCACAGTCTGGGGAACAGAGTGGATCTCAAGACACGGTATGAGAGCCTTGAGGCTCTCTGAGCACGAAAAACAAACTTTATTTAAAAGCCAAGTGAGCAGCTTAGGAAAGCAGACTGCTTTTCTCAGAGGTCTGCGGCAGCCTGAGCCGTGTTTGTCTGCCTGGCTGCAATTTTTCTCTCTGGACCACCCTGCCTCCTTGCCGAGTGTGGTCAGACACTGTGGCCTTGGTGTGTACAAGCTGAAGCCGCCGTGCAAGACACACACCTTCAGTTAGCTGTTAGGTTTGGGGAGGGAGAGGAGCAGGGGTGGAGAGAGCTAAGAGCTTCATGAACGCCACGCCACCTCAGCCGGCGTCACAGGGAGATGCTTCAAGGCTTCAGGCCTGCCAGGAAAAGGGGATTCCTGCTCTCTTAAAGATGCATCTGTATGCATGAGTGTCTCCGTGTGTGAATTCTGTGGGTGCACATGTGCCATGGTGCGCATGCGGGGTCGGAACACAGCATTGGATTTTGGCCCTCATCTTCCATCTCATTAATGCTGCCCTGTCCTCCAGGTGAGCTGGCCTGGCAGCATCAGGCCCATCTGTGTCTCCTTTTCCCACTTGCTGTAAGAATGCTGGGTGACAGGGGTGTTGCTGTGTCTGGCCTTAGGTGGGGTCTGGGTGACAGGAGTGTGTTGGTGTGTCTGGCCTTAGGTGGGGTCTGGGTGACAGGGGTGTGTTGGTGTGTCTGGCCTTAGGTGGGGTCTGGGTGACAGGGGCGTGTTGGTGTGTCTGGCCTTAGGTGGGGTCTGTGAACCTGCACTCAGGTCATGCTTTTGTAGCAAGCCTGCTATCCATGGGTCTGTGTCCCCAACCATCCAGGGATCTCCTCTTCAAGACTGCCAAGGGAGGTGGGCGTCCTGCAACTGAACAGAGCTGTTTAGTGAACATGTGACCTGTACCAGGTTATCCCAGGAGGCAGGGGTGGTGGTGCTGAGGACTTAACTGTGAGCCTGAAGGGTTGCAGGAGCTGGGTGTCCATCAGCTTTCCACAGCAGCATCCGACAGTCTGACCTATGAGCCCTCACTTCCACTTCTGCTCAGGCCCTGTCTTGGGCTCAAACACGTGACTTCATCACAGCCCTGCACAGTAGAATCCAGGCTGCTCAGACCCTGGCCGCCCTCACTGACTTCCAGCTTTCCAGTCTCTCAGCTTATTATCAAAGATGCTTTCTGTGTTTAAGGGGAGTCCCCAGCTGGACAGACCTGCAATCCCAGATACCTGACCTGTGTCTGAGGAGCTGGCGGCTGGCAGATGGGTCTAAAATGTCTCTGGGATTGAGGTTCTTGCCTGGAACTGAGATTTCTTCCCTAGTTTCTCTGTTACCCACACCTGCATCCAGCTAGTCCCTACATCTGCCCCTCCCCACAGTGTATGTGTACATGTGCGGGTGCTTATGCATGTATGTGTGTGTGTGTGTTTGTGAGTGTGTGAGGGTATGTGAGTGTGTGTGTGTGTGTGTGTGTGTGTGTATGTGTGTGTGTATTTAGCTGTACTGGGGATTGACTCCAGGACCCTGTGAATGATAGACTCCTGATCTGTCACTGAGCTATAGCCCAGCCATATTCTGATGTTTTAAAATTTTGACTGAGTTACATTACATTGCCCAGGCTGGCCTTGGACTCTCTGTGCCCCCATGCCAGGTGACTAGTATTGCAGGTCTGTCCAGCAGCCTGGTTAGTAGCCATAAACCCACAGAGATGGGTCTTGTGGGCTTGTCTAACATGCCCAGGGCTCATAGGGAGGAAAAATAAGTGGGATTTAAAAGGGGAGTTTCAATAGCTCACAGCCCCTAGGAAGGCCTATTTCCAAAGAGCCCTCCACTTTGCAAAGAGTTTATGACCTTTTTATACCCATATGTGCACATGCACACATACACATATCCAAACACACTTGCACAACACACACACATGCACATATACACGTGTGAGCACACACACATGCATGCACATGCTCTGAGGTGTTTGATTTTCCTAAACCCAGAACCTTCAGCATGTCTCTTCAGTTGTGATCACAACCACACTGAGCTCTGACTGGGCTGCACTGCAGTTCATGATCAATTTATCAAAGCCACAGGAGCCAGGTTTTTGTGAATGACCCTGGCATCTGGCTTTGTTATTTGCCACTAACCTGTTGGGTGCAGTCAACCTCCATGGTGAGGAGAGGGCCCAGGATTTGGTTGTCATGCCTCACACTTACTCCCTCAGACTCTGCGTGGGTCTTGATGTGTTGGAGGCTTTCTCACCCATGAAGACCTCACAGCTGGGTCGTATGGCGCAGCTCACACAAAGTAGCAGTGAGAGAGAGGAAGCTGGGACTGTTTAATTCCTTCTTTTCTCCCCGTTACTTGGAGAGGACACCACCCCACGGCCTGGGATCCCCACCCCACCTCAGTCAGTCCTCTCTGGACACCTAAAGGTGCTCATCACTATTACCATGGATGCTTCTCGGTCCGTTTGCACTGACAGTGAAGACTGACGTCACACCCATGATAGATACAGCGTCCTTGCGATGGCTCATGCAACCTACTTGACAGGCTCTAGACCACTTAGGTAGGGGACAAGCTTCTGGGCTCGCCTGTGAGGGGTTGTCTTGATTCGGCTAATTGACATGTGAACAGCATTAGCCTCTGGGCTGGGGGGAAGGTGGCTGAACAGTCTCTGGCCTCTGCTTCCCAGCGTTGTCGCGCTCAGCGCCTCCAACTGTGAGCCAAACGACCCTTCCTTCCATTGCCGTCATCAGGATATTTTATCACAGCAATAGAAAAAGCAGAGCACAGTCCTCTAAGCCCAGCATGGTGGAGCCTGAAGAATTAATACTATATATCAAGTATACTCTGAAGACACCTTAAAGAGCTGCGATCTAAACTTTCAAATAACCTGGCGCCTCTCTGGGTTTCTGGGTTCTGCTTATTTTGTGTTAAAGACAGATTCATCCCAAGAGGGCAGGTCCCATTTTCTAACCCAAACCAGCTGTGGCAGGAGTAAAAGATTAACGAGCTTTCATAGACTTTTCTTGAAAAGGCCCAGCTAGGTCACGTGCCTGACCTTGAACCAATCCCTGCAGCTAGGAGAATGCAACGCTCCGATTGGCTCAGCTCGAGGTCACATGCTCCCATCTCGGGCCCAGAGGCTAAAGGAGGGCGGATTGTAGAAGTAGTGTGGTGAGTGCTGTTGGCGAAGCGAGGAACACCGGAAGCCTGCCAATAGCATCCCACCTCGGGCTCATGTAGGAAGGGATTAGCTCGGAGACTGTGGATGCAGTTCTCAGATTATGTCCTCCTCAGAAAGAGGGCTGTCTTTGAATGGCTTGTTACCAGATCCACGAACTAATGAACGAGTTGTTCTGAGATCACGGCACAGTGAAGCAGCTGAACTGCTTTGCTCAAGCTGAGATCCCATATTTATATTATTTTTAGTGTTTTCCATGTAAAAAGTATAATTTGCTGTTTAACACCTCCCCACACCCCTGCTTTGGAGAGGGGGTCAGGTTATAGGGTCGCTACCTCGGGCTGGCCTCGAACTTACTATGTAAACTGAGGATGGCTTCGAGTACCCAATCTTCCTGCCTCTACTTGCTGCTGAGCAGCGCCTTACGGACATGTACCAGCACACTTAGCACACTTGTGTTCGTGCTAATTCTCACAGGTCTCCAGAATTCCAGAAAGTGTCGAAAACGTGTCTTCCTGCCTCCCCCCTGTGTGCCATGGCACCTTGATTTGACCACAAGGGGCTGACTCCTGCCTGTCTGGGGAGCCAGCACCCGGCTCTTACCTGTCTTAGCAGCCCCATTTTCTCCACACAGCAAGCTGCTCATATTAGGATTTTTAAAAAAAGAAGAAAAAAAAAAAAAAAAAAGCCTTTTG
This sequence comes from Acomys russatus, assembly GCF_903995435.1. Taxonomy (NCBI): domain Eukaryota; kingdom Metazoa; phylum Chordata; class Mammalia; order Rodentia; family Muridae; genus Acomys; species Acomys russatus. The sequence goes on along the minus strand of NC_067168.1, from coordinate 46,998,833 downwards.
GGAGCTGATCCTCACAGCGGCTCTGAGGCCTCTCACAGGCTGATATTTTCCTGCTAATCCCCGACCCGGGCTCAGTGTG